>NW_024039345.1:0-529847 GCF_016077235.1 Cyprinodon tularosa | reverse complement strand
TAACCGGGCAACACACACTGCTGGTTTCCTCCCGGCTTTCAAAAGAGGGGAGAACACAAACACACGGCGAGCATACAGGGGGGAACGATGGCGGGACGGATCAAAAAGGAATGTTCGCTAGTCAGTCTTCTCCTGGTTACCATGACGACAAAAACAAGGGCCGAATTTATACCAGTATATGTGTTAACTGAAGGGTTAATGGTGCTTAATTGGGGAAGGTGTTTTAATGGAGAAAATGAAAGAAAAAAACAGCCAACATTTAGTGCCACTTATACCATGAAGAACTGAATAATACCTGGAACTAGGACAAAATCAATATGTATTTCTAAACATTGCTGTAATGATTACCCTAAAGTTAAAATATTTTCTCATTAAAAACCTCTACTATAACAAACATTCACATTCCAGACAACTATTCTTACTTTAGTATCAAGTGCTCCATAGATACAGCTCACTTTAGCTTGGAATGCCTCACACTTCTCTGACATCTGTGTACTTCCTGAACGGGGCAGGATCCATTGAAATTACACCAAGATTGTTTCAAACAAGTTATTTCCATTCCCTAGTCCTAAAGGAACCAGTAAATTAAAGGAAATGTAAAAAAACCAAAACAACAACTATATATATATCTTACGGTAGTTGTCAAAGACAATACACAGTTCCCCAAAGGTAAGGATAAAGTAACATTTGGTTGGTATGAAACATCGGCTTTTTCTTCCCAAAAGGGTAAGATATAAAGCAAAAAAAAAAAAAAACTGCCACTCCCGCACATACTACCAACTAGCCAAAATAGCAGGACACAGTTTTAAAATGGCACTGATGACAAGAATCCAGCAGCGAGTGAGACATTTGTCCAACCTGCCCATATGGCTCATACAAATATAACGAGGTTGTTTCAGAGCAGAGATCAAAAAGCAGTCCAATAATGAACACAAAAAAATGATGGTCAAACATAATAGACCCAAAGCCTGACAACTCAGCAACAATTAGGTCAATTTACTTTTTTTTTAATGCTTGCGAAATTATGTCACCCGAAATAGCTGACTTTAAAAATGGAACATCACGTGTGTGGATGGAGCCCAGTTTTTCTAAATTAACGAAGTTAAATAATTAGAGAAGCAGCTGTAGTCATTGAAATCAAAATTGTCTTCATGTATAACAACTCAAAACCTTTAGAAAATAACCCTAATAGCCCAAATATGTTTAACTGATCATTCCAATTAATAAACTATAACATATTAATTTCTCATTTCTAAACCAGTCAAAAGGTTTTCCTTGCTGTTTAAAAATCTCAACAGCTATATGAGATATTCTGGTGTGAAGTGGATTTCTTCTTCACAGACCTAAAAACTGCAGCGTGAGCAACAGAGAAGCTGCCAGAGAGAGAAACACTGGCAGCCGCGCCGGCAGTCATAATGGAATTAGGCCCTTCTAATAAGAGAAGGCTGGTCTGCCCCAGGTTGAAAGACTGCAGTCCACACGCAAACGACTGTGCACCATCCAAGAGGCATTTCCCAAATGTTTAAACAAAAACACAAAGGCCGTCATCCTGCTCCCACGCCCCCACAGCCTCACTGTGCAGGAAAAGCAGCTTCCTTCACTTGTATATTTAAGCCAGGGTGATTTCGTGTGTACTGGATAGCAGTCACGAAGGCAAGAATCAAGCCCCAACAGGATCAAAAGCTTTCAACATCTCCTTTCAACTCAGAGCCAATCTTGTTCAAATTAACTCTGAGCATTTAAGCAGCTAATCACACTGTATCACACCGCTTCCTTTGAAGTCACGAATGTAAACCCCGGATTTCAAAAAAAGCGCAGACTATCTGAACTGACCTCAGATTTGTTCGATGCACAAAGCATATGCTGAAACCTACTCATTTCAAACCCACTGATTACAGGAGGAAACAGTGGAGTAATCAGTGTCCTCATTTCACCTCGGCCATGAGTCAAAATAGCCAACAAGTAGTTACACAGTGTAATAGACCAGTAAATTTATTTATAAGCTTTAATGCAATTCAATCCAGTTAATGATCCCCACACCAATTAGCAAACAGACACGGTCTGTTTTTTAAAGCTTATCTTTACAACCATCCATGATGTTACATATCTTTAGTTGTTGTTGACACAACTCTAAAAAACACTTCAACCCTTCTTATGTTTAATGTAGTTTAATAATGCTGAAAAAAAAAAGAAACAGCAAAAATGCAAACAAATAAGAAAAACTAAACAAATCAATCCAAATAATATATTTTTTTCTGCTTTATAATGCTGATGAAAACTGTAAATTTTTATATCAACATGTCCGTCTGATATCAGATTCTTATTTAGCTTTTAATTAAAAACATTGATTACTAAATACAAAATAAAACTATGTTAAGAACAGTTTGTGCAAACACTGAACTGCCACATTCATTCTTTTTTTCTACAAAAAAAAAAAAAAAAAACCCAAAGCTAATTCAGTTAAAATGGCCTCAGATCTCGACAACCATACCTGCCCGATTTAAAAAAACCTCACTGACCTGAAACAGTTCAACAACAAAGTATAAAAAATTACTCAAATCCATTCAAACCTGTGAAAATTTGAACAATTTTGCACAACTTCCGTAAATTTGTTTGTGATTTCTATGTTTATACCTTACTGCATGAATTTGTTTCGTCTTAGGGACAGGTCTGCAAATGTTTGTGTTCGGTTTAGATACTAAACTTTTCAACTCAAAAAACCAATACGAAGTAAAAATTCGATACTCGATGTCATTTTCGATACCACAAGGATAAAAACAAAGACTCCAAAATCCAACAGAATTTTTTTCTGTTTGTGTTCCTTCCTTGGCTATGCTTTACATACATAACAATGACACTAGCCAAACCAGTTAAAAAAACAAAAATCATTCTCAGCAGCTGCATCTTTTTTACAGAAAAAAGCCTGAAACCGAAAAGTGCACAGAATTATTCAATCACACAGTGTTCAGAAAGTGCATTTTCCTCTAATCAGCGCATAAGATGAAATGACTGTTTAGGTGCCACTGGTGGGAGTACTGTATCGATACTTTTGAAAAATGAGTATTGTATCCGGATACAACTTTTCAGTATCAATACTTTTTAAATATCGATACTTTTGACAACCCTAGTCCCTATAATTGTATTAAATTAAAATATATATATAACCATCAGCCATTACCAGTCATCATTAGAGCTTCAGTTGATGAGCAATAATGATAATTATTTTTTTTATAATATGGGCTGCAGTTAAGTATATTTTACACAAATAACTTTTTACTGTGTAAATCCCAGTTTCTAATAATCTACATTGATACAAAATGTTTTTTTAAGGCCCAGGTTCCATATAACCATGGGAAAAAACTATCTTGATCTTGAGGAAAAACCTTAAGGTTTTTATTTGGAAAATAAAATCTAAACAAACACCTTGTTGCTCAAAGCTGATTTTTTTGGGGTCTCGGTTAAAACATATAAATACTGTTTTTTTTTTTTTTCCTTCTATGAAGCATTTATTATTAATCGCAATAAATAGTATCCATTTTTCTGGTCTTGATAAATACATATAAATAAGCACTAATGACTGTGTAGTATTCTTTAAACATGTTTTAATAAAAAAAAAGATGTTCAGACCAAATTGGTCCACATTCAAATGACGTCACATGTGATAGATATGAAATCTTTATTGCAATACTCTGCAAAAAAAGCTTAAAAATACATGGGCAGTGATTTTTCTTTTTTTTTCACGAGCAGCTCTGTGGTTGAAAACATCCTGCTGAGTTAAATTAAACGTCTCATTTGATAAACTGCAAATAATGCGTGAGAAAGAGGGGAATAAAGGGAAACGTGATGTTTAAATGTCCTGTTGGCTTCCAGAGCCTCCATAAATGGTGCAGTGCACCGCCGCCATCTTACTCTCTCCATTCTCTACCCGAGTGACTGAACCTGACGAGGGGTGTCTATGATATGTGTTTTTTCCCCCAAAATAAAAGTCCTTTTTTTACGTCCTCATTTCTTAAAGTCTGAGCTGTATCACGAAGCAGGGGTTCAGTGAAATACAACTACCTACACAACGTTGTCTTATTTCCTAATAAAATATCAACACTCACTCCCATATGAGCCCTCAGGATATGGAAAAATGAGACAATACGCGTTCATATCGCTGGGGAAACGAACAGAAAAACGCAACTGTGTGACCACAGCGTTTATTTGTTTCTTCTTATCGTTATAAAGGTGGCTACTCTGACACTTTAATATTCCGTAAATACAAAAAAAGGCTGTTTTAAAGCAGAAAACAGCGGGGAAGGGTGATGAAGATGGAAAGGGGGTTTTAACGCACTGCTTGGAAACCCAAAATTAAACCGTCGCACAAACGACGACAAAACGCACAATACATCATGTGTCATTAGCTGTTTTTTTAAACAACAGTTATACACACATATAATATAATTCCTCTATTTTTGCCCTCTTTTCCATAGCATTAGAACCACTGGTTTCAATATTTTTTCCCAAACTTCCGGTTAAACTTTCAGCGTAAAACAACCACGAAGGACGTTGTTCGATTAAAACCCTCAAGCACTCGAGTGAATAGAGAAAATTAAACAATTTTCCCTATTTTAATACAAAAAATCATATAAAATATTTAATGTTATTTATTTGACTTTAATGACATTTAGCATTAACTAAAAAAAAAAAAAAAAAATACTCACTTCCGGTCTGATTTTTAGTTACTAGATGCTAGCTTAACTGAGATGGCAGCAAAACAATATTCCTGAAAAAAGCTTTTTAAGACGAAAATTCCTTACCTCTACAGCTAGAGCCGAGGCCAACCGCAGCCAGCAGCAATAAAGCCACTCGGTCTCCCATGTCGCTTTGTGAAAGCAACGCTCCTAAGCAGCGTTTTTCTCCTGACGGTCTGTAACGTATGCGTCGGTGTGCTCTCCACCGGTGACTCCCGCTGTCTGATGGAAGCCTGAAGCTGCACAGCGCTAGGACGGATCCCCCTGACCGCAGCAGAGTGGGATTAACGCAGCCTTTCATGCTCACAATATCATCATTCTCTAGCTCACTTTTTTTTAATTTTTATTATTTTGGTACATAGACACTGTTTTATTTTTATTTATTTTTAACGTCTTAAAAAATTAATTTATAAGCATGTTATACGGACTAACCTACGGAAGACGATTAGGGCCATTGAAAAAAACAAAAAAAGTTAACTGATTTTTTAATTTTATTTCAGAATAATATGAGAAAAAAGTCAGAATTCTGATTTTAATCTCAGAATTCTGAGTTTTTAAAAAAGAATTCTGACTTTAATCTCAGAATTCTGACTTTAAATCTCAGAATCCTGACTCTAATCTCAGAATTCTGACTTTAATCTCAGAATTCTGACTTTTAATCTCAGAATTTAGATTTTTTTTCCTCAGAATTCTGACTTTAATCTCAGAATTTTGATCTTAATGTAGATGGGCAACATGAAGGAAGAGTAGTGGGAGCACTCAGCTTCACTGACAAAGATGGGAATTGTTTGGGAGGGCCAGTAACACATTGGTGAGAAATGACGAAATTAAGGCAACTTCTTACATGTTATTTCATTAATAAAGGAGCAGAAGGTGATTAAAACAATACAGCTAGTCTCTTAAACAGACATGGCTACAGGTTGATGCTAACATGTTTGTTAGCTGTCAGAATTCAGTTAGAATTCAGAGAAAAGTCAAAATTCTGAGAAAAAAGGGAGAATCCTGAGATTACAGTCAGAATTCTGACTTTTTTCCCATATTAAACTGAAATAATATTTTAAAATCAGTTAAATTTTTTTATTTTTTTTTCAGTGGCCCAAATCCTCTTCCGTACTAACCAGATTGTGTTGTAAAGTCAATGAAAAATTTTTTAGGATTACTTTATTATCTCTAGAACATCATGTAATGTACAGATTATTTATTTATTTATTTAGTTTTTTTTTTTTTTTTTGAAAGCCACCTTAATATAATACACCCTCCCAAATGATTACCATCACGCCTCTGGTGACATCACTTAGGTAAATGATTAGAGATCTTTAATGTTTATATAAAGGACTATATAATGCGAAGATGCCTTTTTTAAAGATAGTTTGTTTCCCCCCCCTTAAACAATGGCAGTTCAAGATGTAATTTACAAGGGGGGCACGGAACAAAGAAATAAAACACACACCCATAATCTTTCTAACATCATATTGAGGACCATGTGTTTGACCCCCATTGACTCCCATTGATTTTCAGTCATTTCAACCCTTTCTATGCCCTAACCCTAAATGTAACCATTACCAATGCATACCTCATCCTAACCCTAACCAATTGACACCTTAGCTCTAAACCTAACCATTAGCAAAATAGCATGTGGGGAATGGCAAAATGTCTTAGACTTAGACTTAGACTTAGACTTCTTTATTTGTCATTTTGTATGCACAGGGTGCATACAGAACGAAATTGCGTTACATACAGCTTATGAACGTTGCATTGATATTTTCACAATGGCACGAGTTATAGGAAAAATACAAAAGTGCAGCATGGCAAAGTGTGAACAGTGCAGAAGGATAAGAGACAAGTGTGCAAGTTGCAGTGGTTCAGTGCAAAATGGCATTTGTGCAAAAAATGCGTTATTGAAAAATACAATGAAATGAACAAGTTAAAGGGCTAAAAGTTTAACAGTTAAGCAGCATTTGATGCCCGATAATGTGCAATAGGTGCAGAGTTCGGTTTGTGAATCAAAGTTCAACAGTCCTGATGGCATGGGGAAGAAGCAGTTGTAAAAAAACACAACCTGTGGGGATCTGCAGGCGGATGCTGCGGAACCTCTTTCCAGAGGGCAGCAGGGAGAACAGTCCATGGTGGGGGTGTGAGGGGTCTTTGATGATATTACGGGCTCGGGACACACAGCGCTGTGATGAAATGTCCTTAATGGAGGGAAGAGGAGCCCCAATGATTCCTTCCGCTGTCCTCACCACCCTCCTCACATTCTTCCAGTCAGAAGCTCTGCAGCCTCCACACCACAGAGAGAGACAGCTGGTCAGAACGCTCTCTATGGTGCTTCTGTAGAAGGTTGTGAGGATGGGCGGGGGCAGGCGGGCTCTCCTCATCCTCCGCAGAAAGTACAAGCGCTTCTGTGCCCTCTTCACTAGAGATGAAGTGTTTACAGTCCAGGTGAGGTTGTCCGTGATGTGCACCCCCAGGAACTTTGTGCTGCTGACCACCTCCACAGCTGAGCTGTTGATGAGCAGTGGAGCATGGTGGGGGCGGTTTTTCCTGAAGTCGACGATGATCTCCTTCGTCTTCTCCACGTTCAGGATCAGACTGTTTTCACTGCACCAGTCCACCAGCTGCTCCACCTCCTCTCTGTAGTCCCGGTCGTTGTCGTCCCTGATGAGGCCCACCACCGTGGTGTCGTCCGCAAACTTCACGATGTGACTTTAATCTGAGAATTCTGACTTTAATCTCAGAATTCTGACTTTAATCTAAGAATTCAGATTTTTTTCTCAGAATTCTGACTTTAATCTCAGAACTTTCACTTTAATCTCAGAATTCTGACTTTAATCTCAACATTCTGACTTTAATCTCAGAATTCTGACTTTAATCTCAGAATTCTGACTTTAATCTCAGAATTCAGATTTTTTTCTCTGAATTCCGACTTTAATCTCAGAACTCTCACTTTAATCTCAGAATTCTGACTTTTTTTCTTAGAATTCTGACTTTACTCTCAGAATTCTGATTTTTTTTCTCAGAATTCTAACTTTAATCTCAGAATTCTGACTTTGATCTCAGAAATCTGACTTTAATCTCATAACTCTCACTTTAATCTCAGAACTCTCACTTTAATCTCAGAATTCAGATTTTTTTCTCAGAATTCTGACTTTAATCTCAGAACTCTCACTTTAATCTCAGAATTCTGACTTTAATCTCAACATTCTGACTTTAATCTCAGAATTCTGACTTTAATCTCAGAATTCTGACTTTAATCTCAGAATTCAGATTTTTTTCTCAGAATTCCGACTTTAATCTCAGAACTCTCACTTTAATCTCAGAATTCTGACTTTAATCTCAGAATTCAGATTTTTTTCTCAGAATTCTGACTTTAATCTCATAACTCTCACTTTAATCTCAGAACTCTCACTTTAATCTCAGAATTCAGATTTTTTTCTCAGAATTCTGACTTTAATCTCAGAACTCTCACTTTAATCTCAGAATTCTGACTTTAATCTCAACATTCTGACTTTAATCTCAGAATTCTGACTTTAATCTCAGAATTCTGACTTTAATCTCAGAATTCAGATTTTTTTCTCAGAATTCCGACTTTAATCTCAGAACTCTCACTTTAATCTCAGAATTCTGACTTTAATCTCAGAATTCAGATTTTTTTCTCAGAATTCCGACTTTAATCTCAGAACTCTCACTTTAATCTCAGAATTCTGACTTTAATCTCAGAATTCAGATTTTTTTCTCAGAATTCTGACTTTAATCTCAGAATTCTGACTTTGATCTCAGAATTCTGACTTTAATCTCATAACTCTCACTTTAATCTCAGAACTCTCACTTTAATCTCAGAATTCTGACTTTTTTTCTCAGAATTCAGATTTTTTTCTCAGAATTCTGACTTTAATCTCAGAACTCTCACTTTAATCTCAGAATTCTGACTTTAATCTCAGAATTCTGACTTTAATCTCAGAATTCAGATTTTTTTCTCAGAATTCTGACTTTAATCTCAGAACTTTCACTTTAATCTCAGAATTCTGACTTTAATCTCAACATTCTGACTTTAATCTCAGAATTCTGACTTTAATCTCAGAATTCTGACTTTAATCTCAGAATTCAGATTTTTTTCTCTGAATTCCGACTTTAATCTCAGAACTCTCACTTTAATCTCAGAATTCTGACTTTTTTTCTTAGAATTCTGACTTTACTCTCAGAATTCTGATTTTTTTTCTCAGAATTCTAACTTTAATCTCAGAATTCTGACTTTGATCTCAGAAATCTGACTTTAATCTCATAACTCTCACTTTAATCTCAGAACTCTCACTTTAATCTCAGAATTCAGATTTTTTTCTCAGAATTCTGACTTTAATCTCAGAACTCTCACTTTAATCTCAGAATTCTGACTTTAATCTCAACATTCTGACTTTAATCTCAGAATTCTGACTTTAATCTCAGAATTCTGACTTTAATCTCAGAATTCAGATTTTTTTTCTCAGAATTCCGACTTTAATCTCAGAACTCTCATTTTAATCTCAGAATTCTGACTTTAATCTCAGAATTCAGATTTTTTTCTCAGAATTCTGACTTTAATCTCAGAATTCTGACTTTGATCTCAGAATTCTGACTTTAATCTCATAACTCTCACTTTAATCTCAGAACTCTCACTTTAATCTCAGAATTCTGACTTTTTTTCTCAGAATTCAGATTTTTTTCTCAGAATTCTGACTTTAATCTCAGAACTCTCACTTTAATCTCAGAATTCTGACTTTAATCTCAGAATTCTGACTTTAATCTCAGAACTCTCACTTTAATCTCAGAATTCAGACTTTAATCTCAACATTCTGACTTTAATCTCATAACTCTCACTTTAATCTCAGAACTCTCACTTTAATCTCAGAATTCTGACTTTTTTTCTCAGAATTCAGATTTTTTTCTCAGAATTCTGACTTTAATCTCAGAACTCTCACTTTAATCTCAGAATTCTGATTTTAATCTCAGAATTCTGACTTTAATCTCAGAATTCAGATTTTTTTCTCAGAATTCTGACTTTAATCTCAGAACTCTCACTTTAATCTCAGAATTCAGACTTTAATCTCAACATTCTGACTTTAATCTCAGAATTCTGACTTTTTTTTCTCAGAATTCTAACTTTAATCTCAGAATTCTGACTTTGATCTCAGAAATCTGACTTTAATCTCATAACTCTCACTTTAATCTCAGAACTCTCACTTTAATCTCAGAATTCTGACTTTAATCTCAGAATTCTCACTTTAATCTCAGAATTCAGATTTTTTTCTCAGAATTCTGACTTTAATCTCAGAATTCTGACTTTAATCTCAGAATTCTGACTTTAATCTCAGAATTCAGATCTTTTTCTCAGAATTCTGACTTTAATCTCAGAACTCTCACTTTAATCTCAGAATTCTGACTTTAATCTCAACATTCTAACTTTAATCTCAGAGTTCTGACTTTTTTTCTCGGAATTCTGACTTTAATCTCAGAATTCTGACTTTTTTTCTCAGAATTCTGACTTTAATCTCAGAATTCTGACTTTGATCTCAGAATTCTGACTTTAATCTCATAACTCTCACTTTAATCTCAGAACTCTCACTTTAATCTCAGAATTCTGACTTTTTTTCTCAGAATTCTGATTTTTTTCTCAGAATTCTGACTTTAATCTCAGAACTCTCACTTTAATCTCAGAATTCAGACTTTAATCTCAACATTCTGACTTTAATCTCAGAATTCTGACTTTTTTTTTCTCAGAATTCTAACTTTAATCTCAGAATTCTGACTTTGATCTCAGAAATCTGACTTTAATCTCATAACTCTCACTTTAATCTCAGAAATCTGACTTTAATCTCAGAATTCAGATTTTTTTTCTCAGAATTCTGACTTTAATCTCAGAACTTTCACTTTAATCTCAGAATTCTGACTTTAATCTCAACATTCTGACTTTAATCTCAGAATTCTGACTTTAATCTCAGAATTCTGACTTTAATCTCAGAATTCAGATTTTTTTCTCTGAATTCCGACTTTAATCTCAGAACTCTCACTTTAATCTCAGAATTCTGACTTTTTTTCTTAGAATTCTGACTTTACTCTCAGAATTCTGATTTTTTTTTCTCAGAATTCTAACTTTAATCTCAGAATTCTGACTTTGATCTCAGAAATCTGACTTTAATCTCATAACTCTCACTTTAATCTCAGAACTCTCACTTTAATCTCAGAATTCAGATTTTTTTCTCAGAATTCTGACTTTAATCTCAGAACTCTCACTTTAATCTCAGAATTCTGACTTTAATCTCAACATTCTGACTTTAATCTCAGAATTCTGACTTTAATCTCAGAATTCTGACTTTAATCTCAGAATTCAGATTTTTTTCTCAGAATTCCGACTTTAATCTCAGAACTCTCACTTTAATCTCAGAATTCTGACTTTAATCTCAGAATTCAGATTTTTTTCTCAGAATTCCGACTTTAATCTCAGAACTCTCACTTTAATCTCAGAATTCTGACTTTAATCTCAGAATTCAGATTTTTTTCTCAGAATTCTGACTTTAATCTCAGAATTCTGACTTTGATCTCAGAATTCTGACTTTAATCTCATAACTCTCACTTTAATCTCAGAACTCTCACTTTAATCTCAGAATTCTGACTTTTTTTCTCAGAATTCAGATTTTTTTCTCAGAATTCTGACTTTAATCTCAGAACTCTCACTTTAATCTCAGAATTCTGACTTTAATCTCAGAATTCTGACTTTAATCTCAGAATTCAGATTTTTTTCTCAGAATTCTGACTTTAATCTCAGAACTTTCACTTTAATCTCAGAATTCTGACTTTAATCTCAACATTCTGACTTTAATCTCAGAATTCTGACTTTAATCTCAGAATTCAGATTTTTTTCTCTGAATTCCGACTTTAATCTCAGAACTCTCACTTTAATCTCAGAATTCTGACTTTTTTTCTTAGAATTCTGACTTTACTCTCAGAATTCTGATTTTTTTTCTCAGAATTCTAACTTTAATCTCAGAATTCTGACTTTGATCTCAGAAATCTGACTTTAATCTCATAACTCTCACTTTAATCTCAGAACTCTCACTTTAATCTCAGAATTCAGATTTTTTTCTCAGAATTCTGACTTTAATCTCAGAACTCTCACTTTAATCTCAGAATTCTGACTTTAATCTCAACATTCTGACTTTAATCTCAGAATTCTGACTTTAATCTCAGAATTCTGACTTTAATCTCAGAATTCAGATTTTTTTCTCAGAATTCCGACTTTAATCTCAGAACTCTCATTTTAATCTCAGAATTCTGACTTTAATCTCAGAATTCAGATTTTTTTCTCAGAATTCTGACTTTAATCTCAGAATTCTGACTTTGATCTCAGAATTCTGACTTTAATCTCATAACTCTCACTTTAATCTCAGAACTCTCACTTTAATCTCAGAATTCTGACTTTTTTTTCTCAGAATTCAGATTTTTTTCTCAGAATTCTGACTTTAATCTCAGAACTCTCACTTTAATCTCAGAATTCTGACTTTAATCTCAGAATTCTGACTTTAATCTCAGAACTCTCACTTTAATCTCAGAATTCAGACTTTAATCTCAACATTCTGACTTTAATCTCATAACTCTCACTTTAATCTCAGAACTCTCACTTTAATCTCAGAATTCTGACTTTTTTTCTCAGAATTCAGATTTTTTTCTCAGAATTCTGACTTTAATCTCAGAACTCTCACTTTAATCTCAGAATTCTGATTTTAATCTCAGAATTCTGACTTTAATCTCAGAATTCAGATTTTTTTCTCAGAATTCTGACTTTAATCTCAGAACTCTCACTTTAATCTCAGAATTCAGACTTTAATCTCAACATTCTGACTTTAATCTCAGAATTCTGACTTTTTTTTCTCAGAATTCTAACTTTAATCTCAGGAATTCTGACTTTGATCTCAGAAATCTGACTTTAATCTCATAACTCTCACTTTAATCTCAGAACTCTCACTTTAATCTCAGAATTCTGACTTTAATCTCAGAATTCTCACTTTAATCTCAGAATTCAGATTTTTTTCTCAGAATTCTGACTTTAATCTCAGAATTCTGACTTTAATCTCAGAATTCTGACTTTAATCTCAGAATTCAGATCTTTTTCTCAGAATTCTGACTTTAATCTCAGAACTCTCACTTTAATCTCAGAATTCTGACTTTAATCTCAACATTCTAACTTTAATCTCAGAGTTCTGACTTTTTTTCTCGGAATTCTGACTTTAATCTCAGAATTCTGACTTTTTTTCTCAGAATTCTGACTTTAATCTCAGAATTCTGACTTTGATCTCAGAATTCTGACTTTAATCTCATAACTCTCACTTTAATCTCAGAACTCTCACTTTAATCTCAGAATTCTGACTTTTTTTTCTCAGAATTCTGATTTTTTTCTCAGAATTCTGACTTTAATCTCAGAACTCTCACTTTAATCTCAGAATTCAGACTTTAATCTCAACATTCTGACTTTAATCTCAGAATTCTGACTTTTTTTTCTCAGAATTCTAACTTTAATCTCAGAATTCTGACTTTGATCTCAGAAATCTGACTTTAATCTCATAACTCTCACTTTAATCTCAGAAATCTGACTTTAATCTCAGAATTCAGATTTTTTTTCTCAGAATTCTGACTTTAATCTCAGAACTTTCACTTTAATCTCAGAATTCTGACTTTAATCTCAACATTCTGACTTTAATCTCAGAATTCTGACTTTAATCTCAGAATTCTGACTTTAATCTCAGAATTCAGATTTTTTTCTCTGAATTCCGACTTTAATCTCAGAACTCTCACTTTAATCTCAGAATTCTGACTTTTTTTCTTAGAATTCTGACTTTACTCTCAGAATTCTGATTTTTTTTCTCAGAATTCTAACTTTAATCTCAGAATTCTGACTTTGATCTCAGAAATCTGACTTTAATCTCATAACTCTCACTTTAATCTCAGAACTCTCACTTTAATCTCAGAATTCAGATTTTTTTCTCAGAATTCTGAATTTAATCTCAGAACTCTCACTTCAATCTCAGAATTCTGACTTTAATCTCAACATTCTGACTTTAATCTCAGAATTCTGTCTTTAATCTCAGAATTCTGACTTTAATCTCAGAATTCAGATTTTTTTCTCAGAATTCCGACTTTAATCTCAGAACTCTCACTTTGATCTCAGAATTCTGACTTTAATCTCAACATTCTGACTTTAATCTCAGAATTCTGACTTTTTTTCTCAGAATTCTGACTTTAATCTCAGAATTCTGACTTTAATCTCAACATTCTGACTTTAATCTCAGAATTCTGACTTTTTTTCTCAGAATTCGGACTTTAATCTCAGAATTCTGACTTTTTTTCTCAGAATTCTGACTTTAATCTCAGAACTTTCACTTTAATCTCAGAATTCTGACTTTAATCTCAACATTCTGACTTTAATCTCAGAATTCTGACTTTAATCTCAGAATTCTGACTTTAATCTCAGAATTCAGATTTTTTTCTCTGAATTCCGACTTTAATCTCAGAACTCTCACTTTAATCTCAGAATTCTGACTTTTTTTCTTAGAATTCTGACTTTACTCTCAGAATTCTGATTTTTTTTCTCAGAATTCTAACTTTAATCTCAGAATTCTGACTTTGATCTCAGAAATCTGACTTTAATCTCATAACTCTCACTTTAATCTCAGAACTCTCACTTTAATCTCAGAATTCAGATTTTTTTCTCAGAATTCTGACTTTAATCTCAGAACTCTCACTTTAATCTCAGAATTCTGACTTTAATCTCAACATTCTGACTTTAATCTCAGAATTCTGACTTTAATCTCAGAATTTTGACTTTAATCTCAGAATTCAGATTTTTTTCTCAGAATTCCGACTTTAATCTCAGAACTCTCACTTTAATCTCAGAATTCTGACTTTAATCTCAACATTCTGACTTTAATCTCAGAATTCTGACTTTTTTTCTCAGAATTCTGACTTTAATCTCAACATTCTGACTTTAATCTCAGAATTCTGACTTTTTTTCTTAGAATTCGGACTTTAATCTCAGAATTCTGACTTTTTTTCTCAGAATTCTGACTTTACTCTCAGAATTCTGATTTTTCTTCTCAGAATTCTGACTTTAATCTCAGAATTCTGACTTTGATCTCAGAATTCTGACTTTAATCTCATAACTCTCACTTTAATCTCAGAACTCTCACTTTAATCTCAGAATTCTGACTTTAATCTCAGAACTCTCACTTTAATCTCAGAATTCTGACTTTAATCTCAAAATTCTGACTTTAATCTCATAACTCTCACTTTAATCTCAGAACTCTCACTTTAATCTCAGAATTCTGACTTTTTTTCTCAGAATTCAGTTTTTTTCTCAGAATTCTGACTTTAATCTCAGAACTCTCACTTTAATCTCAGAATTCTGACCTTAATCTCAACATTCTGACTTTAATCTCAGAATTCTGACTTTAATCTCAACATTCTGACTTTAATCTCAGAATTCTGACTTTAATCTCAGAATTCTGACTTTAATCTCAGAATTCAGATTTTTTTCTCAGAATTCCGACTTTAATCTCAGAACTCTCACTTTAATCTCAGAATTCTGACTTTAATCTCAACATTCTGACTTTAATCTCAGAATTCTGACTTTTTTTCTCAGAATTCTGACTTTAATCTCAGAATTCTGACTTTTTTTCTCAGAATTCTGACTTTAATCTCATAACTCTCACTTTAATCTCAGAACTCTCACTTTAATCTCAGAATTCTGACTTTTTTTCTCAGAATTCAGATTTTTTCTCAGAATTCAGATTTTTTTTCTCAGAATTCTGACTTTAATCTCAGAACTCTCACTTTAATCTCAGAACTCTCACTTTAATCTCAGAATTCTGACTTTTTTTCTCAGAATTCAGATTTTTTTCTCAGAATTCAGATTTTTTTTCTCAGAATTCTGACTTTAATCTCAGAACTCTCACTTTAATCTCAGAATTCTGACTTTAATCTCAACATTCTAACTTTAATCTCAGAGTTCTGACTTTTTTTCTCAGAATTCTGACTTTAATCTCAGAATTCTGACTTTTTTTCTCAGAATTCTGACTTTGATCTCAGAATTCTGACTTAAATCTCATAACTCTCACTTTAATCTCAGAACTCTCACTTTAATCTCAGAATTCTGACTTTTTTTCTCAGAATTCTGACCTTAATCTCAGAATTCTGACTTTTTTCCCAGAATTCTGACTTTAATATCAACATTCTGACTTTAATCTCAGAATTCTGACTTTTTCCTCAAAATTCTCACTTTAATCTTAAAATTGTGACTTTTTTTCTCAGAATTCTGACTTTTTTTCTCAGAACTCTCACTTTAATCTCAGAATTCTGACTTTTTTTCTCAGAATTCAGATTTTTTTCTCAGAATTCTGACTTTAATCTCAGAACTCTCACTTTAATCTCAGAATTCTGACTTTAATCTCAACATTCTGACTTTAATCTCAGAATTCTGACTTTTTTTCTCAGAATTCTGACTTTACTCTCAGAATTCTGACTTTTTTTCTCAGAATTCTGACTTTGATCTCAGAATTCTGACTTAAATCTCATAACTCTCAATTTAATCTCAGAATTCTGACTTTTTTTCTCAGAATTCTGACTTTAATCTCATAACTATCACTTTAATCTCAGAACTCTCACTTTAATCTCAGAATTCTGAATTTTATTCTCAGAATTCAGATTTTTTCTCAGAATTCAGATTTTTTTCTCAGAATTCTGACTTTAATCTCAGAACTCTCACTTTAATCTCAGAACTCTCACTTTAATCTCAGAATTCTGACTTTTTTCCTCAGAATTCAGATTTTTTCTCAGAATTCAGATTTTTTTCTCAGAATTCTGACTTTAATCTAAGAACTCTCACTTTAATCTCAGAATTCTGACTTTAATCTCAACATTCTAACTTTAATCTCAGAGTTCTGACTTTTTTTCTCAGAATTCTGACTTTAATCTCATAACTCTCACTTTAATCTCAGAACTCTCACTTTAATCTCAGAATTCTGACTTTAATCTCAGAACTCTCACTTTAATCTCAGAATTCTGACTTTAATCTCAACATTCTGACTTTAATCTCAGAATTCTGACTTTTTTTATCAGAATTCTGACTTTACTCTCAGAATTCTGACTTTTTTTCTCAGAATTCTGACCTTAATCTCAGAATTCAGATTTTTTTTCTCAGAATTCCGACTTTAATCTCAGAACTCTCACTTTAATCTCAGAATTCTGACTTTAATCTCAACATTCTGACTTTAATCTCAGAATTCTGACTTTTTTCCCAGAATTCTGACTTTAATATCAACATTCTGACTTTAATCTCAGAATTCTGACTTTTTCCTCAAAATTCGCACTTTAATCTTAAAATTGTGACTTTTTTTCTCAGAATTCTGACTTTTTTTCTCAGAACTCTCACTTTAATCTCAGAATTCTGTTTTTTTTTCTCAGAATTCAGATTTTTTTCTCAGAATTCTGACTTTAATCTCAACATTCTGACTTTAATCTCAGAATTCTGACTTTTTTTCTCAGAATTCTGACTTTAATCTCAGAATTCTGACTTTTTTTCTCAGAATTCTGACTGTAATCTCATAACTCTCACTTTAATCTCAGAACTCTCACTTTAATCTCAGAATTCTGACTTTTTTTCTCAGAATTCAGATTTTTTCTCAGAATTCAGATTTTTTTCTCAGAATTCTGACTTTAATCTCAGAACTCTCACTTTAATCTCAGAACTCTCACTTTAATCTCAGAATTCTGACTTTTTTTCTCAGAATTCAGATTTTTTCTCAGAATTCAGATTTTTTTCTCAGAATTCTGACTTTAATCTCAGAACTCTCACTTTAATCTCAGAATTCTGACTTTAATCTCAACATTCTAACTTTAATCTCAGAGTTCTGACTTTTTTTCTCAGAATTCTGACTTTAATCTCAGAATTCTGACTTTAATCTCATAACTCTCACTTTAATCTCAGAACTCTCACTTTAATCTCAGAATTCTGACTTTTTTTCTCAGAATTCAGATTTTTTTCTCAGAATTCTGACTTTAATCTCAGAACTCTCACTTTAATCTCAGAATTCTGACTTTTTTTCTCAGAATTCAGATTTTTTTCTCAGAATTCTGACTTTAATCTCAGAACTCTCACTTTAATCTCAGAATTCTGACTTTAATCTCAACATTCTGACTTTAATCTCAGAATTCTGACTTTTTTTCTCAGAATTCTGACTTTACTCTCAGAATTCTGACTTTGATCTCAGAATTCTGACTTAAATCTCATAACTCTCACTTTAATCTCAGAACTCTCACTTTAATCTCAGAATTCTGACTTTTTTTCTCAGAATTCTGACCTTAATCTCAGAATTCTGACTTTTTTCCCAGAATTCTGACTTTAATATCAACATTCTGACTTTAATCTCAGAATTCTGACTTTTTCCTCAAAATTCTCACTTTAATCTTAAAATTGTGACTTTTTTTCTCAGAATTCTGACTTTTTTTTCTCAGAATTCTCCCTTTAATCTCAACATTCTGACTTTAATCTCAGAATTCTGAGATTAAAGTCAGAATTCTGAGCCCATGTCTGTGTCCACACCTGTAACTCTCTCTTTCTTTAACCCCTTGCTTCACATGGAGCTGTGGTCATGTTGCTTTTGTGACTTTCTCTACAAAAATGTCCTTCCTTCCACTTAACCTCCCATTAATATTCTCAGATACAGAAGCTTTTTCAACAGTGATCTTTTGTTGCATGGAGGGTGTTAGCAGAGATGGGGGGGATCTTTAGCCAACAAGTCATCTCTATGTCATGTCTTCGTTCTGCCCAGTACAGTATATATGTACATATACATATATATGTATATATATGTATGCACACATATATGTATATATATATATATATATATATATATATATATATATATATATATATATATATATATATATATATATGTGTGTGTGTATATATATATATATATATATATATATATATATATATATATATATATATATATATATATATATATATACATACACACACAGATATATCTATATTTGTGTGTGTATATATATTTAGGACAATATTACAGTGAAGCTGTAATATTGTCCAAAATTCTTACAAATGCTGAGTGCTGGGGGTGTGGTGCTGAGGCAGGAGGGGGTGGGGGGGTTGTTATTGTGAATGAGGGACACCATGACGTCATTGAAACGATGTCAACAAAGCAGCTCCTGAGTCAGTGAACGCGCTCCATGTCCACACTCAGAGCAGGGTTCGGCTCCATGTGGACCCGCAGCGCCTGGTGACGGACCAGCTCAGACCCAGGTTCGGCACCATGCGGACACGCAGTGACCTGTGACTGGCCGTGGACGTGCAGGAGAAGCCGGTGAGTTCCAGCTGCGGCTGCATGTGTCCCACTGAGGTGGTCTACTGGGCGGTTTGGGGCTGGTGGGTGATGCACACCCACGCACCGTGGATGTGCATCACTGATCCTGATCTTGACGATGCTGTGCACGCGCCTCTGTCCGCAATGCACGGACGCTGCGGGTCTTTGTGTTGGTCGGTGGGGGGGTCCTCACGGTGGGAACGCGGTTCTTCACTACTGGGAGAGGACAAAGGAGGCGGCCGCCGCTCCACCCTCAGCCGGGGAACAAAGCGCTGAGGGCCGGTGGAGCAGCCGGAACCAGAACCATCAGCAGTTCACAGAACCATGCCAGAACTGAGCTCTCATTAAGAAAGGCATCTCATTTAAAGTGTCAGTGTGTGACAGCATGGATGCACTGTGCACACGGCTGCTTGTGCAGGATGAGCTCTTTGTTATCTGCAAACACTCCTCCAGCTCAGAGCTGCAGGTGCTCTGATGCTCTGCTGCCTGCATGAACACAGCCAGGATGGGTTCAGATCAGCTTCCAGGTGCAGGTTGAGATCCTTCAGGTTGGTCCTGAGGTGGTTCATTTTACTGGAGCTGAGCTGCTGATGGTGATGAGTTTAAAACCCAGCGGAGCTGTGGAAGGGGGGGGATTAATCCCTGTATGGATGGGGATGTGGTGTTTGCCATCGCTGACAATAAAGACTTTGCTTCATAATGAGTCGATGAGCACAGTAAACAAAGACAAGGTGATGCTTAATGAAAGTAAAGTTAAAAGTAAGGCATCATAGTGATTAAAATCTGGAAAGTGTGGCATGCACATAAGCTTTCTAATGCTTTGTAGAGCCATCCTTTGTTCAAATTACAGCTGAAGCTGTTAAAGAGCATGTCTATCAACTTGCAAGTCTAGAATTATTATGTTATTTTCCATCCCTCTGATATAGTTTAGATTGATTTCCTGCTTACGAATAGAATCTCTTGATTTTTAGACATCCATACTTTACTGTAAACATTCAGATCTCTTTCTGATCTTTAAAGCTTAAATGCTCTTTTCTATCTTGATCCTGCCTTAAACATCACAACCTTCTCCTTGATCTTACATCTCTTTTATCTGGTCTTCATGATTCTGTCTACTGTAATAAGGCGTTTTCCCATTCTCTTTATACATTTCATTTTTAGTTTTGGACCAGAATCCCATGATTATCTACATTAAATGTTGTGATCCACTGTTTATGAAAACAAAGCAAAGATCAGAAGAAATCAATCAGAAACTGAGGAGAAATGATCCAACGAATGTCTACTAATTGTTGTGATGTTACGGGGAGCATTTCTGCTCTTTAACTGTTTCCTGGGTGATGATGCTTCAGTGCTATGCGATTCATCGCAAGAAATTTAGTTAAAAACAGCTTTATTTGCACTTAAGTGTCACATTAAAGTGAAAACATGAATAAATACATAAAAATAGTAATATAAACATATGACTGTATATTTACAGTTCTAACATTATTTATTTATTTTTAATAAATAAAATAACCAGTTTTACAAAACATTCAGCAGTCTAATGGCAGTGCGGAAGAAACTGTTATGGAATCTGCTGCATCGGATGCTTCGAAGCCTCTTCCCAGAGGGCAGCAGGGACAACAGTCCATGGTGGGGGTGTGAGGGGTCATTTGTGATGTTACGGGCTCGGGACACACAGCGCTGGGATGAAATGTATTTAATGGAGGGAAGAGGAGACCCGATGATCTTCTCTGCTGTTCTTACTACTCTTCCACCTTCTTCCAGTCTGAGGCGCTGCAGCCTTTCACAACACACAGGGAGACAGCTGGTCAGAACGCTCTCTATGGTGCGTCTGTAGAAGGTGGTGAGGATGGGTGGGGGCAGGTGGGCTCTTCTCATCCTCCGCAAGAAGTACATGCACTTCTGTGCCCTTTTGACCAGTGAGGTGGTGTAAACAGTCCAGGTGAGGGTGTCTGTGATGTGCACCCCCAGGTTTTTGGTGCTGTTGATGACCAGTGGAGCGTGGTTAGGCCGGTTCTTCCTGAATTCCAAGATGATCTCCTTCATCTTCTCCACATTCAGGATCAGGCTGTTATCTTTGCACTGGTCCAGCAGGCAATGGCATTAATATGGGATGTCAGTCCTGCTGTTTCATCTATAGTCTAAAAAGGTTACTTAAAGGTATTATTATTAGGATTTTCGTGATTTTTTTAATGCCCCACCCTCTCCATTGTAAACAAAAAAGCACATGCACAACCCTGTACCTGCTCCTGAGAGGGAACGCCTATTAAACGTCCTTGTGCATGCTCCATTTAAAAGTTGCTTTTCTCATAGCTCCTACAAGCTTACTGTGTACAAACGTCCGCCTTAACCCCTAAATCCCTCGATTACAATAGAGCGGGGACTATATAGTGGACTTTGCTCCATTTTGGTCATGTAACTCCTCCTCCACCACACAGTGCCTTTGACATCTTTGTTATTACTGTAGTCACCACTGTCGGGTAGCAGCGGCAAATCTGAGGATTATGAAATCCTGTTTTTTTTTTTGAGGAGAGCTCTCCTCGCAAAGCATTCTGGGATACATCTGCCTCTTCTGAGGCCTTTTTTGTTCTTCTCATACACTTCTTACACACCTTTTCTCTTACGAAGCTCGGCCATTTTAAAAGAACCGTGGCGAGAAAGGTGGGCTTCAACGACTGTCTGAAACCGTAGCTCACCAGATATTCGCCTGAAAGTGCGCATGCACAGAAAAAGATAGCTAACTAGACGAGCATGTAGGACGGCCGTACGTAAACATATCAACAGAATGATTGACAGTTAGAAAGACCACTTATTTTGATGATCCACCCGGAAATAAAAGATACCTTTAAAGTCAAAATAGGGACTTTAAAGGTATCCTTATCCTGAGCTTTCTACCATATTTTTCACATCAGAACCAGGTGAACTCGCCAGTCTGGTGTATTTTGACAATGATACTTGATGAGCTCTATTATTTTTTTCTGTTATGACAAAAAAAAAATTTGTTTGGACTCTGAAATTAAAGCTCTGGGTTTTATTTTCATCCAGACCTTGTTTAAATGTGGGCTCTCCCTCCTGTCTGACTGCTGTAGAGTTTTAACGTGTGACTAATTTCTTAACTTTCCCTGAAACCTGATGTGTCTGATCCAGTTTCTACTTCCTGGGCTGCCTGTAGGCTGGGTTTTATGACTTGACTTCATACAACACATAGAGGAAACTGAATCCTAGAGTTAGCAGGAGCTAACAGAGCTGAGGGTTTCCAACCTGAACAGACTGGTTCCTTAGGTCTGAGGATTCTGCCATGAAGGTCTCTTTGTATTTTGGAACTCTGGTTGACCTTGATAGTTTCTGAAAGCCAACACATTATCAAACAGCAGGAAAATGAAAAAAAAAACTTACTGGACTTAAAGGGTTCTTCTGCTGTGTTTGATTCAGCAGCTGAAGCTCACTGTGCGTCATCAGATCTTTATAGCCTGGTATGAGGAGGGCTGGCCACCCAGGGGATAAAGGTTCTGGGTGACCTCAGAGTTCAGGTTTCTGGGAGAGTGTCTGTGTACAAAAAGGAGACAATGATGTCATCGCAGGATGTTTATCAGGATCCCCTCAGAGATGTCTGCTTGACATTTCTGGATCAGACTTCTTCAGCCATTTAAATGTAAATGTTTCTCAGAGTCAATTTAGAAACTCTTGCAAAAAGTATCTTTCCACAATCTGATGTGAAAAGGATACTTTTCAATGTTTTAGTTGTAAATATACCGATGATTTAATTAAAATAACAGTTGGAGAAGAGTATGATGTTTTATTTAACCAGATGATCTTATTTGATTATTTGAAAGATACTGTAGAAGGTAGCAGGATAAAGCTGGATGCAGCAGGGGGAAGCAAGATGAAGTAGGAGGCTACAGGCAGCAGCTCTTAACAGGATAAAGCAGCATGAAGCTGACGGACGCAGCAGAATGTACCAAGATGTTGCAGGATACAGTAGCATGCAGCAAAAACAAAGGGACATCGTAGTAGGTAACAGGACAAAGTAGCAGGATTGAGCAACATTTAAAAAGATGAAGCAGAATGAATCAGCAGGATGCAGGGGTATGTTACAGGATGAAGCAGGAAGCAGCAGGTTGCAGCTAAAGGAAGCAGGAAACAGCAGGATGCAGAAGCTCAAGGAAAGATGAAGCAAGTTGCTGCAACATGCAACAGAAAAAAGAAGGAAAGCATAGTGGGATGCAGCAGAATGAAGCAAGATGTTGCTGACTTCAGCAGTATGTAACAGGATGAAGCAGGAAGGAAGGTAGAAGCAGCAGGTCCAAGCAAGGTGTAGCAGGATGCCTTGGCATCTAACAGAATAAAGAAGGATGTAGTAGTATGTGGTGGTGTTTAGCAGGAGGTATTAAGAGACAGCAAGATAAACATTAAAAAGTATAGCACTGTTTTAACCAGTAAAAAAAATTAACTATAATATATCAGGAGGCAGCTAGGTGCAGCGGGCGCAGTGCAGTGTGGTAAGACAGAGTAGGCTGCAGCTTGATGTGGGAGATAGTTTTCAAATTTAGAGAAATTAATGAGAGATGATATTTCAAAATAGTTTTAAAGCAAACATTGTTTCGTTTCCATATGAGAGATCAGCCGATACAGCAATAATCTGAATTCGGATCACAGAAGACTTTGGACCGGTGGGCTGAGGGTCTGTTCAGATGGTGGATCAGTCAGACCAGAGTGATTCTTTAACACAACCATTAAATAAAGCCACCTCTGATATGATTGGAAAGTTTTAATGTCTCAGATGGAGCTCTTGTCTTTTATTGTTTGGAGGGTAGTAGATGCAAATATTGATCCATATTTAAACCTAGCAGAGCATGCATCTGGTTGGAGTTCAACTGAGAATTATATGAAGTGTATTTATTAAATCATGCTCACAAATCAATGCTGGAGAGCAACACAAACTGAACCACATTACGATGAGCCGGTTGGTTAGTAGCTTGAGAGGTCAATCTTAGGTCGCATGACACCAACCACCTCCTCCTTTAAACCTCTAACTGGATGAAAGGCTTCAGAGACAGATTGTAAAACACTAGATCAGGATAAAAAGATGATGTATTGCTGTTCCTGTGATCCTTAAGGAGCAACAGATGGTTTAAAGAAATCAGAATGATGATAATGGTCAGAGTGTGGGTTCGCAGTGAGCCTTCTGAGGTGGGCTGCTTCAGCAGGTCTGACTCAGCGCAAATCTCCCAAACACACACACAGGCAGACTGCTCAGTCAGCTGTCTGCAGGGAGGATTTATGAACGACTGAATCACAAAGAAGCAGCTCTGCATGCAGTCTGTGTGCATGGCTGCAATGTCGCTTTAGAGCTCAGCTTTAGATCTGCTACTTTATATGTTTATTTCTCTGAATTGTAATATCAGGAACTGCCCACTCCTGCAGCAATAGAGACGTAATTATTTATTTCCCCCGCACTGGTTTCTGACTGTGTGGGAGAGTTGCTGCTTTCTGTAGAGAAATGTTAACATGTACTAAAGATTAATAACAATATCATAATGAATATGATTTAACATAAAGGTGACGGAGGAGCAAGTGAGGGTTTGTTCCTTCATACGGTAAACTTGACAGGTAGAAAACAGCTGGATCTGAACTAGGAAACAGCAGAAATGGGGACTGGATGAGATCATAGTTAAATGGATCCAGAAGAGAAAATTACCAATGCAACAGAATCAGTAAGGAACGAGGACCAGGGAAACCAGACGGACAGTTAACATATATCAGACTGAATAGCATAATAACTAATAAAAAAAAAAAAAAAAAGCCAGGACCACAGCAGGATGTTGCAGAATGCAGCTTGATGAGCAGGAAACAGAAGAATACAGGACAATAAATAGTATATAGTGCATTATTGCAGGAAATGGCAAACTGTATAGGAATGCATCAGGATGTAGAAGGATGCAGCGGGATGTTGGAGAAAGCAGTAACACAGACAAAGGCAGAAAGATGCAGCAGGGTGAAGTTTGATGTTACATAAAGCACAGTGCAACAAATGTAGCCAATATATCTGGATGAAGGAGGATAGTGTTAGTTGTAGTAAGATGAAGACAGATGCAGTACAATGCAGAAACATTTTATCAGAAGAGATATACCATCAGACTATGGGCCTGATCCTGAAAACATTCACATTTTATAAAACACAATCAAACTTGTTTGCTTTGGCAGAGCGGATCTACAATCTAGGTGCAAAGGGATTCACAGATCAGGTAAGGGCGTGCAAACCTTTTTGTTTGTGAGTTTGTGCCCCCATCAATAGGCAATTATAATGATGAACAATCTGCACAAATTTATGAATGAAAAATAGGAATATCTAAACATGTACCACATGCAAAGCATTTTGAAGTTCAACTTCATTTGCCGTTGTTGAGTGTATTTTTTAACCATTTTAGAGATCAGGTGCAAACTTCACCAAAAGATATATGCAGGGATTGTGGCCACACAGAAGGCATTGGTACATTGGTAGATGATGGAGAAAAACTCTTTGCACATGTAAATATATTTGGAGCTTTAGAAATAACAATAGTAGAATTATTTAGTTTTCATGCAGTCTGCTCATTTCAATGGGGAACCTGTTTGCGCCCAGTAGCGGTTCTATATGAAGCTTACAAAGGTGGCCAGCGTAGGAAACCAGTGTTTTTTTTTTAATGTGGGCAATAATAAAAGAAAGCAAACAAAACATAAACCAAACAAACTGAGAAAGTGTGCATCATTTAGTGTGTTAAGTGAGCCACAAAGCCAAAGTCGCAGATTGCTGTTATAACATGAACTGTGATCCTATCCTGATACAACTGAGGTGTGAAGCTTACTGCAATTTCTAAGTATTGATTCACGTTAATTGAAAAGCAAAATTTAAAATTAGTCGAGTAGGTTACACTCTCTTCAGTCAGCACATATCATCATAAGAATTCCACTATTATTATATTTATCATTAAGCTACAAAAACTGATCTGAAATAATAAACAAATCTCAAAATAAGAGTATTTACCCTAAATTTGAGTGAATATGATGCTCTGTAAGAATCTGTATTTTTACTCTCTATGAGTAAAAATAATATGATCAGATATTAGTCACCTGAAGCTAACTGATTTTTTTGTTCTTGTTACAAATGCATATCGTATTAGATTTTGCAATCATCTAACTTATGCTCAAATGAAGGTAAAATAAACTTCTACCAGAAAGCAGCGTATGTTTTCAGTATGGGGGCCATAACAGGGACCACTTCTGCAGGGGCACTGGCCCTGTTGGCTCCTGTCCAAACCGCCCACATTTGCACATCTTGTCATTTATGCAAGTGGTCTTTCTAGATGACCTGCAACACGCCCACTTATTGCACGTGCAAAAAAAGATGTTGCACTAGAATTTAACACTCCTCATTATAAATCTTGGCAGATCCTGTGTCCCTTACAATCAAAATGTTCCATGTTGTGTTTTAATTAAACTTTTACAAATGCCAGCAGGTTATTTTCGTCCATTTTATCCAGTTTATATACAGCTGTTTGTTCAAAAATGTGTGACATGACCTTTAGCATGTGACAAAACAATCTTCATACCACAGACTTATTCCATCTATTTGTCTCTGACGTTTTCCGGAGCACAGGATGTGCTGATCTCCAACTAGATACATGCTCTGCTTTAAATATGCTGCAAAATGATCTAAATAAAAGCTTAATCAATTTCTTTTTGGTCTATGGTGAAATAATACCTTTTGTGTGTTTTGTTCTGTGTTTAGTTTGTTCAGGGTGTCAGAGGAAGTGATGTCGGAGCATCAGCATGACAGTGAGGCGTCAGCGCCAGTGTACGTGTATGAATCCAAGGTGCACTGTGCCAACGTGTTACTGAGTCTGGAGGAGCAGAGGCGGCGGGGACTCCTCTGTGATGTCACGGTTCTTGTGGAGGGCAGGGAGGTCCGAGCACACCGGGCTGTCCTGGCTGCTAGCAGCAGCTACTTCCTCCAGGTTCTGCTGGGACACAACGAGTCCACGAGCAGTACAGAACCCATCATCAGCCTGCCAGACAAGGTAAAGGGCAAAACAACATGACACCAAGATGACCATATATGTTGATGTAGTTTCTGCTCCGTAATCTTTGCAATAAACAAAAATAAAAAAAATGTAACATAAAGGAAACTGTCTCTCCAGTCTAGTTCAGAGTTCTCTCCAGTGTGTATTATCATCTTATTGTGCTGCTGTGATGCCTGAAGAGATGCTGATGTGAGCACAAACCTCAGACATGAACACAGCTGAAGCTGACAGCAGTGAAGGAGAATAAATCTAAGGATGATGAAGGATGAAAGAGGCCGAACCATTCAGGACACATAAGATGAACACGGCAGGAAAAGTTTTATTAAACATCTACTCATCGTTGCATCTATTCACACCCCACAAAGCATCACTTAAGTTCTCACACCTCTTTAAACCTCCGTTCATGTTCTGTCACAGTACAGCAGTCAGGGTAGGGCAGTAGTGTTATGCAGGTCAGTTATGATATGCTGTTCCTACACTTGGTTAACTTAATTATTGAAGCTAATATAATATTCTGACAACACTCCTCTGATAAGGTGTATAGATTTATCACACATTTCTACGGATATAATTTTCACATTTCATAAATATTTAATAAAGTCTCATTAAGGCTGAGTTGTTTTTTTTTTTTGCAGATAATCTTGCTGCTGTTTTGAATGGTTAATTTAACTTTTTCCTCACTTAAAAGTGTTTTTATCAAGAGTGAAACATGTTTGTAGAGTCTCTCTCTTCTGCACCGAGGGCTGGATCTGGTGGAGGAGGACACAGGATGCGGATTCAACAATCTGCAGCAACCAATACAGTCTACGGCTAATTCTAAAGAATAGGAAAGCTTTCTATTTTCAGCTTTTGATAACTTTTTCATCAAGCCTTGCACATGAAAATGTGCTATTGTTGAATATCGGAAAAAAAAGTGAACAGTTGATGATGACTAACTTCATGTTTTCAGCCGATATTGTAGCAAATGTGATCAAGCAAAGATAGGTTTTTCTCCAACATGACTGCATTATTGTGGTTTCTGTTTTTGGTTTAAAAAAAAAAAAAAAGAAATGTGAATAGAAAACATAAATAGCTAAAGATTGTTTGATTGACAGGATTTTCAGGGATCTGCACACTTTTGATATTCTTGGACTTTTTATTTGTAAAATACATTTCTGCTTAAATGTGACAAGAAAACCTCCATCCATCTTCTCCTGCTTAATCTGCCATGGTTAGGGTGGGGCTGGTGCCTATGTCTAGCAGTCTATGGGCGAAAGGCAGAGGACACCATGGACGGGTCACCAGTTCCTTACACTGACAAGAAAAAAAACAGCAATATAAACTTTTTAGTATTTACTCTTTTCTTAATGAATATTTCTTATATGTCTCGATTTCAAGTTAAATGTGTTTCTTTCTCTGCAGGTGACAGCTAAAGGTTTTGCTCCACTGCTCCAGTTCGCCTACACTGCCAAGCTAGTGTTAAGTCGAGAAAACATCCATGAGGTCATTCTGTGCGCTGACCTCCTTGGCGTCCACAACCTGGAGGACTCCTGCTTCCAGTTTCTACAGGCTCAGTTGGAGAGTGATGGACAGCAATCCAGAAATTGCAAGGCGGCTTATGATGAGGACGATACGGTCTTTTCCCGTGACCTTCCCTTTGTTAGCTGTTCAGAAACAACCAAGCAAAACTGTCAAACAGTCGATGCATTGCCTTCTGAAGATCTTCCACAAAGTCCTAAACCTTGGGGGTACCAGCACCAGGTTTTTGAAAACAAGCACAATAGATTGGGTCAAACGATTCCCCCTCTGACCAGTTCAGAGCCAACAGACACCGCCGCCGCTCCACAGACCATTCTTACCCCCTCCAGGATTAAAGAGGAACCCTTTGAAGAAGCAGGACATGAGAGGAATGGCTTCCATGCAGAGATTGGCACTGAGGAGGTTCTAGAGATGGAACTGGAGGTCGAGGGAGTTCCAGTGGTGGAAAAGCCCTCTGCAGACCAGGAATTGCCCTCATCCTGCCTGCGTTCCTACCTCCAGCGAGGTGGCCTGGACCTCGGCACCGTGACTGGCAGCACCATTCAGCAGCTTCTCACCAACCATCTGTCCATCAGCCACTACAGGGAGCTGCTCAAAGACAGGCAGCGGAGTAAGATGGACTCTCTAAACCACTCTAACCTCAGCAACGTCAATGGCAGGGAAATGCAGCAATTCAAAACCTCTTCTTCTCAGTATGAAGGAGAGTTTGACCGACGTACCGTCATTTTCTCCTCTGCAGCTGGTGAGCATCCTTCATTGTCTCACAGGGAGAAAACCTCCACAGAGCAAACCGAGACCTCTTCATCCGATCTGACATGCCTCACCAGCTCCCCCGTCTCCATCAACACCTCTGCTGCCTCTCCTGTACCATCTGAACCTCAAACTCAGATTTCCAGCTCCAAATCCTCATATCCAGATGATAAAGCCACTGGCAGCTCGCCGTCCAGCCTGGCCTTTGACCCCTCCTCTGCCCCACATGTTGGTTCGGGCTCTGCTCTTTCTCAGTGTCTGGTGGGGGTAGTGGAGGCCAGGACACCCCTCAGGAGCGAGGTAGTCTTCAGCCAGGGTCACATAAAGATCAAAAGTGAGCAGGTGGTTGGTACCAGTGGAGGAAACTCCAGCGAAGAGTCTGAATCCTTCTCAGAAGGCGACAGCGAAGGTGGTTCCAGAGTCTCTGGACCTGAGGTTAGTATGGTTCCTGCAGCTGTCATTATGGTCACTCCAGACAGGAAACAACAACAGGATTCAATACTTGCAGCTGGACAGAAGATTAACCGTCTGTGTTACTTCCTTTATTTGTTTTTTTTTTTCTTAGTTTAGAATATCTCCAGCTAATCTGGAATCTGCTTCCTGCCAAACCTGCATATTTTATCATCCTACTTTAGGACTGAATTACTAAAAGCAGAGAATCACAGTAGATAAATTATGGAGAATTTAACTGTTCAAAGCTTTTGTTACAATTCATCTGGGAAGCTGAATCCAAAGTCAGAGGGACTTAAATCTCAGACAAAGTTTTTTTTTGTCATTTTATTCAGAAAATATGATGGCCCTCTCAACACAGCTTCACTTTGAAACATTTTTTAATTATTCTGAGACACAAAGCAATAGTTTTACTACTGCTATCTATGGATTAAACTGTAGCCATGACTTCAAAATTAATTAATCGTCACATTTGCTATGAAAAAGGTGACATGCTCCTTTGTGGTGTATGCAGGCATCCCCAACCTCGGTCCTTGAGGCCCGCTGTCCTGCAGGTTTAAGAGGTTTCCCTGCCTTAGCTCAGCTGATTATAACGATTGCAGTAGATTAAAAGCCTGTTAATCAGCTTTTAATTAAAATCAGCTGTGCTGGAGCAAGGAAACCTCTAAAACCCGCAGGACAGTGAGCCTCGAGGACCGAGGTTGGAGATGCCTGGGTAATCATCAACCATCAGATTCCCCCCAAATAAAAGGTTTGATAATGAAGTTAACAGCTTCCTCAGAGCTGAACAGGTGATTCAAACAGTTTTTTAGCACTGTGAAAATAACCCGACTTGCTACTTTTAGTCATTAAATATGCTGCAGTTAGCGTCTGCTTCAGACCCTTCTAGAGCCTGGACTTTATTCTCTCCAGTTTAAACCTGAACTAGGTAATTTTTACAAAAAATCATCTGAATTTTTTTAGGAAAAACAAAATTGAAGAGATTTTCATTTTTCTAGCAGCATTATAACCATATTTTGATAAGAAAAGCTTCATATGAACTGGATTATTGTAAAGTCTAGTTGCAAATCTAATATCAGGTTAAAATAGTGAGATTTGTCATAAAAAAACAAAGTGCCTAAATTTGGTACTGTGTTACTTCTGTAAGGTTGATGCCAATACTGATTACTCTGTCATTAGTCCAACCCTGATACATGATGCCGATTTTTGATGCTGATATTGCTTTTTTCTTTGATTTACATTACAAAAACAATGCATTACGTGCTTAAGCAAATTTGCCAACCCATGCGCTCATTGGCCGATGCTGCAACAAAAAATCCCCACACTAATATCAAGCAAAAATATCGGCCTGTCAATTTATCTGTTGGCCAGTATTCTAATTCTCAGGGAGATTAAATGTTAGAAATAAATGGTTGGCTTAAGGCTTTAAATGATCGCAGTTTCATATCAATTGATCATTAAATGATGATGGAGTTTGGCTTAAAAAGCAGTTTCAGTGATGAATTTTGCCTTCGTTTTGCATTTTTGTCAATGTGAAACGAAGGCAAAATGGAATAAACGCTTGCTTACTCCTTTGACTGACTCTATATGTTATAAGGTGAAACTAATATGAAATTAAAATTGATCACAATTTCTGGGATTTTATTCTAATAGCGATAAAACTCAAGTTACATAATGTGGTGCTACTGGGCAGTTAATGGTAAACAATTACTGCACTAAATCATACTCTATAGTGTGCTAATGTAGTTCGTATGAAACCAAAATAATACAAAAAACAGTTAAACCAAAACAGATAAAAATTCTAACTATGTTGCCAGTTTTATGGACTTGCAGCCATCATTAATTTGAGTTTATTTCTGTCACAATACATCCTGATAGCTTTTTTTTTTTTTTTTTTCAAAAATTACAGTAAACAATGTCATACGGTAACTGCCAACCCCTAGATGTTCTTTCTCAGTAAAGGCAACAAGTTATTAGATTAATTCTTGAAATCTTTTAAACAACCAAATCCATCCTTCTTTAGTTCTGCAGTATTTCTCTCTCCTGTCAAAAGAAAAAGCATTTTAAATTTCCCTCTTAAGGGTGAAAGATGCTGATGAGCCACACATGAACAACCAGAATGGCTTACTGTGATACTGCCACCTGCTGGATAATTGCCCACATTACACTCACCTTTCTACATTCAGCTGATTATTTTGGACTGAATGTTTTTTGTCATTTTGTTCAGATCAGGATTATTCATTTCTGGTCCTTTGGGTCATAAAAAAAAAAAAGTAGAATATATATCTTTTATTATGAAAAGTTTCTGCTAAACATGATAAAAGCTGATCAATATATTAATAGTTTATTTCAGATTTTCCAGGAATGCATCCAAAAATTGTTAATCTAAAAATGTTAATCTGTGCAAATTAATCATGTATCCAAACATACATCAACGACCAATAGCCTGATCTGCATATCCATCTAAATCTTTTCCTGGAATTTTATATGAGCTGTAACAAAACTGTCATGTCGTTAGACTGGAGCTCATCAGTTTAAACCTTTTGGTGCTTTCAGGTGAAGCTGCCTTTCCCTGTGGATCAGATCTCCAACCTCCCTCGCAACGACTTTCAGGTCCTCATCAAGATGCACAAATTGACCTCAGAACAACTGGAGTTCATCCACGACATCCGGAGACGCAGCAAAAACCGCATCGCTGCTCAGCGCTGCCGCAAGAGGAAGCTGGACTGCATTCAAAACCTGGAGAGTGAGATCCGAAAACTGGTAGGAATTTTTTAGACACACACCTCCACACGGTTCTGCTTTAAAACTGCACACATTTCTTAGTGGGTCTAAAAAGTTGATGTGAAGTAATAAAAATTTTAAAACTGTCTGGGCTCACTTCAGTTTGCTTTTTATGCATCAGTCTGACCCAACTGTGTGTTTTCTGGATGCAGGTGTCCGAGAAGGAGAAGCTGTTAAGTGAGAGGAACCAGCTTAAGGTCTGCATGGCAGAGCTTTGGCAGAACCTCTCCTTCCTCTCCCAGCAGGTGTGTAGTGAGGTCCAAAGTAGCCAGACTCAGCCGGTCTCCGCCACCATCGACCTCACATCAGATTCTCTTTCGTCCTGTCCGGACCAGGACTCTGCAAAGGCCAGGTCCTCTGTGTCGCTGCAAGACGGGGTCAGAGAGAATCCCGAAGAGCTCAAGAGCAGACAGCCAGTCCAGGATGATGGGCCGCTGGTTCTGGTATCTAATGAGGAATTGTGTAGCCCCACAGTGACAGTAGATTTCTGTCAGGAGATGACAGTGAAGTGCACAACGGAAGAAGCGGACACACTGGACTCATCATGAGCAGAACCTGTTTACTCACCTGAGTGGCACACCTGTAATTTCTTCAGCCCCAATGGATGGATGAGATCCGCTTGGGGCATTATGAGAATGGCCAGGTGTGTTTTCTCTTTGGATGGCGGGGAATTAACAAGATGGCAGCTTCCTCTCCTTTTGTGAGCATTTCATTCTCCGGTTTATCTCGGTTTTTCTCAGGAAATATACAAACTGTTCTGTTTTCTCCTCGTTAATGCTTCCTTATCGCTTCGTTGAGTTTTATTTACAAAACCAAGTCCATAATAAACGGAACAAGAGGACCAAACTAAATTTCTTACAGAGCTTCATGTTGGTCTAGAGAAAAAGGAAAGTTTCTTTTTAACATTGAGAGCCGTTGTTTACATAGAGATTTATTTTTCACCTGCTCACCTCTGTAATAGGTTCCTCCTTTCTATGAAGCTGTTTTCTTGGAAAATATGTAAATACCAACATGTGTGAGCAGCAGCATCACTAGGTGGGCTTATTTGCTACAAGGGAACAGAAAATTCTAATTGTCATATCTTAAAAACACTCAAGGTCAGTTTTCTCCATCACCAGTTTAAATGTACCATTTTGTACTTTTTAAACAAATAATTTTAGACCCATCTATTGGGTGGATCCATTTGTATCCCCTATTCCTGTTGAGTATTTTCCTGACTTTTACATAGAAAAATGCCAAATATGGTCTGTACTGTAACTCAATTGTAGGTTATATTATTATCTAAAATCTATGTATTGTAATTTTTCCATTTAATTTAATTTAGGGTTGGCTATCATGAAATATGCTGATTGAAATCAGAACAACTCCAAAAGTGACCTCCATTAATATTGGTTATATTGTAGTTATACAATAATGATTTCATACAGCAGACTGAGTGAAATATCTATAAAAAAAAAAAATTATGCGTGGTTGTTAGGATATTCAACAATAGATGGCACAAAAACTAGAATTGGAAGATGGGGAGGATTTGAAAAGACTGAAAACTATAAAAACTGAAGCAAATAACAAAAGTCCTCTCATCATGATTAAAGTTAAATTCACATAATCTCATTTAGAGCTAATGGGTCACAACTCAAAAGGATTAATGTGGAAATAAGAAACCAAATCACAAAAGAAAAAGCTTCCAGGGATCTTATAGGATGTAATTACTAAAATGATATTTTGCCGGTGGTGCATGGTGGAGCATGGCAGTGGAGGGTTGATGATTTAGGTTTGTTTTGCAGCCTCAGGATCCAGACACCTTCCAGCCTTTAAGCCTTATTACGTAATGTAATTGGCAAGATCATCAAACCAATATTCTCTATTCCCTAAAAATAACATTACCACAGCTGGATTTCTCACTATTGCTGCTGTTATCCCTCTCTGTTTTAAAATCTCTGAATTTCCACCGAATAAAAAAACAGCAGGAAAGTGGTGAGCCAGACAAGGAGCAGCGTTATTTAGTTGTAATCTGTCACATTTGCTTAGAAGGTAGTCAGCTAAATAGTCTGTCAGCGCCGCCTTAATTACTGTTTCATGACTCGTTGGGACTCATTTCCTTCTTTGTCAGCTGACAAAGCTACATAAATCTTAACCAAGACATTCTGAAATTGTTAGTTCATTCTGTGTCTGTTAACTTTTTAGGTACCTTTTTACTTACTCTCACCAGGCTTCTCTTCTAAAGAGCATCCAGCAAGCATGAAATGCGATAGCAGAGCAGGAGATGAAGACAAGGATTTCTTTTAGAATGTTTAATTTTTGTAGTGCATGTAAATGAATTAGATCGGATACAGAGGTTATCCGTTGTTTTTCCCTGTTATTGGATTTTTACTGTTCTTGAAAAGGTGCTTATTGAGTTGACCAAGCTGGGTCCTCAGAAATGACCTCTGATGCACCTCATCTACAAACCAATTGCTGAAAAGGAGATAAATCAGTGTTGTAATAATGTTGACCAGACCAAGTCTGAGCCGGATTAAAATGTACTGACTGGATCTTAAGAGAGCTGTGTGGAAACAAACCTCCTTACTGAAGAATCATAGTTACCTAAAATAGTTACTTAAAACTGAAATCTGCCCAAGCTAATATTTTTTTTATTTTTGTCTTTAAGCTCTCTATAGTTTAAAGATTTATATTTATCCATCTGGTTCCAGTTTCTCTTCCCTGTTGCCATAGAGCTACGCCTGTGGGTCAGTACGAGTAGCCGACCTCTCCTCGATCAGTTTACATTCCAGCTCGGTGTTTTCAGCATTTCTCACTTAGTTTAACCCCCATCTGTTCGGTATGAAAATCAATTGGTCCATCGGGTGGAGCAATGGGGTTAAACTGGGTTACAAACTGCAGCAGTTCACTGGGATTTCCTGGAACAAGCTCTCCATTTTAGTAGTCAGTTCTTTTTGTAAACTGATAGGAAACATGAACAAAATCAATCATTTAAATGAATTATTGAGATTCCTGACCACTCTTTTTTTTAAACACATCCTTTGTTTTATATGCTCTCACTGCTGCCTCCTGTTGGTAATACCCTTACAACAATTTATCTAATCTATTTTATAATCATTTAATGCAGAGTGAAATTCAACCAGATTCAAAATGCATGAAGGGGTTTGTGTTTGTAGGCGTTTAATTTAGATGTTTTATTGGAATGTGTTAGTTTAAAAAAAAGATTTGATAGTAAAACTGCAGCAGAACTTCTACATCTGCAGCCCTGATCCCAGGTAATAAACTTCCAGACTGTAACCAAACTGTGTGCTCACTGCACCCAAGCAGTTTTCTCTAAATCAGATAAACTTGGAGTTCAGAAGAGAAAAGATTAGGCAGCAAAAACACAACCTAGTCACGATGAACTCGTATAAATATAAGCTCTACTGTAATAATTTCAAAAACCCAGGTTCCTGCTTTTCAGCTTAAGGTTGTTATAAACCAACAAAATCTAATGTTTCTGTTCCCAGATTCTGCAGCAGCATCTAAAGACTCGAACTCCTATATTGGTGCAACTTCAAAATTCACGTATCATGTAAATTTTTTTGAGCCCGTGATCAATTTGTTCTGACACACCAGTTTGTCTAATGTTGGATGGTTTTCAGTAGAAGCTCTAAATAAACACTGTGGCACAGTATTGATCGGTGGGATGCCAAATTCATGTGTTGAAAAGTCGATAAGGGATCACGTGGAAGCACAGAGTGCTGCTGCTGTTTGTGTCTCGCTCCAGTGGGTCCTGGCACTGCAGTCGGCTCACCGGTTTCCACAGTAGGGTCAAAGGGTCACTGTGGACCTCTGCGGCAGGAGATGTAAAAAAATCCACCTTAAGATGCTGTATTTTCTTTAATTTATTCATTTGGAATCTTTGTGGATCAAATGCCTGTGGATATTGCTTTATTTTTTTCTATTGTTTTTTTGTTTTATTCTTAAATCTGTTCATATATAACTTTTTATTAACTTGTAATATTTGGCGTTTTCCTCCTGTAACATAGAATTAAGCATAATTCAGTCACAATGATATTTTCTATTTAAATATGTACAATGTTTTGATCACTTTTTGAGGAAAAAAAAACCTAAAATCTTCCTGGTGCAGCTCTATTTTCCACCTTCCAGCCCCTAAAGGCCAAACTGTCATCCGAGGGAAGCAGTGATCTGATCAAACAGATCCAGAAATCAGTGCATGATACGTAAAGATGGTGCCACTCCTGTTGGAGAAAAATGTGATTACTGCTTGTGAAGTATATTCAATCAGTTGATTTAACTGCATTTTAAAAAGAAGAATCATCAGATACATTATGACTCCAGCTAGCCTTTCAACAACTGAACGTACTGGCTTTGTAAAATGTGCCGTAAATTGGAATGAACCATTCTTCTAATTAGTGGAACATTTTCCTTTCATGTCAAGGCTATGAAAAAATGACAGCAAAACAATATAGAAAGGCAACGTTCATCATCCAATGTATAAATAAGCTTGCAGGTCGGCTGTGGAGGATGAACTCTCCTTATGCACCAGATTTCCCAGTTTCTTCTATACATTTTCAGCTAGATTTAAATGCAATATCGTTCTAAAAAAAACCCAAAAAAACAATAATGAAGCCATCCTAAAAAGCAACGTCATCATCAGCTGGAACTAGATAACATCCATTTATACATTTCATAATGAATTACTGACATGCAGGTTAATATGTCATGACTGTGAGTCGGCATTTCTTTAGACGGACATCTTTGGATGCTTTTTCAAAATGGTACTGAACAAACTATGTAAGTCTCTCTGACCAAAGCTGATCAGATTTTATCTCAGAATAAAACATTCATCCTACCATAACCTCCTTACATTTTTTTTTAATAATCTTCTACTGTTTCCGTCAACAGCTCTCTTTTTTAGTTCAACGTTGTCTTTCAGACAACCAGCTACAGAAGCGCTTTTATTCCAACTATCTAAATCAGACATGCAGGTATTTATTTTAGAAATACAAGATGCGGAATGTGTTTTCATTCTTGCTTGATCAGCAAAAAAAAGATATCTCATTACTTCTAATAATGTTTAATTTGATCCATTTTTGTTTTAGGCATGATTTACAAAGCCAGACTATCAATTTATCGATAAGGTGTCCTACGAGACAAAAAAGTATTTATGACGCCCATGTTTTTAAAAGAAACTGACTTTAAAAATGGGCTGAGATTGGAGTATCCATGAGCTACATCAATGGTTTCCATCCTTGCCCTCAGGTCCTATTGTCTCCCGTGTTTTGGGGTTTCCCTGCTCCCAAACATCCAATCTAAATAAAGAATAGCAACCTGCAGAGGAAGTAATGCAATTATTTTTTCCAGGTCTACTAGAGCAAAAAGATATGCAAAACACGCAGGGCATTAGGACCTGACGGCAAGGATACTGTAAGGGACCACTGCATTACATTATGGCCCCACGTTGGTCGTCTATACTGCTTTTGATATACTAGCATTTATTGGACCCATATTGGCAGGGACACTGTTGTTAAATTCGACTTGATGGGATTATTTTCAAGATATCTAATGAGCCCAAGTTTGTTGCCGACGCAGGTTTGATACAGGACAACCCAACTTTCACATATGCGCCCATAGTGGTCATAAATTACTGAATAGTACACCTAGATTACTGTAAGTAATTACCAAGGTATATATTCAACTTGAAAATGCAAATTTGATAAAGGACAACCCTAGGTAAAAAAAAAAAGAAAAACTGGGGTTTTGAATAGGTTCTGTGATTTGAAGAACTTTTTTTAAAAGCTTATTTAAGATCCATTAAATGCCTGCACAAGATTCCCAATTGGTTTTGCCGATATAATTCATTTTTAAACAACCCAAATAGGCCCAAAAACAAAAGGCCCATTTAGTAAAAAGCAGATTATCTTGGTTGTTATTCAGACTGACCTCAGATGTTCTTCCTAAAACCATCAGTCAATACAGAAAGAACACTAAAAGGACCCTTGACTTAATTTCTTACATGGTGTTGATAATTATATCAATATTCTGACTTTACTCCATAAACATGACTATACAGACACGGTTTTACTTTGAACTGCAGCTCTGTTCCATGAGCTTAACTTTCTGCAGCTGAACACAATTCAGGAGAACTTCTGCAAACATATTAAACACAAGAAGAATCCATGTTTGGATTTTCAGCATTCCTTCTTTCTGACAGACTGTATTTCTTTGTAGTTTTGTGGACCATTTTTTACCTGTTTTGTGCAACTGTTATCTGATGACTGTTATTAGCAGCTTTTTCTTTTTAAGTCTCAGAATGATTTTTCTCTGGCTTTTGTAAAAACTGAACAACATGTCACATCCCATTTATTTGATAAGAAAAAAAAAATCTGACAGGAAAAAAAAATGTTTTTGTAGAGAAATAAAAGCATGAGGACTGTTGACGGTGTGTTCCGGTTAAATATGTCCAAGTGTTTTTGTTATTTTACATTTAAATGAAATGAAAGAGTTTTCATATAAATGACTCTACACAGACTCAATCTGTCCTTGACTTAAAAAGTTAGAGTTACAGAATCAAGCACATCCTCTTTCAACACCATCCAGCTTTTGGTTCTGAAAGGCTTGTGTAGACTTTGTAAGGTGCTTTGAATCATGCTGCTCTGCTGCAGGGGAGTCCGCTGCCTCATCATGGCCGTTCCTGGCCCCATGTGACTCGCTTGGTGAATCGATTGATAGCTGATAAAGTTTCTCTCCATATGCTGTAACTCATCCTTGTATCCTCACTTCTTCATGATGGAGGAAATATCCAGGAACATACTCTGAAAGACACAGACACATTGGTTTTTACACCACACCAGTAGGCTTATTAGATCACTTTCTGGTTACCATGTTGTGGGACTAATTAATGCATGGAGCAGTTTGTCTGTTTGGCAGCAGGATAATGATTTTTCCAATATACAGTCGAATAAACAACATGGAGAGGAGAAGGGGTCACTAAAAGTCCTTATTACCCAATTGACCCTTTTTCTAGTTTTTCTCTTTGCTATGACTTTTGAACTGAGTAGAGTTTCAAGTGTATTACCTTTTATTTGTGAGGTGTTCGAAAAAACCTCGCTCAAAAACAATACCAAAAAGGTGGAGAAAATTACCTAACAGTTATCCATTTATCTGTCCTTCTGATTGTCCATCATCTTACACTTTGCATAGGCAGCTTTAACCCTTTTTTTTGCGAATTGTATTTTATTTCAAGCATGATTTGTTGTGACCTCTACACAATTAGAGTAATATATTGTTTTTAAAAAACCTGATGTGCACACTCAGATACTTGTAGTCAACAGAAAATTAACAGTAAACTGCAAATAATTACCTAATGTATCAAAAGTGGTACGAATCAAACCTGCTGCAACTGTGCAAATTTATATGAACTTCTTTAATTTTCATTTGGCAGAATATTCAAAAAAGACTAGTTATAAAAACAGAATTCTTTGAGAGTTATGTCATTGTTCAGGCTTTACAGGGTTAACAGTGAAACCGTAATTTCCCACTCCATCTACTCTACAGATGCTTCTAAAACAATCCAATGACAGAGAGTTGAATGCATGAGTTCTAGTTCTCTAGAGCAAGACTGGCTTACACTGAGGGCTGTCCTGGTGCAGTATTTTTTTAAGCAAAACCTTCTTAATATGTAAGTGCAGTGGGCACTGGAGGGGAGCGTGCCTCTTATTTGCAGGTCTGTGCGGCCCTGGCTGGTTTTTAAATGCCAATAATTGAGAGTAATGGGTCGGGTCTTGGTTATGAACTCTATGGGTGTAGGCGGATACTGTTTTGAAAAAATCAGACCTGTGCAGGACTGCAGGTGTGAAGTATCTCAAACCCCTCCATAGGGAGGTACAGAGGAGGCATCCTGATCAGATAAACCCCTTTTTGAGGACCAGCCCTACCCCAGGCCCCTAGATAATAGAGCTCCTCCCTACATCTCTTAAACTTAAACCTGACATCCTGACAGAGAAAGGTAAATTCATGCACTTGTATCTAGCATATTGATTCTTCAGTCAGTACCTGAAAAATAACTCAAAAGGTAATTTTTGTATCATTACCGCAGCTGAACCCTGAGTCACCTGTCTATCTCCTAATTTATTTTACATTAAAGAACAGACTACCGGTACTCACTGTCTGAGGCCAAATTCTAACGGTGACTCCCCCTAATGTCAACTAATTAAATTTGACTGAGCCAAAAATCTGAATTGGTACCAAGTTAAAAGAAGAAGATCAGCTCCATGTGAGGGAACTGTCTGAGACTGTGTTTGTCAAGACAGCTGTCAGGTTGAGAACTACAGACGGGAGCATGTTGTCATGGTTTCATGCTGACAATAGAAATTCCCCATTCTGATTTTTCATTTATGAAGGCCATCTAACGAATTTATGAAATGTATTACATGGTCAGGATATATGAATTGTTTTCTTGTTTTATTTCCATCTTAAGACAGCCTTCTAGAAGTCATGTTGAAATAGTCTGCTCTCAGATTGCTAGTTGTTGTTTTCTAATAGACTTTCATCATTGCAAGTTTCTGAGCCATCAGCATCGCTAAGAATAGCAAAGAACCTGAATACATACTGCAAACCTTTGTCTCTCTTTTAACGACAAGCTTATCCCTTCCTCTGTATAAGTGTTTTTTTCTTTTTATTTATGTAACAAGATACTCTCAGTACTTTTACTCACCAACATCACATTCAGTGACTGAATGAACTGCTTTATTTGTAAAAAAATGCCTTCCACTTAGGCAGACTGTATACTTAAGCACAAAGTGCCTCACAGATTTAGCTTCAGCAGAACCTTTTGCATCTCTACCCACCATTGACATCCGTCGACCTCCAGCTGGCGGCATCATAGGCATGTCTCCCTGGAGAGATCCCAGTTCATCTGACTCCTCTGAGCTGTGTAAGGACTGGCTGGTGGAGGCGCTCATGGAGGACAGGTTTTCTGACGGAGGCCTGTTCATGAAGCTGGTCCTTCTGGGGTTTGGAATCAGCAGGTCGCTGACTGAAGATTGTCGTCTTTCTTCTTCATTAAGGACTCTGATGGGTGCAGGCCTTAATGTTCTCCCAGAAAGCACAGGGTCCAAATGGCTTGGCTGAGGATGCTGCTCCTCGTGGATTTCTGCTTGGCTGGTTGTGTCCTCCTCTACTGTAGACATGGCAGATTTCCAGGCTGGATGGTGGTCCAGGGTCACTGTGTGGATCTCTGCACCTTCACTGGTTTGTGGAGTTGCACATATCTCTTCAGACCTGGGTGTCATCCTTACCTGAGGGCAGGTGTAGCTGGTCTGTCCAAAATGAACCAAGCTGTTGTGTCTTGGTGAGTCATGGATGACTTTTACTCCACTGCTGTAATAAAGAGGCTTCATGTCAGCCTCCTGAATCACCCTGAAGGTCTGTGTCAGTGGCCCATTGTGAGGGGAAGCAGTGCTCATGACACACAGTTGTTGTAAAGATGGCTTATTCTTGGACCTATATACCAAACTGTCGTCCTCTGTGTACCTCTCTCCATACAGAGTCTGTTTGATTTTGCGGACTCCTAAGTGGACAATCTCCAGAATGTTCAAGAACAATGACACTCCAGCAATGATGATCATAAAAAACATGAAGATGGTCTTTTCTGTGGGCCTGGAGATGTAGCAGTCTACACTGTTGGGGCAGGGCAGCCTCTCACACCTATAAAGGGGCTCCAGATGGATTCCATACAGGATACACTGGCCCAGGATGAAGCAAACCTCCACCAGAGAGCGAGTAAGGATATGGATGATGTAAGTTCTCAGCAAAGAACCTTTGAGAGGGGCCTTCTTCACCTTCCTCTGCTCTTCCAGTCTCCTCAGTTCCCTCTCTATGCGTTTATGATCCTCCAGTCCTAACTCAGCCTCCTCCATCTCCCCCTTCAGCTGGATCCGTCGGCGGTGGCGCTCCTTCTCCAGTGCTCTGATGCAGTACAGAGCGTGGCCCATGTAGACCAGCGAGGGTGCAGATACAAAGATGACCTGCAGCACCCAGTAGCGAATGAGGGAAATGGGGAAGGCCTGGTCGTAGCAGACCACCTTGCAGCCCGGTTGGTCTGTGTTGCAAACAAATTCTGACTGCTCATCATCCCAGACGTCCTCAGCTGCAGCTCCCAAAATCAGCATGCGGAAGATGAAGAGGATAGTGAGCCAGATTTTGCCAACGATGGTGGAATGAATATGGACCTCTTCTAGGATGCTGCCCAGCAGGTTCCAGTCACCCATGGTCAGTTTTTCAACTCTTTAATGCCACATGCTTAAACTGGGGACACAAAAGTAAAGCTCATTAGAACTCAATAGAGGATTAGAACATTTTTGTTCAAACTGTTTTAAGAATTAATTTTTGATTTCTCAGAAGAATTGTCCAAATCCATGATTAAGAGTGATGGATTTAGACAGATGGTAAAGAGATAAAGCTGGTTTAAGAAAGAATCCAGAGAGGTCAGGTGTTTATTAACACATGAAGGCAAACGATATGGTGAATCTAAATATTATTTTGCTGATTATTATTCCTGATTTGTCAAGTTTAGATGTGTGTATGGGGAACTTATTCAGAAGAGCTCAGATTTTTGTTAAAAACAAAAAATAGTTGTAACCTAATTTGATGTTGTATTTATTTCAGTACTTATTCACTTTCCAGGCAACTTATTTATGTTATTTTATATTATAATTGAAAATAATGAAATGCAGGAGAATTAAATGTTAAAGTTAAGGAAATCAAATAAATATTTTTTATTTTATAATCAGCTGTAATTTCTGTTTTTGGATAATAACACGTTTTTTACTCATGGTATGAAAAAATGGCCAAGGGGGTACACAAGTCAAAAAAGGTTGTGAACCAGTGCTTTAAAAGATGCACCAGTGAGAAATTATATGACATATGTGTTTATGTTAAAAAATGTTAAAAATGTTGAAAAAAAACAAAACATTTTTTTTTTACACTTTTACTCTTGTGTGTACAAAATAACAAATAAAGTCTGTCTCTAAATCTAACAAATTAACAAATACCCCATGGGGAACCCTCTTCCAAAACATGGAAATAAACATTTCTTATTAGTATCAGCCCAGTTTAACATATGAGTCCAATAGAGATATATTGAAAAGTTACTGACATAAAAATATAAATGCATATATTACCAATTGTTATGCTGATATACTGTGCATCCTTGCATCCTGAGAGAGATGCCAGTTCTACTTTTAATTAAAAACAAATTTCTCAGAGGAACTGTTGATGCTTGTAGACTAAACTCTACATTACAGAAATGGAGAGAAATATGAAGTATAACATCAGGAATAAAGGTAAAAACAAAGGTGCTGTAGGTTTGATCAGTCTTTGGGAGCATCTCAATCTTTTTTTTTTTAAAGTGAATTCTGGCAAGAGTCAACCATGTGCATATAACTTAAAAATCAGTGCTGCTAAATAAATAGCCCATCATCTGCACTGTTGATGGCTGGTTTGGCACCACATAAGAAAGCAGTGCCATCACAGAAAAAAGGCGACCACTTTGAACAGCACAGGTATTGATCTGCAGTGACCTTCCCTTTAAGGCCACCACAGGATACAAACCATGTCAGTCAAATTTCTCTCGCAGAGTCCATCACGGTTAGTTTACCAGGACTTTTCTGTGGGTCTCCTGGGTTCAAGTTTTCTAAAGGAATCTTTGTAACACAGTCAGAATCCAAATGCAATTCCTTCTCAAATTCTACTGTTAAAAACATAGAATTCAATGCATTTTACATTGAATAGTTTTTAATCGGACAAAACAATGTACTGTACAATTGCAAAGTGGAAGAAAGACAATAGGCAGTTTTCAATATATGGGGTGCAGACACTTGTTTGTTACAAGGTTTTGGGAATATTACCAGTAGATTTGCACACCTAGAGACATCTACAGAAATCTTTTCTCATTCCCCTCAGCAAAATAGTTTTAGTTCATTCAGACAAGCATGATTTATTGATAAAATACCTTTCACAAAAACAGTGTCAAAATGAAAATACAATCCAAATGGGATTCAAGAGACACAAATACTTTCAACATAATTTCTTCAAAAGGTTCTCAAGAGAAACATGCTGTAATAAAATCTTCTGGTTTTAAAACACATCTAAACTCTAAATGTGTAAAAAAAAAAAAAGAAAAAAAAAAAAAAGAAATCTTAATCCAAAGTAGACCAGCTTGCAAATTATATTATTTTTTTACCTGGAATTTGGGGATATCAGTAAGGGCTTGAGTCGGAGTATGTGGTTTTAACAACTCACTAATATAGGAAGTATCTTGACTGGCAAGTCATTGAAGGTTAAATTAAGTTGGAAATCAGTGCAAAGAATAAAATGATTGATGTTAGCTCCTCTGGTTGTTGCAGTAAAGAGTCTTGCTGCAGAGTTTTGGTATAACTGAAGGTTTTAGGCGATATGTTTTGGTTAATTCTTTATAGGGCGCTCAGTGAAATACTTTGAAAATCAAAATGCCAAAACAATGTTGTTATTGGAATCCAGGAAAGGACCTTAGTACCTTTGTAACATTCAAAAAATATGTATATTTCGATGGCAAAAACTGATGTCCATGTAAAAACAAGAAAGTTGCCTGAACATATTAAGAAAAATAACAAAAGTGCTTCAATAAGGAATTCATAAAAAATACTCTGAGAGTGAAAGAAACACATTTTTTATGGTCCAACATAACCTTAGAGGTATTAATGCTGATACTGGCACTTACTTTTTTTTGTCTATAAACCTAAATAAAATTGTTAACTAGGCTTATTAACTTTTTAACTTCACTTTCAAATTCTTCAATTAGCTTTTTACCTTTTTTTAAACTTAATTTCCAGTAGGTAATATATCATTCAAGGGCTCATCTAATTGGTCAAACGCCAAAATAAGATAAACAGCCATGTAGCAGTATCTGGATATAGATCTTGTACTTCTAGACCTCACTGAGGGACGGGGGTAACTCAATTTGCAAGTGATCAAAAACGGTAACTTGCCCTATAAAGGGTTAATCATTAAAATTCCAACAATATGCAACAACATCTATCCATCTTCTCATTCTTAGTCCTTATCAGGGTCACGGTGGGGCTGGTGCATATCTCCGGTAGTTTATGGGCGAGAAGTGGTGTAGACCCTGGACAGGTGGCCAGTCTGTCGAAGGGCAAGACAGAGACACACAAAGACACACAACCATTCACGCACACACTAAGACCTAAGGATAATTTAGAGAAGCCAATTAAACTAACAGACATGTATTTGGACTGTGGGACGAAGCCGGAGTACCCGGAGAGAACCCACGCATGCACAGGGAGAACATGCTAACTCCAGAAAGACCTCGTGCCAGGAATGGAACCCGGAACCTTCTTCCAGCAAGTCAACAGTGCTACCTACTGCACCACTTTGCAGCCCCTATATGACAAAATGTAGTTGTAAAAAGACAAAATGTAAAAGATGTAATTTTGTATGCTGTGTAACATAGCTTTAAAAGAGGCACATCTCGCTGTCTCCACAGTTGGTTTTATAACTTCTGCAAACTGTCAACACAGATTTAAAACCTCTAACCCTTTAGGTTTTTTCTGTTAGGAAGTGGTTTAAGCAGTCCCATCAGATATTACAAGACTAATTTGACGACACAGATTGAATTAAAAAAAATGTGGAAATGGACCTGAATGAGCTTGCTGAAACTCTTACTTCTTTAATCAGTTTTGTGAGAACATCAATGGGGAGTCAGGTAAAAAAACAAACTAACCAAGAAGCAGCTGAAGAAACTAAAGCAAGAGGCATCATTGATGACACAGCATGAGTTTGTATCACCTAGTACAGAATCCAGACCGACTAAACAGCTTCAATAGTTTAAATAGTTTTAAAAAATCAGCTAATCATTCCACACCAACTCTGTGAAAAAAATTTAATCTAAATAGGTATTTTTTTTTTAAAATAAGTAAATTTTTCTTAGAATTGTGGAGGCAAGTGAGACACTTTGCCAATGGAACAAGACAATTTAAATTTAAAATAAGAAAAAAACATGGCAGTGGCTTATTTACAGCGTGTATTATCTAATTATATTATTGTAAGAGTAAAACTACTCATTCCATTGGCACATCCTCAATTAATTTCAGCAATTTGTACTTGTTTCTAGATTGCAGTAAACTTGTCTGCTTCTCATTTGAATACCAAACCCCCATGCAGCAACCTCCCCTCAGACCTATAATTTCAAATCTCAGAAGAAGATGTTAACAGGCTCTTTCAGCATCAGAAGGACAGGAAAGCTTCAGGACCTGATGATACTTAAGAAATTAAACTGGCTAATATCTTCAGATCTTCAATACATCTCTGGAGCTCTGTTGCGATCTCTTGTGCTTCATTCTCTCCACTGTAATCCCCAGGAACAAACTGTGGCAGGAATAAATTACTACAAGCCTGTTGCTCTTACATCTGTGTTCTTGAAATCCTTTGAATGATTTTTGTTGAATCAGCTAAAGAGCATCACAGCCCTACTTCTGCACCTATACAGCTTGCTTACCTGACAAACAGGTTTATATATATATATATATATATATATATATATATATATATATATATATATATATATATTTATATATATATATATATATATATATATATATATATATATATATAGTCAGCTATGACCTGAACTTCCTGGACCAAGGATCCTGTGTTTGAACTTCTGCTTGGCTTTCAAACCAACCAAGAGACCTTCAACCTGATGCTGACCCTCCTCACACTGCCGGCCTCCACCTGTCTGCGAATCACCGGCTTCCTTAATGGCAACAATAAAGTTCCTTTCAAACTCCCCTCTGAAGACAAAACACTTCCCTTCTGCAGAGCTGCCTGCACAGTACAGTATTTTATTTATTTATTTATTTTTTAGCACTTCACTATTATGTTATTCTTATACACTTGTATAAGGTTCTTATTTGTGTGACAATTTTTTTAAATAATCTTTTTGCTACTGTAACACCAGAATTTCCCCATTGTGGGACAATAAATGGATTTTCTATTCTATTCTATTCTATTTTATTCTTTTCTTTTCTCTTCTCCTCTATTCTATTCTAATTTACTGAATTATGCATGACACCACTATTATTGGTATGATCCATAACAGCTTCAAATCTGCATGCTGACATACAGGAGTTGGATCAGCTGGTATCTACCAAAGACCTTTGGTTGTCAGTCTGTGGTTAGCTCAGATCCAGGAGCAAAATGAGGTTTAGAGATAAGGCTGAGGTAAAAGTGTCAACGTAAATTTCCAGTGAGGGAAAGAAATTCAACAGAGCACTCAGCTTTGTACTGCTGTCAAGCTGTACATTATATAATCTTCTGCTGCTCACCTTAAACCACAATATCGTAGGGTCTAATCTAAATCAAGCTCTGGAGAGTAACATCAGTGCACAGAAGCTCCTCATTAGCAAAGAAAAGATGGAAAACTTCAACTTTAACCATTAAGTTTGGTTTACAGCAACAAGGGCATGTTTCTCTCTGCAAATCTGATTTGCCTTGTCTTTAAAGAAGTTATCATTTTAAGTTGTGAAAATAAGAGCTGCATCTTAATTCATAGATATAAAAGACAAAAGCAATAAAAAAACAACAAGAACCTAAAATTACATTCTGAAAAAAAGCAGGTGCACAAAAAACAACAATAAAGAATGGGCCTTTTCTAAACTCTATGTCTATTTCTTTATTTTGAAGTTTAAGGCTTGCAGGTTTTGAGGTTTGTTGTCTGTCTCTGGTTTGTTTGTACAAAAAGGATTTTAGGAATTGCTCCATTCCTTTGCTTTTACCCTCGGGGCTACTGTAGTATGAGCTTTGTTTGGACACTGGATGACACCAGGGCGATGGTTGAACTAGGATGTTGCATTTTTTGGAGGAAAACATAAAAAAATGCAGAAAAAAGGACAGGAATTTGATCTTTAAAGTGCACATTGTTAAAGTTTCTCTACTCGTTAAATGATATAATAACATGCTGACATCACAATGACACAAACATGCAAACACCAGCTTACATCTCACAGTTCCTCGGTCCTTCTGGGCCTTCATGTGTGGAGGATTCAATTGGTAATTCCAAGGAGAACACTTACTGGGGATGCTTCTACCCCATGGGGCTGCTTGGTTGTCCCTCGACGTTAATCCTGTGTGGTGATGCCGTTCTCTCTGCCGTGCATCTGCCTGTCTGTGTGTTGGGAACGCTCTGCTGTGTTTCATGCAAGGTTCACAGGATGTGAGCATTGATCAGCTCCTGCCGGGACACTGCCCCCACCCCGCTCTTTGCTCCCATGTCAGGAGTGCCAACTCCAATCCGGCCTATCAATACAGGCCTTGGAGACTAAAAGGGATATTTTTCACTCACATATCTATGATCACAGTCTAATAAACAAGCTGAGGGGGACACTAACTTCAACCACTTGGAGCTTAATTACAGTTTATTACTTAGCTTTAACTGTACCAAGTATAGATAAGGAACTCACCTCCCATTTGAACGAGTTGAATGGTGAGATGTAAATGGTCTGCATTTAATTAAAATCTGAGAGATTAATTAATTGCATCTTCTTAGAAGAAATGTTTACACAATGATCAGCCAAAGCAGGTTAGATTCTATCTGCAAAGGAGATTAACTGGGCATTGAATAAACATTTTGTGGAGAATTAGGACCTAAAAAGGTGATTGAACTAAGATAAACATAGCCTTGATGTGTTTTCATCATAAATAAAGATTAATTGGAAAATAAGAGACAATTTAAAGGGTTTCAAGTGACACTGCATTAAATACTTGGACAGACAATGATTAATGATGGCTTCTCCACTCCAGCCAACCGTAACGATGATCAACATGCTCCTGAAATCCCATGATGAGCTCAGATTGAACCTTGCATCCCGCTGTGTGATGAGCCCTCCATCACTGTACAGCCACATGTTTCAGCTTGGTCTGCATGATACAACCAGCTGTGCCTTGAGGCCCTATAATTAGATTTCCATCGCCTGCTGCCCCCCATAGTCGATGGAGCATTGACTTGATTTTCCCTCCAGAAGCTGCAATGTGGTCGCTGAGGCCCGACGCTAGATGTCACACCAGGATCATTGGGTTACACAACCAGAGACCCGCCCACTATACGCAAACCCCACCCTTATAACTTACACCCCTGAGGAAAATACATTTGGATCATACACTGTGACTCATGCTTAAAGCTTTCATATTTGGTTTCCAATAAAGTCTGGGACATTTTCTGCTATTCTTACAATTCTATTAAAATATGTTAAATTGAGAAAATGAGATGTGCATTTATTTAAAAAAAAATTAACTGTCATTTTTTTCTGTAAAACGTGTTTGTCTCTTTTGATCCATATAGGATGTTATGTTTAATGCCGCTTGGAAATTTCAGACACAGAGTTGTGAATTCTCAGTCCAAGTTAACCTTTCTTCTATAAATACTGTTGGATGGGCACCATGAATACTTTATTTTATTAACTTAAGTCTGTAGACAAACAAGATGACATCAAGATATCTCTGTTTAGCCCTGTGATAGACTGGCGACCTGTCCAGGTGACCATAGACTGCTGGAGGTAGGCAAAAGCGCCACAGTGACCCTGAAGGATAAGTGGAAGAAGATGGATGGATGGAATTGAACATGACATCCATTGTTACTCTGGCCACATTGTTTTATTTGTACAGCAGGGTGCACACATGAAAATGTCTTCCTGACCCACCAACCCTTGATTCAGATAGTGTTGTCTTCACAGAATAAAATAGTAACCCAGCCACGGATGAGTTTTGGTCCAGGAAAAACAAAACAAAATAAAAAATAAAATATATTTTCTGTAACATATCAGAATGGCACAATAATTAACAGGATGAATTAATGAAATCGGAAGATTCAAAATCTGAAGGTGGCTTGAAATACACTTTAACATCAAATCCCTATATCCATAATCATTAAACATCACAGCATGGAGAGCATTTATCATCAAACATTCAGCTGTTGGCTCAAGCTACTATTAAAAAAAATTATAACACAATGAAACATTCATATTTTTAAACAGATGAACACTTAGAGTTCCTGAAATCTTAAAAATGACATCAACAGCAAGACTGGAACAATTTGCAACATTTCTACTCACAGGTGAAAAAGTGGATGAGATTAAATGTATCAGGTCATGTGGTCAAGTAGAGGACCCAAATGCAGAGACGGAAGCCAAAGTGGTTTCTTGCAGATTGTATAACCAATGGTGCAACTGAAGCACAAATCCTAACATAACTCATTACAGAACACAGGAACCAGAACAAAGGATTAGAACAAAGGTCAAGGAGGGAATGTTTAATGAAGAGAATCCAGCACTGAGTAACTGCAAAGGAGGAGTATAAATGACAAACAGAACAAAGAGTCGAGTAGTCAAATGATTGGGAGCAGGTGTTGACAGAAGGAGCTAGAAGGGAGCCAGGGGAAATGAGACTGGCACAAGACGGCAACAGAGAGTATACAATAAATACATAACACAAATAAAACCAGAAAACAACTAGAATGACAAAAAATGGAAATTAAACCAGTGACCTAGAAAACACAGAAAGACATGAATCAAAGTGTAACTGAAAACTCAAAACGAAAACTTAAACAGAACCAAAAACTGCAGAATCACAAAAAAGTGTGATGCAAAAAAAGTTATTTATAAGAACTTTAAGTTAGGAAAAGGATAAAATATTCTATGAAGTTGAAATGTTTGTTTCAACTTCATAGATAGGTCCAGTAACATCTATAACGATCAGCTTTTAATCAGGAACTAATTTTTCTGACAATAAAATCCAACAGAACATAAAGATGTCCAAAAAACAAAAACTTAAAGTCAGCTGTTTATTTTAAACCTGTAACCGACCATCTGCATCAGCAAGCTTCAGTTCTCAAGGTGGTTTCTTTTATTTTAGAAGGTCCTCTTTCTCTTCATTGGTCTGCAGCCTATGAAGCTCCTCCTCCAGCTCTGTGATTCGCTGCAGCATCTCTGTCCTCTCCTCCCGGGACCTGAGCTCTGACTGCCACTCCACCTCCATGATCTTCCTGGAACACCAGAGTTCCAGCTGAGCTGTGACAGCATCAAAGAACCGCCGAGTCACCTGCAGTCAGACTACATTAAGTGGCAGAGAGTCTGGCAAAAGTTTTTATAGCCTGGAACATCTGGCTCTATATTATATTATTTTGCATTCTAGAATGTGTTTTTCTAAGTTAAGCAAAACTATCTAAACAATGCATTTTAAAGTAGGAAAGTTATGTCAATCTTTTTCTGAAGCCCTGGCCATACCTATGAAGACATGTTTACCAACCGAAACTGAACAAAATTCGATGTATTTTGGGAAAATTACACTGGCAGCATAATGCTGTGGTGATGCTTTTCTTATGCAAAGAAAATTAAGCTGATAAGTGATGTCAGGAAGATGGAAGGAGTTAATGGTTTTGTCAATTTCCAGCAGGACAACCCAGGACAAACTGTGAGAAAAACAAAACAAAAGAGCTCCAATGGTTCCCAATCCTGGTTCTGAAGGCCCATAATTTGTCATGTTTTAGATATGGCTCTGCTCCAACACAGATGGATTAGATAATTATATTATCTCCTCAGCATGTCATCAACTGCTGTTGAAACTCGTTAATGACCAGTTTATTTAATTACGTTTTTTGCCTGCTGGAGAACAGCAGAAACTTGCAGGACAATGGGGCATCGTGAACAGAAATAAGAACCACTGCACTAACCACAAATATATGGATTTAAACCAAAATCATGTATGAATGTCTCAATCAAAATGTATATTAAGTTTTAATTGGACTTGAAGCTTATATTAACAAATTAATGTCTATCTATTTTGACTGAGCTTGAGCTACAATGAACAGTGAAAATAGCAAGTAATTCAGGTTATAGATTGTATAAACTGGTAGTTACATGCATGCAGCTGCTGTTAAAGCTGGTTTAACAAAGCATCCAGTGATAATAATAATAATAGCGAATGCCTTTCCTCCTACTTAATGTTCTAAGGACTAAAGAGTCCCAGATGACTGAGCCAAAGTGAGTAGCCTAACCTCCATGGCGTGGATCTGTTTCCTCTCCTGGATCAAAGTGGGCTCTGCAGGTCGCTCCATCAGGAGCTCCTGAACCATTGTGTCATCGGTGGGCCTGGATGCCTCTTCCTGAGGGTTGGTCCTTGGATGACCACTGGAAGGTTTCTCTTTGAAAAATGAGTCAGTATTGTCATGCAGTGCTGCAGAGTTGCAGAAGGGGGCAGCAGAGACTGTGGGGAGGTCAGCTGAGGTTTCTGAGTTTAGGTTCTGATCTGCTGCTAAGGAAAAGTTTTTTCAACTCAGATATTTTTTCAGAAAACTATTGAAAACGTTTTATTTTCTGCTGTTTATCCTTACGTACCCACACACTTGTCCTTCTTCATCTCGAAGTAGGTCCTGTTCCCAATCTGCTCAGCTGATTTTGAAATCTCAGAACATCTGGGTCTTAAGTTGCTTCTGGACACAGTGGGGCTGCTGTCTTCAGAAAACAGCAGAGGCACTGACTCCAGGTCACTTTCTGCAGCAGATGGAGGCGGCAGCAGCAGGTTCTGGTACTGGATCTCAGCTGGCACTGGGATGTTCATGTACTCCAGCAGAGACAGACACCAGGTCTTCAGCTCATTTCTCAGAACAGCCTGTAGATGGAGCAAAGAGCTGCTTAACACCATCACGTCCAACAGGTTAGGTGATGGACTCAGTCAGTGATTTTACCTGGTTCCTCAGAGCTTCTGCTCGCTCCTCTGCTGCTCTCTGATCCATCCTGCATATCATGCTCCTCCTTTCAGATGCTGCTTTCTCCTGGATCAACATGTCCAACACCCTAAGCTATTCAAATAAACAATGAGGATGGATATTTACCATACCTGCAATAATTTCTTCAGACATGGATTTTGATCAATCTGATAAATGATCTGAAGCTCAGAGGCTGACCTGGTGTTTGTTATGTCGCTCCACCCTTTCCATCTGTCTTTGAAGCTCCTCCTTGACTTTCTGGATCTGCAACCTTAGCTCCTCCTCTGTGGTCTTCAGATTATCCCCCAGCTTCTTCAAAAGAGACTTACAGAGGCAGCAGCTTGCAGGAGTCTTAGAAGAAACAGATATCTACAGAATCTTCTGCTGAGGATAATATGTGTTTTCAAACTTTTCAGGATAAATGAGAATGAACCAACCTGTTGAACTCTACCTTCCGTGTCTCTGTATAGAGTGTAAAGTTGCAAGGTTTCTCCACAGCCCCAGAACTCATCTTCCTGCACTTGGTTGTGTTTCCTTTCTGAACGGAGGTCTTCCTTATTCAGATCCTGTATGATGTCAAAGTATCTGGATTTTATTACTCACCATTATCAGGGTTAGGCAGTAGTTAGGGTTAGAAGGCACGCTGATGTTCAGGATTTTAATAAATTGGTTTTATCTAGCAGTTTAGAGTCAATTAAAAGCATAAAAGTCCACAGTCTAGAGTCAAGATGTGCAAGTTTTGAGCCCAGTCTTAGATCTTAAACTGAGATTTTTTAGTGTGTTAACAGGTAAATTATGCAATAATATTTATTTCAAAAGATAATTAAGGCATTTTACAGTTGTTATCATTTGGCTAACCAAGGAGGTAGAAATTAACTTAAAAATTGACAACATTGTATTTCTCTATCATATTTTTGCCCTTGTGTACATTTTAATTTTGTTATTTATAGAGAGTCACTGGTTATTTATGTAGCTTCAGTTTTTTCAAAAATATATCGTCTTCGTAAAAAATGTCTTATCATATTGTTTTACTTTGGACTAGGTATTTTTGAAAATATTCTCACAAAAAGCAACATTTCTGTTCATGCATGTTAAAAGACTCATCCATTGACGAGGTATTGGTCACTGGTTTTTATCCTTATTAGAGGACCTGTAAAAATTCAAGAAAGTAGGATACAGTGACCTTTAAGTAAATGCTTAGTTGATAATAGTCCAATCTGGTTTAAGTCCAAGTCATCTACAGTAACTCCAGTGTGAGTTGAATCCAGGTCATATGGTTCCAGTCTGACTTAAGTATGTTTTAAATATTTTGGCTCCATTCTGAATCGTCCAAGTCATGTGACTCTAATTTCATTAGCGTTCACTTTGTAGACTAAGGTCCGCCCTCTGATTGAACCTGGTTCACATCATGACTCACCTTACCATCTGATCTGGGGTCAGTTTGCTCCATCCCACAGCTGCTGTCCTGGACACAGTAAACCAGAATAAAAACTGAAGCTTATCTACTATATCTGCTGCTGCTCTCCAACTTTCTGGATTCTTACTTTAGCAGGTCCTGTAGGAACTCTTAGTCTGGGTCTCTTCATCGTCTTTCTCCTCATATAACGTACCTGAAGACAGGAACATTTCCTATAGTCAGATTTTTTTTTGCTCAAGGAGAAAACTGAAATGGATTGACAAATTTGCTTTATTGCCAAGTTACTAAACCTGAGGAGTTTTGGAGAGCAGGAGAACCACCTTTTTGTTCTGGTTTTCTCTGGCTTTGTCCAGAGCTGTTTTTCCTGCCTTAAGGAGGAAACATGTCAGTCAAAAAACATAACAGCTTGCAGATTCTGATATAAATTTCTCTGGATTGCTCAGAGCAGGTAGGTACTTACTTTGTTCCGGACTGTTACATCAAGACCGGCTGACAGTAAAAGTTGAACTGCTTTACTGTGGTTCAGAGATGCAGCTATGTGCAGAGCTGTGTCTCCATTCTGTAGTCAAACAAAATCAGTACCTGAGTCAGAGTCAGTGCAACATCAGAAACATGTTCAGAGTCAAGTTCAGAGACCAGAATTAGACCCAGGAAAAATTAGAGAGAGGGTTAAAAACCACAATAGGTCAGAGTACATAATATGAAAGCTGGATCTGTTGGGATCCAGAGGCTTGCCCACCAGAGGGCGCCGAGGATCCCTTCCTGATGGTTTGTTCTTCTGTTGGGATCTGGGGTGCTGTCTACCTTCCTCCACCAGAGGGCGCATTGGATCTCCTAAAGCTGGAGCTGACTTCACCAGCTGCTTCTCATCTGCTCATCAGGGGACCAGTACTTAAGTGGGCTGTGGACAACACTCCGGTGCCAGAGTGTTTAGTCAGTCACGGTACAGCAACCCTGAGCCAACCAGCCTGTCTGATTCTCTGACTCCCCTGAAACCAGAACCTGAACCTAATCAGTTTTTTTGTCTTCTCTGCTTCTTAGGAGGAAACCTGACTGAACCCTGGAACTCTGGAAGAGTTTCTCTGCTGAAATCTGCCTGCCGGCCCTCAGGAGGTCATCTGAAGAATCTAACTGTCTGAACCTGCCTGCCCGCCCTCAAGAAGAGGATCGGAAGAAACTCTGGATCAGAACACTGATAAGTCTGAAGTCGAGCCCTGCCGTTGCTCAGCCCTCAGCCTGCCGTCTGCCTCTAAACCCAAACCTGGAGATCTACAAGCCCCAGCCTAGCCAAGCCTCCTCCGAGCCCTCAGTCTGCCGTCAGCCTCTGAACCCTCCTGGTTCCCCCTTCTGCCTGCTCAGCTCAAAACCTCTGAACAGAGAAACCAGTCGAGACCAGCCCCTGGACCTGATTACCCCCCCCGATCTGTTTATTCTCTTTATCCAATAAACCTTTGAACTTTTTCCCCATTTTCCGAGTGTGTGTTCTGCATGTGGGCTAGCATCCAGAAACCCATCATGACAGGATCAGGCTACAGAATCTGCACCAATACCAGAACCAGTTTCAAAGTCAAACATAAGAATTGTGACAAGGGTGAGGAACCAGGGTAAAAAGAATGATCAGAGTCAGAGACCAGATTTAAAACTATGCTGCTCAATGTGAGTGATCACAATGTGTGACAGGTTATTTCTTATTTAGAAACAAACCAAAAAGAAAAACAGGAAAGTCTTGAAAGTCTCCTCAAACTTTCTCTATGGAATAGAGGTTTAAGGTTGTATCCATTACTGTACCACAGAGACACCAGAACTCTAATGTGAGAACTCATCCTACAGAACAACTTGGACACATGGCAACAACTATCGGCTTGATAAAATTTACTTCAAATGATACCTGCCCTGAGTTTTGCATATTTTTGAATTGTCATTAAATTTCTAAAACAGTGGTGTCCAAATTCAGTCTAAAGAACTGCTCTCTGTCATGTTGAAAATTGCATCTCAAGAAAGAAAAACAGCGACACTGGAATACAAAGCTAAGTTGAGGCCAAAAGTAACAAGTAACTAGCAGCTTCCTCGAAATGGAGTAGAGTAGAAAGTTATTGTTAGGTTTATTCAATGATGATTATAAAATTAATGTGTGCTTATGAAACATTTTTGCGAGGGGATGCTCCACTCCTGTCTCATGATTCAGTCAGGAGACCATCCTGCCTTGTCATTCTGATGGAGCATTCTGTCTTCATGAACTTATCAATTGTTCTGTCAGAACAATACTCTGTTTGTAACCATGTGTCATGTTCTGTCATGCTCTGCATAGGAGGTCCAGTGAGAGAGTCTGGGGTTCAACTGTCTCTGAATTGTATCCATAATTGTGTATTTCAGTTCTTCTTTTGCAAAAACCTACATTTTATGATCCCCCCCAAAAAAACAAAACAAAACAAAAGTACTCCGGTAAAGGAAAGATACTAAAAATAAGTACTTAAGTACAGTAATCAAGTAAATGTACTTTGTTACTTTCAACCACTGGGTATTGCCAATCTGCACCGATTCATCTAGATCTAGCCAAGAAGAGTCAGTAGTTTTTGAAAGATCTGAAGGGTGAGATTGGGGAAGAGGTTAATTATTCCATTGTTTTGCCAAAGTTCTCTCTCAAAATCTGTTGTCAATGTGAAATTAAAGGGAGATTAGTTCCTGTAGAGTTTTAGACTTCTCTCTGCACACTAACTCATCCTTAATACTTTCATCCAAGGCTGAAGAAAAGCTCCTTTTAACGCTTCAGGGTTCCAGGCTTAAGAGGCAGCTAGTTCGTATGGGAAAGTCTGATACTTACTGGTTACCCTGTTTTATATTCCGCATCTTACAGCAAATGTCAGAAACTGACTTAGTATATATCTGTGACTCAGTATATCCGAAGGTCTGTTAAACTCATAGATAAACTGGTCAAGGAACATTTGGAATTGAAACTCGCCTGGTTGGTCTCATTCAAGCAGCACTGTGATCTCAGCAGGATCTTCAGCAGGTTCAGGTTGTTGTAACGAGCAGCTACATGCAGACAGGTATCACCCACCTGAAGCAGGAGCATAGGTTCTGTTTTCCTGAGACTGGAATATCGGCGAAATGTTTACAGATCCTCTTCCCACACCTTGTTTTTGGCTTCAGGATTTGAGCCTGCAAGCAGAAGAAGCTGAGCGGTGGGAGCATGTGCGTTTTGACAGGCCAGGTGAAGCGCCGTGTTTCCTGCCTGAAACATTCAGAACACAATGAAATGAGGGCCCCAGGGGATCTTTCCAGTCCCTGCTCAAAGTGGTGATCAGAAATCACTTCAGAGTTGGTCTGACAGGCTGGGCTAAGTAACTGGGATAAGTGAGAAAGATTGGTGGGTTTATTTCTGTCAGAACAAACTCCTGCTGATTGTCAGGTTAATTTAAGAACTACCGAAAAGTATAGTTTCTCTGCAGATCCAATCAGAGGGCAATCTTTAAGAGGAGAATGTCACAGTTTTAAAGGTCTGACTTTACTTAGTATAAACATTAGGACACAATCAGTGTTTGGATTTGAGTCGTGATGGGAAAACCACTTCTGTCAGGGGTATCATTTCAATACATTTAAGACAAACAGGTTATTTTCTAAACTCTGATTAAAGTTATATTCTCCATGCTGACACATTCTCCAGCTTTTTCCTCTACCAACAGCAGAAATTTAGTTTTTCATTGTTGTAAAAATCTCAGTCGAAGATTTTTTCTCCGCTCTGATATTGAGAACAACAGCTGAGACAAGCTTTTCCTCTGATTACCTTGTTCTTGACTTGCATGTCAGCTCCGGCCTTAACGAGCAGTTTGACGCACTGTGTGAATCCATGCCAGGACACCTCATGGAGTGCTGTGTTTCCAAGCTCAAACACACAGAACGTTGCAGTCAGAATAAAGAAACGTGATCAGTAGATCTACACACCGTTAATAAGAACTTACTGGATCCTGCAGGTCCAGAGCACAGCCTCCAGCTATCAGACCAGCCATGGTCTCACTGTTTCCTAAGATGGCACTACGGTGAAGTGCTGTCTGATGCCCAGAGACCTGAAGGAGAAAGAGAAGTATAAAACAGACCCTCATCACCAAGCACTAGTTATCTTTAAATCCAGCCTGATGCATTTCAATGATTTCACGTTATACAACTCTTGTCTCTGGAGACTAAATGTTTCCAAAAGTGTGTCTTCATACAATTTTAATGACTTTCATTTTGACTGGATAAATGGATGGTTCAGCTTCTTGTCAAAAATGTTCTTATCCATCTCTTCACCTTCTATAATCAGTTATGTTTGGATTTTAAATGATGCACATTTTGAAGACTTTTATTGCTCAAAGGGCTATTTATCTTGGAAGACTTTGACACCTGTAAAGTTACAAAGCTAAGAATTTAAAGACATTCACTCCATCACAGCTTTACCCCTTAACATTTGCATAACTGTGCACCGTCACACCTGCCCTAATGTCTACCTTAACTACTGCAGTTCTGCACATCTGTTAACCTGGATATATACACCTGAACCTGGATATAAGCTAACCTGAACATTTGTATAACCACTCACCTATACTGATATAGACCTTAAAACATGTGCAACTGGATACTAGTAAATTTTCAGACGTTTATGCACCCTTGTACAACTACATTTGTGTGACACTTCACACCTGCAGACTTTTGCATATCTAAAGTGCTACAACATTCTACCTGCAAAAAAAACTGTACACCTGCAAAGCTGTGACTCATTACAGAATTACTTCTGTACACAACACCTACATCTGTATTTCATGCCTAAACCCCTGACACTATCCTCCTCACTACTGTAAAGCTGTATACATTACCTGCACAATTTGACTTTCTCACCTCTACACCTGCACTGCACTTCTTCTGTAACTGCACACTTTGACATATTCAAACCTAAATTCATGTATCTGTAAAACCTGAACAGATGCACATGTACACAAACTAAACCTGCACCTAACATTCTGCACACATTTACAGCGGACTTATCACGCATGGTCTAGCTTGCACACCTGTACTCCAATACTTTTGGAGAGCCACGCATCTGCCAATTTAAAGACCTGCACATTTTTTAAAGGTTGCAAAATATACTTCTGCACCATTGCTACCCTTTTAGATATAATTATTAATTCTTTAATTCATTCAATTAATTAATCAATTCAGCAATTCCTTCATTTATTTATACTGTACATGTACCCCTGTACATTTGTACAGCTGCATAGTTGCATACCTGCACACGTACATCTCTCCATCTCTGCATTTTGTCATGTATTTATTAACCCCTTCAAACCTGGACACATACTTATATCTGTATGTACTATTACAAACAGATACTGCTAAACATATATGCAGAAACTGGTTAACATCCTTTACCTTAAATTGAATAGCTTCACCATCTCCAGACCTACAGAGGTCTTTCATGACTGATGGGTCTTCTACTTCCTGTAGCCATAGAAACAAAGTCTTTAAGTCAGGTGGATTTGTACGATGCAGTTTTCTGAAGCCTCTGCATTTTTTGTGTTTTTAATATGTGACTAACTGGGTTTAAGCCATCCAATAGAAGACCTCACCTCGGCTGAACTGAGTGTACACACCAAGTTTTCCATGTCTGAAGATCCAATAGTGTTTCTCCTGCAGAACGCTGCCATTGAGCTGCTCCAGCTGCAGGAGGTAGAAAAGGAAGTGATCTCAGGGAGCTAGTTTAGCTCAGTGTCATGGACCAACCAAAGAGTATTAAAAAGTGAAGAAGTAAGACATGTTTAAAAGCCCTTTCTATATTAGTCTGTGCGTCATGCTCTAGGCTTATGGTCAAACAGCCGCAACATAACGTTATTGTACTGCCTGGGTTTATGATGTTAGAATCTTTTAATGTTCCCCTTTACATGATGATATAAAGGATTTCAGATCTGATGGTCGGAATGAGTCTTTAATCCTAAACATGGTTTCAAACGAGTAATCGCTTTCTTGTCTCTCTGTTATCTGTATTTCATTATCTCCCTGCAGTTTTCTGAATTACTTTTCATAGTTATTTAATTATTATACTTCTTGGATTGACAATACAAAGAAGAACAGACAAAAAGACAAAAGGGTGATCTATTGTGATTCCAGCAATATGCACAGTGCAGTTTGTGTGTAGATTAATGTGGTTAAAGGAAACAATCTGATGGCTTTTCTTCTTTTTTAAACAGATCACATACAGCAGTTAGACATGAAGGTAGCATGTTATGTTCAAAGTGTTTGAAAAAGTTCCTCACCAACTGCCTCTGCTGTTTATAAACCCTAAAACAGACACTTTAATATCAGAAACAAGTACAAAAATATTTCCATATACGAGTCAAAATAAACAAACCATTTACTAGCTTTCTTTTGCATTATTACCAAATTGCACTTATAATCTAAATAGTTAGGGAAAAGACCATTGACTTTAATCTGAAAAACTGTTTATGGTTTCCTTCTACTTCTCTTTCTGTGACCCATTAAGCTCAAACTATTAAACTGCTCATCATCGCACAAAGTAAAATAAGTGAAAGGAAGCTGATTTACCTGATCCGACTCAGTCGCAACTGATTCCTCGACAAAAAAAATGAGCATCTGTTTTTAAAAACTCCAGCTTAGCTGTTCAGAACTCTCGCTGCTTTCCGTGGTGAGGATCAGGATCAGCCTCTGCAGCAGCAGCGGACAGATCATTTACTGAAAGGAAGATGTGTAGAGATGAGGACAGCTGTTACAGAGGAGGACAGATTAAAGGAGGGGGGGGGGGGACCTGCACCGGTTTTAATGTGGGATAGGGAAACCTTTAAAACCCTGAAAATATCCAAGCTGAAGATCAGAGTATCTAGTAAATCCACATATAGATTCCACTATCTATTATTGAACCCAAGCCTCTTAACGTGTTATAAGGGCTATACTAAAGGTTTTGAATAAATTTCACTCAGACACTGTCAGTTAGCAGAAAGAACATCTGAAGCTTTTTTGTTAATTTTGTGACAAGCTGTTAGAAAGGAACCAACAGAAGAATTTCCACTGAAGATGCGGAAAATCTAAATACTGAAGCCCCACATGAAATCTAACAGCTTCTTACTCAGAGGCTAAATGCAGCTGGAGGCTCAGCTGGGGATTGATGGGATTCAACAAAGATGCTGCAGGATGTTGGATCTTTGAGCAGGAAGAAAAGTTTGAGGGGCGACAGATCAGAGGATCATCTGCTCTATCATTATCTAATGAGTGTTTCTGCAATGCACCATACATTTTTTTATCTCAAAATGCTACAGTTAAAATCATCTCCATTGCTGTATTTGTTATCATAGATAAATATAACAATGATGATGATGGTGAGGGTGGTTTCATTGTAATCAAGTATGTAATGATTGTTGTTGTAATCATCATGGACATCATTATCAATGCCCTTATAATTGCATTTTCATCATTATCACCATCTTCATCATCACCCTGTTATCACAGTTATAATTCTCATTAGGCATCTTCCTCATTAGCACCATCATCCTCAGTGCATTATAATCAATTATATCTCTATAATTATAACCATCTTTGTCATCATATTATCACCAATTTGTTAGTTAATTCTGCTCTCTCTGTTTTTTCGCATAGTAGCTTCATCTGGTCTGTTCCTGCTTGGCTGTGATGCCATTCTCGTCTTCTGACATGGGAGTGTCACTAAATGTCGCTAAATGCATGCTTTGTGTGTGGGATTGCCTTTGAGTCAATGCGTCGATGCAATAACTTGGTTTTCCTTAGATTAAAAACTTTGAATCAATTTGAGTGCATGATCTGGTTGAAGTGTAAAGTACCTTGAGATGACATGTGTTCTGAATTGGTGCTATATAAATAAACTGAAATGAATTTAATTTCATCACACCTCTCAATCATGATTGCTAATAAAATCATCCTCATTCCCATTACCATCATCATCTCTATTTTCATCAACCTGCCGTCACAGTAATACTTCTCGTTCTTTATAATTTCCTTTATTATTGTTACAGGTATTTTCATCATCCTCACCAGCGTTGTCTTTATCATCTTCATCATCATCACCAGCATTTAACATAATATTCATAGTAATATTGCCATGTTATCATCATACTTATATGATTATTTGTGGGTATGGTTGTGTTCACCATCATCAGCTTTCTTTTTAAATCTTTATTAATGTAATTTTTGTTGTTTTAACAATAATACCATCATCTGATAGACGCTTCCCTTAGGGAACTGCTGGCCCTGGAACACCTCGGGCTTACCCCAGAGGAGCTGGATAGAGGGAAGTCTAAGCGTCTCTCCCGAGACTGCTGCCCCTGAGAACTACGAGTCATTTCATCACCGTCAGCCAATAAAGCAGCATTATTTGAGTCTTTACTTACTTCATGATCCCAGTTGCTTTTATTATTATCACCTTATTATCTTCATCATCATGAAGATGATTATCATTCTGTTCATTTTTAACAATTTTTGCAAATTTTTATCATATTTATCCTGCATCGTCCTTTTTACCATCATCACCACCTTAATCATCATCATCATCAGAATTGCCATCATCGCCGCTATCATCATAACTATCATCTTCAACTTTACCTTCATCATCAACATCAACCATCATAACCATCATCATCTGCATCATCATCACCTTCATCTTTATCATCATCATCATCATCATCATCATCATCATGCAGAAATTCATGGCTGTCAGCAGAAACAGAATGAAACCTTTCCATGAATACCAGCTGCTGGAACAAGGTTTGTGCTGCTGCGTCTATTATCCAATGTTGTTCTCTGCCAGATCTAATCTGCTGCACAGCAACCTGAGAAACTTCTCTGATTGCTGTGCAAAACTGATTCTTCTTCATCCTGCTGACTTAAATTGAATCGGGTTGATTGTTCTTCACTAAACTTAATCTCAAGCATTGTCTGCCTGGAGTCCAGGTCTACTTTGTTCTGGAGTTTTCTACTCATCAGTAAATCGAACATTGAGCTATATGAACCATGTTATGCATATCATCTCACTAGCAAGCAGTTGCTGAAGATTTTCAGTGATGCACAGTAAAACCCTCTGAGAAAGAATCACATTTGTTTTTGCCCATGTGCATCAATTAACTTTTAAGTTTTAGCAAAAGATCCAAAACAGTGCCAGTGAATGACAGAAGTCAATCCTTATCAAATTTACTGTGAGCTTCAACTAAACAAACAAACAAACCAATAAGGTAAAAAAAAAATAACTACAAAAATCTAAAACTAGTTCACAATAAACAAAAGTCCACAAAAAAATCAAATGACAGCTAGAGAACGCTGTATTTGTATAGGGATCAGTTATAGTTTTAAATTCTCTATGATTGGTTTTCATACATACAAAAAAAAAATGGAGAGACTACTGGAAACGTCATAATTCCATCTTTCTATGTAAAACCCTCCTATTAATTCCCTGAGCCAAAAAATGAAACTGAGGTGGAATATCAGATTTTCATGGTTTTCAAATTCATCTTTCGGCTATCACCATTGCATAGGTTACTACTCACTTCAGTAGCCAGTTCTTACAGAGTGTGAGAGGAAAAATAGAGCTCTTTCTGATTCAGTGTCAATATTTATTTAAATGCACAGAGTACCATTTAATAATAAATACCAGAAACCTTAGATCTTTAAGCTAAGCATAATAGGAATGATAGCCTGGTACCGTAGCTACAGAGCATTGAGTTGGTGTGTTTGAGAGGGAACAAGATCTCCAGTTTGAGACAAAGACCTGCATCTATGTCCATAACCAAGACCCTCAGCCCAGATTCCTCTAACCTGACTCCACCAGATGGATTTGCTCCGCATATCCATCTGGAAACCTTCCGTTGAAGTAATTTTGGGAAGGGGCGAAAATACTGGTTAGCTGATTGGCCTATGTTGGAGATACACGGGCCAAATAAACCAATCAGATCAACAAAGCATATGACATACTAACAGAGCGACGACGAAAACACAATCACAAGCCAGGCTTCTCTTGCCGAAACCAGTCGAGAGAAGAGCAAAAACATCTTTTCCTCTGAGAAAAGCCTTCAGAGCAGTGTTTTGCTCTTCTTTCAGTGAAGAAATACTCTGTAATTCCGATAAAACATACTCGATAGCCACGCTAACGCTAGTTTAATTGGCTGAAGCCGCCATGTTCTTTAGACTGAACGGTCGCGCTTCTCGTTGCTTCACACCTCAACCCGCCTCAAAGCCAACGCTGATTGGACGCTCCAAATTTTCTTTAACGGAGAGTCTCCAGACTGATTAGCGAGTGAAACCTTGAAAGCTTGCGAGATCAGGATGGTCTCACAAGGCTAAGATTCCTCCTCTGGGACTGCAATAAGCTGCACACTTCTACCTAATGGTTGTTTAAAATGTAGAAGACAATCTTAATGTAAATGTACAATTTCCATAACAAAAATTGCAGTATTATTTAAAGAAACTATTAATGGAAAGCCTGGAGTTAATCCAAAACAGATAATGGAGGTCTGACAGGTTCAAATGTAGATTCTGGATCAGCTTATTTACTTTATGGCTGCTGAGTTCCGATCTAATAATGAATCCACGCCTACGCACCGATCCCTTCAGCTAACCTGAACATCAGGCTGATGGAAAAGTGTTCCAGACGGCAGTTCAGAGTGTTTTCCTGCTATTTCTGGTCATATGACGGTGGTTTGTTCTCCCTGAGTGAGGGTGAACGCCCACGTGCATGCTGTCTCCTCCCTTCCAGGTCATATTGTGTAATCGCCGCTGCTGCTGTCAGCATTACAATGTGTTACATAAGACAATTTGATGTTAGGGGCTATAATCCAGCCGTGCTGCCTGAGCGCTCCCACATCTGGGATTTCCAGCTCATGCTCAACTCTGCATTCATCTCACTAACACCGGAGATTTTCCTCTGGGTTGCAGGCCTCATATAGAGACCTAAGGTTAAAGGACTGACACAACTATGAGTTGCCTCAGTTAAGATGTTGGAGCAGTTTTACTCCTCAAACAAACTCTTTTATTTTTTAATTCTCTTTCTGTTCTGTTTGTATGGACATGTCTTCCACTTTTCTACCTTTGTATATAAGTACAATAACCTTGAGCCACAGACATTATCTGAGCTGGAAAAACAGGTTTAGCCAAAGTGATTCAAGTTTTTGTTGAATCATCTATAAAAACTATAAGAGTTCATAATTTAAAAATAGTGATTTAAAGGGTATTCGAAAGATGAATTAAGTTGTTTCTTTTGGATGGCAGTAAGGTAATATTGTGATATTATTTTTAGGTTTTCTGTTTTAATAAACTAAAGGAAGTATGGCATATGGAAGTATGGCAGCAGTTCCCTCACTTTAGAAACCTTTTATTCTTTTACTGTGATTCCATTTTGAAAATCTGAAATGGTTTTTCACTTTAAAACCTTTTAGCGGATCATTATCAGAATAATCCAGTAATAACTTTTAAAGAATTTGTTCCTCTTTTTATCCTCTCTGTATCACGGAACAGTACTGCAGAAGGCATCCATAAAATTCATTCCCCTTCACAAATTAATAATTTGGTTGATGGGGTCACCTTCTTTCTGTGCACTGCCTTATACAATGTAGCCCCATTTTAAAATGAAGATCTTTAATAAAAAGTGGCTGGATCCTTTGTTTAATACAGAGCTGCATACTTTGAAGAAGAGAAGAGGAGGAGAAATTTGTGGTCTAAAGGCCTACAAGAATCCCGCCTATTCTGGAAAAAAACAGTCTACTGCTCTATAAAATGACCCTCCATAGAACAAAAGCTTCATCTTCATAAGATCATTGGCTTCTAAACATGACTGGTTCATCTCCAGAAGGTTAGGCAGCATCTGAGGTACAGTAACTATAGAACCTGAACTGGGTTTAGATCTAATTGTGCATTCAGAGTTAGCAAAACTTTTGCCTTCAAGCCTTCAACTTGTATGTTAAATCCATTTCAAGCCAAGTTATCTAAGGAAGTATTATCTCTGATTACCGCCATCTTTTAGGTATAATTGATCTTTCCCTACAGCATGGGTGTGTGCGCCAGGCTTTTAAGGTAGCTCTAATTAAACTTTTACTTCAGAAAAATAAAGACCTATAAGTAATGTTCCTTCAATCTAAAATTCTTCAGAAAATGGTTTCTAAACATGTGTGTGAACACTTCCAGCATAATGAACTTTTTGAAAAGATTCAGGCAAATTTATCATAGCTATAAAACAGGACTGGTGAAAGTCACTCATGATATCTTCATTGCCTCAGATAACGGATTTTATCTGTTCTTAGGCTGTTAGATCTCAGTGCTGCTTTTGATACAGTCAATCATAATATTCTTTTGGAAAAGCTTAACCACTTTTTAGAAATTAAAGGAACTGCGCTTGTCTGGTTTAAATGTTTAACGTGAAAGCTAAATATCCATTAAGCTCAACACTGAAATAAAATGCAGGTGTTTATGCATCCATGTTATATATTGCATTTTTAAATAAGAAATAGAAAGTTTTTCCATATTAAAATATGCATTTCTTTTTGAAGTAGAGAACAACAATCTTAGACAATTTTCTAAACTTTTCTTTGTTTTTTATGACTTCATGAGAGCAGTGGGCTGTAGGCTGCCCTGCAAGGCTTTAAACCTGACTTTGAATGGCGACAAAGCCATTCTCAAGCACATATCAAGGTGCTAATTTTGAACCTGGATCTATGTTTATTATTGATTCTGTTCATGGTGGAGAATCCTGCTTCACAGCAACAGGTTGAGCCAAAAATACTCAAAATGTGCAGGGTTATCTTTAAGCACACCATTGCATTTTTCTTTTACTAGTTCACCACAGTTTTTTTTACAGCATTCTACACTTTCTCTGCTCTGTTTTTCTCAGTCTTCTCATTCTTTCCCATCGCCTGGCTTGCCACAGGTTTGCCTGCTGTGTCTAAAAGTAGCAGCAGCAGCAACCCAGACTGAAAGCTCATTGGCTAATTTGTGTCACATGTAGCCTGGTCCCGGACGCTCCGGATGGCTTTACCATATTAACAGGAGAAGCGGCAGAAGTGAAGTTAGACACTGCCGTCGGACAACATGCGGTAATTTATAAATGTTTAAATCAGGTTGGGTCCGGATTATCCAGCAGGTGGGTCCAGATCCGGACCATGGTCCGCTAATCTTTGACCTCAGACCTAATATATTGCTTTACATCCAGTCTGAATACTCTTTATGTACTTTATTTTACAAAGAGGCTTGAACATAGATTTCAATCTGGTTAAACTCGTAGAAACATACCTACCGTAAAAGGAAGCTGTGATTGAATAATGTGGGCTGAAAATAAAGAAATGTTGTTATAAATTTAAAACTGTATGCCTTGTTCTTTATATATAAGTATAAGGATTTAATTTAGTCATATGAGATCAAAGGTCGTAAATACAACATGCTTTTCAACACTTTTTCGATTTCACTGTAAAAAATTCAAAAAACAACATAATTCTATCCTTATATCCTAAATATGCAGTACTTTGTGTTTTTCTATCAAACAAAATTATAAACAAATAGATTAAAGATCATAGTTGTAATATGACCAAGAATGAGAGAGGGATGAATACTTTACCTAGACTGAAACATTATTAAATAGATGTTTTTTAAATTTTTTATTTATCACATCAAACCGAGGATGTTTTTGTTATTTTCTTATTTTAGTATACATTTATTTGAGTTGCTTATGTTATCTTTGTTATCCTCATGCACTCATTATGCATTAAAGCTTTAAAGATGTCACAATCATTTCTTTTCTATGTATACATTGGTTGGGTTTGCTAAGGACACTAACATGTAAGTTAATGCATATATCAATATTCTTCCTATATTGACTCAGATCCAGTTTGACTGCAGGATGAATGATCTGAGTTTATTGTAAAGTTTACCAATGCGCTTTTGTTTGAGTAAAAATATCATAACTATTCTGTGAAATGATTCTGCACACCTCAGAAACTCGCATATTAGTAAGACTCATTATTTATAGTGTAAATTATCTTTTAATTTAACTGAATTCCAGATCCAAATCAAGAAAATTTGAATTTGTGATAGATTACTATAGAAATAGAAAATTGAGTGGAACAAAAAAAATATGATTAAACAAGTAGCACCCCCCTAAACACCATGTCTTTACAGGATCGTTAATTAAACTCCACTAATGAATGTTTGCTGGAGATCATCAAGAGCCACTATGCATCTAAGGGTGAGAGGGACATGGATCCTTGACAAATGATGCATTCCTCCTCACAAGACACTGGAGGGGAGGAATGCATCCATCTGTAAGCTATCATCATCAAAATGAAAAGAAATAAAGGCTTAGAATATGTCATCCTATGTGCAAAGAAAATATTTCATACTATATATGGTTACAGATCTAACAAAATGATCTGTTTTCCTCTACAGGATGTCCTCTACTGGTGTCATGAGAACCTAACTCTCCTCAAACTGTCCTGAAAATGTTTGGCCGGCTTCTCCTTTATTCTCTGAAAACAGAGAGACGGTCCATTTGAGGGATTTCAGAAAATGACGCACATGCTGGTAACACGGGTCCCGTGTCGTTCAGCCTCAGATCTCCTGCGTCCATTAAAGATGCAAAGGATGGAGGAGGGTTGTGTTCATTCTTTTTTTTTAGAAAAAAAAGACAATTTAAATAATTGTCTTTTTTTTTTCAGATCACAGATGGAGTCCAGCAAAATTTTCTGTGACATCAGATTGATCTATAGAGGTTATGGTGGTCTCACACAGTCAGCATGTCTGAACACATTTTAATTAATAAAAAAAACCATGAGCCCAAAGGAATGAGCTGTTTAATTATCCTACTGCAGGTCCCAACATCTGTTCCATCATCTGTCTCTGAGGACCAAACACATCTCAGGACACATTCAGAACATACAGAACACAGCGAGAAGAAATCCAGGAGACATTGTGTACTGTCAGGATTAGATGGAAACATCCAGAACCAACAGGATCCTTCTGGATACATCTAACACCATACTAATACATTGAGGACCACATGTGTTCTTCAAGGCCTGTTCAGGACATCACACGCCTACTCAGTCCCTTGTCTGGATCTATTTAAAAACTATTCAGGACCACATGGACACATTTAAACAGAAGAATTTCTTTTTTTTTTTTTTTTCTTTTTTTTTTACAGTGTCCTGTCTGGCAAGGTGGCAATAAGAATAATTGTCTTGATGCCAAAAGGAGCCCAACAGATTTTACTTTCACAAGTGTAGCGGTATGGCAATTGCCATACTGCTCCACTTGTTTCATGTATATAAATTGCTTTATTATAATTATGCAGGGAGTTTTACAGTTCATATGGACGCTGCAATGTAAGTAGAGCAGAAAAACAGAAGAATAAAAAGGAAAAAGAAAAAAAAAGGACAAAAGATGAAAGAAAGAGGAGATAGAAAGGAGACAATGACAAAACATTTTCAGTCTGCTTCATCACCTGCAATGAGATGGAAAAAAAGAACAGCACAACCAAAAGACACGGTACGAGATATACAATAAAGCAAACACCTTGAAACTATCGCTAAAGTAATATTATTAAGTCTGACATGTACTCTGTGTTACCTGAAGATATGAATGTGGGGTTTCTGTTTGGAAGTGAATCTCTAAGTACCTGAAGCCTAGCACCTGTAGTTGTTTGTGAGGGTGAACTTGTGCATGTAAAGTTTTAACCATAGAAAAAAAAAAATGCTCAATAGTGGTTGTGGAGAGCCGGAGAGGCACACCCCCCAGAGCACTGAGTCCAGCCCTGGGAGTCCCAAAGCTCCAGGCGCCCAAAGGGACCCCAGAAGCGAAGGCACCAAGGCAGGGCCAGCCCCGGAAATCAGACCCCCACCAAGGGAGGAGGAGAGACAGCCACGAAGAAGCCCCCCAGCCACCGCCATGCCGGCGCCCCGGGGAGCCGCGGGGACGAGTCCGCGGGCCCCGCCGGCAGCCGGCCACCCCGAAGTAGGGCCGGGCACCGGCCGTACTTCAGAAGAATTTCATTAAATATTGGACTTAATAAGGAAACATAAGATTGGAATGTGACCTTTCCAGACAGGATGGAAAAGACACATTCAGGATCTATAAAAACCACATGAAGCTGTTGAAGAACCTACATACAAATTCAAAACCATTGGCCCCTTCAGAGCCACACACATACTGTACATTTAAAGGCCAATTTGTGAACACTTAGGACACATTCAGACCAACATAAACACATTCAGTAAACACTCAAGATACAAAAAAAAATTCCAAAATATATTTGAGATCTATTCAGTTCAACCCTCCAGAACTCACTGAGAACAAATTCATGACCACAAAGAAATATTAATTACCTGTTGAGGACAACACACAGCTTTTCAGGACCAATCAGGACCATACACAAACTTCAAAACCCTTTTTGGTCCTTTCAGCCACATCCACATCTTGACAAATCCAGGGCATCATATTGTATATAGATATAGTACAGAGAGAGAATGGAAACAATTATGTTTTATAATAAGGTATTAAAGAAGAAAAAAGTAACAACAAATGAAGTAAATATAAAAATAATGTTATTTAACTGTCATCTTTCAAAATTATAAAGAAAAAGTCTTCTGTCTCTTCTTTGAAGGTTCCTTCAGTTCATGAGAGTTTTCCTACATGTATTCATTCACATTTCTCTTAAGGTCACATCAGCTGTTGCGACAAAAAGAAACTTTTCAATCACTTTCAAAAAAGCCATAATTTTTCTTTTATTTTGATGTCCCTGTTATGAGCTTAAGCATTTAATAGATGAATCAAACAACAGTTTTTCTGTCATTCCTTTCAGTGTTGTGTGCTCTGATTTCAGGGTCAGATGACTCTTTAATTGATTTGCAGATTTCTTATTGTTTTTTGTATTTAAGTAGTGAATGAAGTCTGGTGCTTTGAACGTCTTTGGGGCTCTTTAAGATGTGACACAATGCAAGAGGACTGCAAAGAATCCTTCAGATGAATCAAACATCTTTTAAACTCTTATGTAATAGATTTAAGCTAAAGAATCCAACAAGTTTTTTTTCTTCCTCTCAGATCTTTAAGCTCCTTTTGCACGCTTTCATTTCTGTTCATTTGAGGCAAAGCCTGTTTTTTAAAACCTGTAAACAGGATGCTGATTATTCTCATGCAGAGCTACAAAGTTCAATTTAAAGTTATGTTTGCTGTGGGATTAGTTCATCGATAGCTGCTCAAATTACAGATCACTCAATGGGCTGGTCCTTTTAATGTTTCACTACATCAAAAGATGATTTGAAAATAACGAACTATGCATTTATAGCTCTTATAATATGTCAAGGCTGTTGCTGATCCGTAGCAACAATAGCAGAAAAGACTTTTTCATATTTTTCTGCAAACCTGAGTGAAATCTAGTTTCTGTTTAAAATGGTTTGACCTCCAACCAAGATAGTATCTTTTTTTCCTCAAAGCTGAGAATAAAGTGAGTTTTTGTCACCTTTTATTCTCATGAGGAGCAGCTTAGGGGTTAAATCTCCACAGGTTGTCTCTGCTGGTCAGCCAAACTCAGCTGGACCTTGATTTTCTGTCTAACACCTTTTAAATCAACCATGAGAAGACATATTCACCTCAGATGTATGTGTAATTCTCTAAACATCATGTTTAAAAGCAAATAGGGAAACTGCTTCTAGAGAAAATATTCAAACCTCAGGTGAAAGTAAACATTTTCTTTGAGATAAGCAGAAACTCATCCGACCTCAGAGCCAATTTTCAGATCATTGGTTATAAAATCAATTTACCAACAGCAACTGCTGCTGAATAAAACATGCTTTCGGAAGAGAGGGCTTAGGAATATTTGTCTCAGCCACACACCTTATAAACCTAACATTTGATTGATATTCATCTATAAACCATGTGAGAACATGTTTAAAATATGTCTTTGAACCTTTAAACGCTGCTTACGCCTTGTGACAAAAAATCTTTAAAACTAACTTTGGTTAATTCCTCTGGATTTTTCTTTGAAATGTGTCCAATAAAACCAGTTTTCTAACTAAAACCATTCAGAACATAATACGTCCATCAAGATCTGTAGATGCTGTAAAGTTTTTGCATGACGTTCACTTCAAAGCTATTTAATCTGGCTGAGGCCTGAGGGCTGAAATGATGAGGAGAAGAAACTGGAACATTTGCAGAACTGGACCTTTTTCAGTGTTTTATCTGTTTCCAGAGATCCTCCCAACATCCTCTAAGCAATATGCTTTTTTATTCCTATAATGATGCTGACCTGAAGAGGGAACATTATTCGGGTTACTCCAGGATGTCTGTAGCTGATCTCAATGTGTTCTGCAAGGGGTCTGCAGGGGGTCTGGGGGAGATATGCAAGAAGCCTTCTGGTGCTGTTTTCTATAATGCTGTTTTCTGCTGCAGTTTGGAAACAGTTCTGCTTATGTTCTGCTTGCTTTTTTCTTTAGGAGTTTTTTGGTGGAAACATTTTTTTTTTAAACTTCCATGCCTTCTGCTGGTGCTCTACTTGAGTTGGAGATGGAGTTCTGCAGGTGTCATCCTGTTGAGTAGTTTTTTAAGTGTTTTAGCATGTGTTTTTTGGGGTGTTCTATATATTTTCTGTAATTTTTCTGCAAAACATCTTCAAAGTTTCTTGCACGTGTTTTGTATGAGGGAACTACGAGGAAAAAGACAGTTAAACCTGAAATCATAAAACAATTTGTTTTGGCCTGACAGCTTTTCTTTCCTTTGGGAACCATCTGAAGAAACTGACAGTTTGAGAAATATTCCTCATCTAAAAGTTATCCCAGGAGGATCATCAGTCTTTGTTCTCAGAAGCATTTTTTTGTAGTTTGTTGGTGTGACCCAGATTTGAAAATAGACGCTTTCCACCCCAGATGAGATGTGCTTTTATTTCTCGCCATCCTGTTGACTTTAAATTACACAATACAGCAGGTCTCTTTGGTTCGACCGTCAGTTACTGGACCCATCCACTGATTCATGTTTGCTTCACTAGATAACCTATGGCAGGGTTAGAAAACAAACACCAACAGTTTCTACATAAATCTGTTAAATCATCCTGAAGTGATTGTGTTCTTACAGCCCATCTGGATGAAAAACAAATCTGATCTTCATCTGGTCAGTGCTAGAGGAACACTAGAAGGATTAAATAACATCATAGTGTATTACTATAATCTATGCTGGTTATGTTAAGTTTTTGTCCACTAGCTGAAGAGTTAAAGTGGTGAAATGTGAACTCTATTCAGCAACTGAAGATAGATTAATCTAAAGCTTCTGAGGTTTTCTATGAGATGCTGGAACCACTGATGTAAAATTGATTAGTTTGACTGATGCATCATGTACCTTCATGTTATCAGATAAGATGATGTAAGATCATCTTCTACAGACCGAAATCTGTCAGACTCCCCTTTAAAAAAATCACGCCCTGTTGTAACTGTCAGTCACATAAAGCACTTCGACAGCTGATGCCAGGGACCTGATGATTCTTTTTTAGCAATGCAGGCTGACAGGATGTAAAAGAATTTCAAAGGGACATCTGTCAGATGAGACTGCAGAAGCTGAGGTTTTTATCTGGTGTTAAGGTGGTATGACCTTTAAGCCTTTCTCTGAATGATGTACTTGAAAAAACTAAACTCTGTGGACCCATAAACTTGCAGCTTGTTTTTTCATGCAATTCAACAACAGGAAGTAAATATTTTCAGCCTGACTAACAAACCTTTGAGGAATTCACAGTTCAGCAAGATTTATACTGAGGTAACAGGTTAAGTCTTGTGCTGTTTTATATTTATGTGCATCACACTAAAAATGGTGAACGCAAATGTGCACCACACTTTTATAGACAGTTTTTTTACTTAGATGTTTTAAACCAAGTATTTTTTTACTTCTAATTCCACATTATGCACTAGTTTGGGTTTAATCTGAATAAATACAACGGGACTGAGAAAGGGTTGCTGCTGCCTTTGCAAAGACATTGTATGAGGCAAAACTTACTTAAATACAAGCTATCCTTTTATCTGTCATCATAATTCTGCAGGGACAACATGAGATCACATGCGAAGTGAACGTGAGGAGAAGGATGATTGTCTTTAAGACAAAGAGCAGCTGCAGATTTGACATATGAAGTCAGAGACTCTTTATGTTCTGCTTAAGAAACTTAAAATCAGGTCACGTGTCTCTGCAGGCTCTGTGAGTGAGCGTCCACTTCTAATAAAAGGTGAATGATAAAGACTTAATCCAAAGTTTCATTATAATTATTAAAATGTGACAGAGGATCTGATCTCTGTCGGAGCTGTCGGGGATGACATTCAGCTGCTTTAATTCTGGCTCCCTGATCAGTCAGAGCAGAATTACAGCTGTCATCTGTGTGAATAGAAATAATTCAGATATAGTCATGTAATTACTGGCGTTTCATCAGGCAGCTGTCAGGTACAAGGATGTATGACTGAAAGGGTGAAAGATCTTTAGCCTGACGTAGAACTTTGACAGACCTTTGATGAATACCTGTAAGCGTGATGATCGGTGTCTGATAGACAGAAAATTACAAGTGATCCAACAATACAACATCCAAATTCTACCTTTGTTAACCTCCAATAATATCTTGATTTAAATGCATTCAGCACATCTGCAAACAAACTGCCACAACATCCATATGTCCACATTTGTGAAGATAATAACAGAGTGAAAGCAGGTCATACAGAAAGTAGATAATGCATACAGTAACAATAACACTGATTATCTTCAAAAGTAACAGCAATCCGAGGAGACAGAAACAGGGACAGGTACATCCATCCGTCCATCCATCCATCTGTCCATCTGTCTGTCCATCCAGCCAATTAAAATGTTAAATAGGCTGACTAAACCTGATTGCTACACATTATTGGTCTAGCTTGCCAGGTTATTGCTGCTATTTAATGAACAAATGTCATGTTGGTTAGCCATGACCATTTTGTATTGGAAGTCCCACAGGATCTTAGCGCCTTCATAATGTGTTTTCATACCTGGGAGATCAATTGTGATCATCTGTCTAACAGGATGTAATGCGAGATGTCATGTAGAAGAAGAGTTAACTGCTTTATTAAGGTCCAAAGGTGCTTATGTAGAGCTGTACAGATTAGAAACAGTACAGCTAACAAAAAAACTTCTGTTTCATGGTCAGAAAGCTCCAAGGTGCCAAGGCTTCTGGAGTGGCTGAGTTCCTCTCTGGGTATGGAGTTGACACACTTCTTCAAGATTTAATTGAGGTAGCTCTGCATGGCCTGGCAGACCAGGATGGTGGCTTCACATGATATGGGACCAGCTACAGGAAACTTTTCAGTCTCCAAACAGAAGGACTATGCAAAGATCCTGAGAAGGAAAGTCCAACTGATTGTTGACCCCTGGCTTCAGGAGGAGCAGTTTCAGTTTTTGTTGAACACTGGGCCAGCTCTACACCCTCTGCAGAGAGCTTGACAGGTTGTTACCTACATTCATGAATATAGGTCATGACTAAACGAATGAGATCTTGAATGCAAGCATCTGAAGTAAAAAATTCTGCAAATTGGCGAGACAACCCTTTAGAGAGTTTATGGAGCTCTGACATCTAAAGAGCTGCTGCTGTTCCACATCAAGAGGAGTCAGCTGAGTTACCTTGGGCATCTGGTTTAAATGCCTCCCTCCAGTGCTTGGACCTGGTAGGACATTATAGTTGCAACTGAGAGTAAAGATTCCATCAATTTAATAACACTGGAATTAATCAACAGGTTTTTACACTAGCCCATTTTGTGGGTTTAAAGAACAAAGGTTGAAGTTTCTGTAACACACTCTCAATGATGACTGAGAATTTAAAGGGGTATGCACCCTTTATTTCTTTTACTATATTTTTACCATGAGACCTTCCGCTTGGAAAGTCCAGAGAAACATCGCTGTGGGCTTTGGAGAAATGCTGCCTGACATATTTTACCAGCATTAGTCTTGCACCATAGATCAGGTATACACTGTCATTCAAATAATGCTGAATAGATCACATTTTCTGTATCATTCACATGCGGTTAATAGATTAATGTTTGACTAACAATTTATATGGACAAAGTTGACAAAGCTTGCTCCAAGAAGTCATCAAATAGGATGTGCTTGTATCAGATTGTCTGTTTTGTGTTCAACTTAACATGGCATATCTGGAAAATCTGGGTGCTTTATAATGTAGAAAGCAGGACAATAGCTTTGATGGGTGCATGGAATCCTCCAGAGAATCTTCCAGTTCAAGGGAAACCAGAAGGTACAGCAGGATCATAGTCCAAAACCGTTAAATTGGACAGATCACCCAGACACTGAGACAAGGTGAGGAGCCACTCCAGAGCACAGAGAGGACAACAGGGGGAAGAGGGCAGGAGCCTGGGCAGAGACACATGCCAGGACTAGCTCTGGAGTAATTAAAGGAAGATGAATGATGAAAATTTAATTAAAATGGCGTTTTTAAAAGCCACTTGAAATTGTGTAACGGGCATTTCTCACTTCATCTTGTTTCAATTCTGAATTTTAATTTCTGCTCCTTCACTCTACCTCACAGCCATATTCAATCTCTGATTGGTCAACATGACACGAACTGACAGAAAATTTTAGCTTTTTGAACTCAGTGAAATTCACTTCGCTCCCACCGCAGGTTTTGCGTTCTTGCTTGTTCTGGCTTCACTCTCACTTCATTCTTGCTTTACTCTATAAGCCCTAATGTCGTCATTCCTAGAAATGTTTTTTCTTTAAGCTTTGCATCTTTTACAGTAGCTCTTGAATGCAACTCTACATGCAGATAACATGTTAATCACTCGCTTGATTTGATCCATCTGCATGTGGTGTAAACACATCATAAGGATAGATAAGGGCCTTTCAGACAGGCTGCGACGACCGCACTGCTGCGCTGTGAAACCCATTCTTTTCAATGGGTTGCGCCGCGCAAGGGCGGTTTATCGCTGCGTCGAGCAAAGCGCAAGCACAGCGCAGCGCACCGCTTCGCGAGCTCGCGCGCAGGCCAGGTCAAAGTTGAACTATGTTGAACTTCACCACCACCTGAAACCTTTACCCTTTACCTGACCGAAGTATCTCACAGCTCCCCGTCTACCCCTGCATCTCTGGCCAACGATGAATCTTCTGAGACCCTGCCTGACCCAGTAGCTATTGATGTGTCCCAGGAGCACCCATCTACCTCAGCTTCCTATGCCCCTGCAGCTTCAGCTGTAGCCTACCATGCCCCGGCAGCTTCAGCCGCATATCATGCCACTGCAACTTCAGCAGCCTCCCATGCCCCTGCAGCGTCTTACATCCAACGGGCACCCCTGGCTCCACAGGGATCAAGCAAAACCAAAAAAAGGCAGGAACAGAAGGATGAGTTTGAGAGTCAGGTGATGAATGTGCTTAACCAGTCTGCAGATGAGGAGGAGCTCTTTCTTTTAAGTCTAGCACCACGTCTCAGAAACCTTTCACGTGAAAAGAGGAGGGAAATTAAAATAGAAATCCTGACCGCTTTTCACAGGGCTGAGTTTTCCTAAGAAAAACGAAGTCATTCAGTCCTTGTTCTAATACTTAAGTAGTTTACTTAATTCATTGTTTGAGTTTTGATTCATGTTATGATGAATTGTTGCTTAGTGTATAAGCTCTGCATTTGTGTTCCAAGACATTGCAAATAAAGTAATATTAATATGGTAATGAATGTAATGAATATGTTCTTAAGGACGTCAGATTAGTTCTTACCTATATATATTTCAATTAGGAGAATTGTATGAAGATAATGAAAATAATGACTATAACAGGTAATGTAAACTAAAAGAAAGTCAATCACTGCACTTTGTCTGTTAAAGTTTTAAGTCAGGAAACGTACATATCACATTTAATTTACTATTTATGGTTATTTGTAAAGTACACATCTAGCAGAAAGATAGAATCACGGTTTTATTGGCCAGGTATATGTAAACACACAAAGAATGCTGGAATAAATTTTTTTTTTGGAAATCAGCACTTTAAAGAATAAGTGAGTGGCTCTTAAAAGAGCCTTTGTTTTATGATGAGGAAGAGTAGCAGAGGGTTGACAGGTGAGAGGTGGGCACGTCAGGCTAGGTTGTATTGCCAGGGCACTTCACCAACGGCGGAGGAGAAGTAACTGTTGAAGGCCTCCCGTACAGCTACAGCCTCTTGGGTGGCGTTGTTGGCGCCCGCTCTCCTTGCTTGTTGAAGTGCAGGGAAGTCACGTTCTTCCAGTGGGACAGGATTTTCAGCTGTGGAGTTCCACCTCTGGAAGTTGTGAAGGGCCACTGTAGCTTTCACAACAGCATCCACATTTTCATGGCTCACTCGGAGTGAGTCACTCCAATCACCCGGTGGTAGATTCTCCACTGTGCAGCAAGAATCCCAAAGGCATTCTCAACTACTCGTCTCGCTCTTGATAGGCGGTAGTTGAAGATCCTCTTTGGTTGGGAGAGGTTTCTTCCAGGATATGGCCTCAGCACATTCCTCCTTGTGATAAAATAAGAAAAAAAAAAAAATTTAACCAGAGAAACAAGCTACAATTCAATAACCAATAATGATAAACTTTAATATTTAACATAATGCTACAGAACAAGTAATCAGACAATTTTATATACAATTTTTTTGTATTTTATACAAATGTGATACTGCATGTGAATTGAAAACCAGAGATTATTTTTTGTTCAGAGGCTAATTATTCCACTCTATATATAATGTAGAGCATAATGTATAATTAACAGGGGCGGATTTAGGAAATTTGGGGCCCTAGGCGAAGACAGGCAGGGGGCCCTCTGAATGGAGAAGACAACACATAAAACAGACCCATTCTACAGATAGAGAAATGTTAATAGAATAGACATCCATTATCTGTTCTAGGTTGTGTCCCTCTCTTCTTGTCCCTTTTCTTCTTGTTTTCCTCTCTATGTTTTGTACTCAGCTGACTTTTCATGCTGTCTCTAAAGGAATGAAAGATTTTTTCCAAGCACTAAGCTCACTTAGCTGATTGCTCCTTCCTGTGTTTCTGATGGCATTTTAGCAAAAGGACTTTTATCAAAAACATAATTAATGTGCACATATAAGGAATAGTTGTATTAACCATACATGGAAACAGGGTTTTATGGGGCCCCAAGGAACTTGGAACGTGAGAAATAAACAGCGGCGAAGAAATAACTAAGGTAAAAAAATACAAAGGAAGAATAAAACAGACAAAAATATTATAACATGCACATAAATAAATACTTAAAAATATAAGTAATTAAAAAATAGAGTTGAAGATTATAAAGGACAGAAAAATAAATGAGGTAAATATTACAAAGGCAAATAAATAAAGAAGCTAATTAAGAGTTATATACATTTATGTCTCACTTTTTTGTTGGCAATTAATTGTATACTTATACATTTATTGAGCATTTATTTATTTCTGTATTTATTTTTAAATATGGCAGAGTCGGTCCTTCATAGGGCTAGTGCTAGCGCTTGCCTCTTAGCACGGGTCAGATACATATTTGCTGCTGAGCAAAAGCTGGAACAACAAACAAATGACTAGACTCGGCAACCCAGCCGGCGCGGCGCAGCGCAGCGCAGCGCAATGCGCTGAACCCCGCGGCCAGCGCAGCGCAAATCGCTTCCTATCTGAAAGGCCCAATAGCGGAGCATATTTTATTGATGGCTGGCTGACAGGTATTATTTATATATTATTTATATTCTTATATTATTAATATAAGTTTAGATTGAGAGTAAAGCCATGAGGAGGAAACAACCCTTGGACCTCTTTATAAAACAGAAACATTTACTGTTTTATATCCTTTATAAAAGGATATAAAACAGTAAAAGTCCAGACTCTAATTAATGTGTACAATAAAATTTTAAAACCCGCATTCATCATTCTTCTACCTTTCCCTGTTTGTTTTTTTATTCTTCTTTTACTCTCTCTATTCCATTCTTAAAGTAGTGCTTTATTTGAGTGAAACGTTAGCATCATTTTCATTATGAATGAAGTAGTCCCCATGAGGTCTGTGTTAAATATATAAAGAAATGACACAGCACATAGAGCTCTAGCTTGGAAGGGGGAATGGTGCAATAGAGTCACTGTTGCTGTGTGTCCATTTCAAGTATTGACTAGGCTTAATTTTTATCCTCTGAAAATCATCATCTCTTTACTAGACAAACCTGCCTACAGAGCTAGCCTAGCATTACAGTACCTTCTCTAACATAGAAAGTTTTCCTGGAACAATGCTTCTGTGCTCCTTTTATGCTCTATCTTCTCCAACCTCTAGTCAGTTGTGGCAGAATAAGCCTGGTTCTGCTGTAGGTTTCTTCCTGTTAACGGTGGGGTTTTCCTCTCCACTCTCACTACATGCATGCTCAGTATAAAGGATTGCTAGAAAGTCAATGACACATTGCAATCAACTTCCCTTTGTTGCTACATGCTCATTCAGGAGAGGTGAATTCTGCAAAGTCAATGACTGGGTGCGACCAGCTGGGTTCTCTTAGATATCAAATTTGTGAAACATTCCCTTCTGTGTGATTTAATTGAATGGACTGTAAACTGCATTTAGACTGTGTATTGTGAATATGATGTCACAAAATTGCCACAACCAGAACCCCTCTTCAAACCCAGAAGATCCAACCACGTGTATATTGCTGCCATCTTTTTCAAAGCCCCCAACAACAGGAAATAATATTCCATAATTCTTAATCATGGATGTTTCTCAATTTAAAAATGAATATTCCAGCTAATGCCGAGGTTCATCTTTCAGCTTCTAGTAGCAGGATGAGTCAGGCTGCTGCAAACACTGTGTTCAAAGTTTCTGTTCAGCTCCACCCGTAACTAACCCTGTTAATAGTCAGAGAATAAAAGCAGGAACTGTGAGCTCTGAGAGCTCTGCAGTTAAATTAACTAGAAGGCTTCAGCCCATTTTAATCTGGACACCGGAGGGTTGAATTTTTTACATAATTCCTCCTCTGGCTAAACAGAGAAAATCCTTCTTCTGCGGACTGAGAGATCCAGGTGTTCAAACTGTCAAGTGAAACATTCATCATGATGCACAAGGAGCAGATTTATAATGTGAAACAGCTGAAAAATTAAAACAATTGCGATTCTAATCACATTGCATTAAAACCGCAGAAATGTCAACATATATGACAACCTTAGAGCCCATACAAGATAAGCGGTTCCTTTTATGGGGTATTGATAAGGTGACCCACTCTTACATGAATAAGGGTCTTGTTTTATTTAACAAGTATGGATTTTCTAATTTTTCACAGCGGGTGGGATGAAGTGTTTCACAGCAGAACAAAGACAGCTTTTTTTGTGCTTCAAAAGAAAACAGAGGGGCAGCCTCGGAAAATTCAATCCGATAACAGACAGACGACTCCTTCATAAAAAACTTCAAAACAAAATCGATGAAAAGCTTATTTTTAAAGTGAAATACTATGGATAAACTTTGCTGCTACTCTTGAGCTAAAATTTGATTACTAGGAAACATCAACAGAGTTATGAGGCTATAAACATAGAGGAAATCTATTCAAATCCCTGACTTTTATTGTTATAAATGAACAGGAAATAAACCAAAAAAGTGCCACATATTAGGATTTTCAGAGAAAAAAGAAACATAAATATTTACTATTGTTCCACATCTAGATAAAAATGCAACTATTAACAAAGCAGCATATTTTTTGTATGCTACAAAGAAGAAGAAGTTGATCCCCAAACCTCAGTTGGGGATATGGTGATGAGGTGAGAAGGCTAAAGCAGCACTGAGGTTGGCTTTGTTTTGAAGGTGATAAAAAAATGACAAACTTACAGACATATTAGGGAATATAATTCAGGCAGAGAAGTAACACATGATGACTGGTTTATAAACGGATCTGTCAATAAATGAGAGAAACAGGCTTACAGAAGGAAGGTGACCAACAGACTGCTGAACTCCTTTGTTCCTAAAGCCATCAAGCTGTACAGCTCCTCACTTTGGTGGAGGAGAAGGTGGTAGGAATAGGGACAAGGGTCAGCATCCCCCTCCTTGGACATCTTCTGCAAAACTTTACCTATTGTCACTCATGTGCAATATTTTTCTCTGTCACTGCACAATAACACATGCCAACTACTGTGTAGCCTGTGTCATTTTCTACTTATTTATAAGGTCAGTACATCTCTGCAGTACAACTGCAATAAGCCAAGTCTACTACTGTAGTCTTCCCTTGGCTCTCTAATGTGCAGATATTTTTATATCTGAAGGAAACACATTCCAGGACATTGCGGCTTTTTATGCTTTTTTGTACTACAGTATGTACATTCTTTTTATGTTGTGTGTTGTATTTTTATCTCTTATAGCTTCTTGCTTTAACTCTGCCTTTTGTACTCTATATAACTTACTGGAACCAGAATGAGTAATCCCAAGGGATAAATAAAGTTGAGTCTTAAGTCTCTGACTGATTGGAGGAACTAAGATGACGAAATGTCAAAAAAACTGAGAAAACAATATAGGTACAAAGTAATAACAGAAAGACGCATAATAGCTTCAACACAAAGGAACATTATTTAAATATTAAAAACCTAAAACGCAAGAATAGGAAAAAAGAACGTCAGATCCAACCAAATTCTAGTGGATCATGATGGAATGATATGGAAATCTATTAGTGGTGCATAAAGTTTTGTCAGTGCTTTGCCTGAGACAAGGAAGAGGCACAAAAAACATGTGGTAGAAGGCACTCTGGTTTTATTTGGATAAGATAAAATACCCCTTATGATGCCCTGCCCTGTGGTAAGATACAGCGGTGGTACCATCATGGTAGTGAATTTATTTTATTTTGAAAGCCACATATTGTTTGCCCTAGATTTATGTATTTTTTTATGTTGTTCTTTCTTTGTCACAAAAAGTCACAATAAAAAAAAAAAAAGTTTATTTTTCTGATTTTGAAAAAAAAAAAAAAAGAAGGTTCTCATGGAAGACAATGTTTGTAGAAAAAAACAGACTGTAATTGTTGGTGAGTGGGTGATTGGTGCCTGGCTCCACAGAGTCTCTGTTAGCCCCTGCAGAGGTTGGAGAAGTTGCACCCGCCCTGTGGTGATGGTGGTGATGATGATGAGGAGCCATAATCTGAATAATCCCACAGTGGGCGTGTGCGCGCGCTGCTGAGCGTATCCACAGATGCTGAGAGACATCACACCGTGTCAGAGACCATGACGGGATCCGCGTGCGGAGGAGGATGATGTTCCTACAGGGACTCACCTGTGGATGGACGCCGTCAGGATGCCTTACCTGAACAGAACTCTGCTCCTCCTCTTAGCACTGCTCCTGTTCCTGCTGCTGGGTCAGATCCGAACCGCGGAGGCGCGCAAACACGGACAGCGGGTGCGCAGAAGGACCGGACCCGAGGAGACCCACAAGCATGGCGTGTAAGTCCCAAGAAATAATGTTGATGAGTGGGAGAGATGGAAAATATATCCATGAGGATTAGAGGTTGAACATGAGACATAAACATATTCTTTTGTTTTTCTTTTTGTAATTAGATCTGAAAATTAATGCATACATTTACGCATTCGGTTTAATTGAATTTTCATCATAATTATTGGTTTGTCAGTTATTTTTATGGTCGAAGCTGTATGAAATATTTACTGTATGACTAAAAACCCCTACCGGTTTGTTTTGTGCTTTTGGAAGTACTCAACATTTAAAATTGGGTCCTTAACTCAAACAAGCTTTTCTGTGAACATCTGATTTTTATCAGAATATCAGGAGTTTTTGCATCAGACCCAGACTGTCCAGCTCTGGGGGAAATTATATGATTATGTTAATGTTTTTTTTTTCTTAGTTGTATCTCAGTGAATGTGTTTAATTTCAGATCAGCCTTGTTCTGACAAAATTATCCAGAACCTCTCAATGATTCTTTCAGAAGCCTTTAGAAAAGCCTTTAGAAAATCCACCTGTTCTACAGGATTAAAACACCAACCATGCATCTGAGTGGAAGAAACACCCTGCAGCCCTGCAGGTGACTCAGAGTCGACCATCCTTTCCTCAGCCTAAAAAAAAAACATTTTTTGAATGTTTTTAAACCAGGATCTTTATGAATGCACGCCTTTCATCATAGAGTTTCAGAACAGCTCTATAGAGCAAGGCTTACTGTTTAGCAACAGCTGTGCACATCTGGACTCAGCATTTAACACAGCTGGTTCTGGTCCCAACTAGTACAGTATATACAAACAACAGTAATAAAAAAATACAAATGTCAACAGTGATCTAAAGACTGTTTTGTTTATTGTGGCTATGATTATAAAGTCAAACATCTGTGGGTAAAATAATCAGTTATAAATCGCCTTAGTACACCTGTTATGGAACAGTATGAAGAAACTCTCAGGATCTTTTAGTATTGTGCATGTGGATAAATACATATTCCAACAGTGATGCGCTTTTTGCAAGACATTTTTTTTTCCCACCACTGGGTTTAAAAGGGGGTAGTCTATAGAGCTTAAACAGCATTGTGCAACAAAAATCTCAAACACGCTTGTTTTAGCATTTTTAAATGCTCTGTGGAGAACATTGTTGCTTTTAAATATTTTTATATTTGCAGGTTTTTTGCAACAAATTCTATTTTTCATTGCATGGTAGTTTTGAACAGTCTCCAGTATGGGCCCTCTAATAAAGAATACAGATGATTGAAGGCTGCAGTACATGACCCAGGCCTTTTCTTAATCAGGGGCACATCTTCAAGCGAGATAACCTCGTTTTATCATATTTTGATCTGATACCATATTTCAAAGTGAATCCAGACTGAACTGATTTTTAATTCTTATCAGATTCCTATATTAATGTCAAATGTTCATCAGATACACCCTTTCCCCTTTTTTTAAACTTAAAATTCAAACTTTTTTATTAAACAAAGATGAATAAATGCAAAAGGAAGTAGCGATGCACTGATTTGATACTCAGATTGGTGCATCTCTACAGTTAGATGACAATTTTCTGTTATTAAGATAAAAAAAAAGCAGTTTTCTTCAACCCAACCATTTTTTCCATTTTTAAATAGCTTGACTGAAATTGATTACCCACCGCTTTTAGACAGCTGAGTTCAATTTTACCCCTCACACACAGGACTGATTACTGTCTGACCTGTAAAATCAAGAATCCACTTACTGTAGAACATGGATGACAACATGAGACAAACTAAAAGGTGTCACAAAGCATTACATCATGTCTTGATCCAAAAACATTCCTGAACAGTCGAGAAGCAAAGACTCAGACATCCATCTGGAAGGAAGACCCTGGGTTTTCAGTAAACCACACTAAGAACCTTTACTTTGAAAACATGGAGCATTGGAGAACCTTCCCAGAAGTAAATGGGCAAAAAAAAAAACTCTTATGTAACTTTAAGGTCTATCTCTTTTCTTAAAGGTACATTGGAGGAAGTATTTTTCAAATTAAAATAAGTGGCCCTCCTAATTGTCAATCATTCTGATGATATGTTTACGTAAGGCTGTCCAATGTGCCCGTCCCCATTTTCACTTACAGGTGGTGGAAAAATTACAAATCTTCTTTAGGAAAGTAAGCTTGTATGAGTGATACAAACAGCAACTCTTAAATAGAGTGTGCACAAGGAGAAATCTGTGCAAGAAGCATTAAATCTGTGAGAAGAAACAAAAATTTGAGAGATAAAAGAAAATATTTGAGAGAGAGCGCATGTTTTAAGTGTGAGCATTATAAGTTTTTAGTGCAAGAAGATGAAATTCTTTTCTCAATTTGAAATTATGTGCTCTTGCATTATGGCAGGATAATACTCCCATAGAAATGAGCTTATGCACGCTCTTGCATACGTTAATTAGGTGTTACCTTTTAGGTGCTGGTACAGGGTTGTGCATGGGCTTTTTTTTTTATTGTAGAGGGTGGGGTTTTTTGAAAATTTGTGAAAAATCCTCCACTATACCTTTAAGTTAACCATGATGATCCCACAAATTCTTGGAGACAATCAGCTGTTTGTGTCATGCAACATTGGCATTAAAAATTGTACAATGACACCAGCAGTTAAATTTGATATTGGGATTAAGAAGGTGTGGTTCATCTTTACTATTAGAATCTGAAAACCTTATGTTTTCCTGGGAGAACTATGAATTATTAGCTCTACCAGAAAACCCTGAAAGAGAATCCCAGGCAATCAGTCTGTATGATTTGTTTAGATTTCTTTAAGTCTCATATGTTTTTATGGATACTGGTTTTTGTAACCTGTGAAAGATGCAAAACCAACATGAAAGGAAGAGTCGTGAAAGTTAATGACGAGTCAGATATCCTCAGTTTTAGCAGATTTTAGCAAACAACTCAAACTAAATTGTTTGTATGCTGTGCCGGCACATATGCTGAGTTTGTTATTATTTTTAACCAGAACAACCTCCTTGTTTCTATCTAATATTTAGTTGTTTGAGTCTGCAGGCTGTTTCGATCCACCCAATCATCACTGATTCATCAATCACCAACATTTTTCCAGGTTTAGGTGTTCTAAAAATATCCAGACACACTCACAGTTTATAGGATTTATCATTGTCAATACAAGGAACATCTGACTAGTTTGCTTGCCTCTAGCCCTCAGAGGATGTTCTCAGTTTTGTAACAAGCTCACTTTGATGTGGCATCTTTCTACTAAGAGTAGGTGAGCTTTTACCAGTGATAACAGAGCTGCACTTTAGAAAGTGGAAACTTATTTATGAAGCATAAGCACACTTGCTTTGTGCAAACTAAAACTGAGTTCTGGAAATTATTTTCTGCTACAGCATGGAGAATATTTCTCCTTCAAATATTTTTTTCATTATCTGTCCACTTAAGTAGTAGCTGTCATAATGCTAGCTCTTGGACTCTTAAGTAGGCACAAGCACAGAAAGAAGCAGATTTAAACAGTTTATTTTCAGGAAAATGTGATGACAACTGAGTCTGGAAAAAGCTGAGGGAGCGGGGGCTGGGAGCAGGCAGGCACTGGAAGGGAACACAAGTTGTTTAAAGGGGATGAATGGATTAAGAAAGATTGTTTTAAGCAGTTTAAGTCAGCTTACACTGAGTGTGAGTCCATGAAGCCCGGTCTTGCTGGTTGGTAGATGTTGGAAGTTGGGAGTGGAGACACTGGTCTTTCAGTTTGTTTGGAGATGAGGGTGGACAGGTTTGAGCCAGGGGTTCTGAAGGCCAAGTTGGTGAGCCTGAGGAAGGAGCAGAACAGCAGCCTTGGGGGAGGTGGATCCAACAACCGTCTTTGCCAGAAGGGATCCTGAAGCAGAGAAGGACAATATGGTCTTAAACAGAGAAGATCCAACAGGAGGGAAAAAACACAATGCTGAGATTTCTCTTAAGTTGGCTTGTTACCACTCTGAGTACATCAACCATCTGCCGTCTGCTTGAGGGAGACTGCTCCTTCCTAAAGGCAACCACTGATTGAGGGAATGGAACCCAGCTGGACTCAATTAGCCTGCCACCCTGGGAGAGAAAAAAGGGAAAAGACAAACAGCCACTCCACCCAGCTCTGGAGACCTGACAGTACCCCCCCCCCCCAAGGGACGCCACCTGGCGGCCGACCAGTTGAAGAGGAAGCTGAAAGGCGCTCAAAATCTGTTACAAGGGAAGGATCAAGGATGAAAGAGCGCGGGACCCACGAGGGCGCACATCCACAATACGGCGGACGGTGTAGGCAGGGTGACCATCTATGACCCGGGCGGGAGGAGGGGGCTCGGAAGGAGGGCACAAAGGACTAGAAAGGAAAGGTTTCAGTAAAGAGACATGGAAAACAGGATGGATTCGAAGGTGATGAGGGAGCTTAAGGCGAACAGAGGATGGGCCAACGACAGCTTCTACAGGGTAAGGACCCAGAAATCTAGGAGAAAGTTTCCTAGAACAGGACTTGAGTGGAAAATCTTTAGAGGAAAGCCAGACCATTTGACCAGGAGAAAATTTGGGAGCTGCAATGCGCTTCCTATCAGCAATCCTCTTGTTCTGAGCTGAGGTCCTCTGCAGGGCTGCTGTGGCCTGTGCCCAGATCCTGCGACAGTTTTGCACATGGGCCTTAACTGATGGAATTCTGACATCAGGGAAGGTATTGGGGAGAAGAGAGGGCTGGTAACCAAGGGAGGCTTCGAAGGGAGAAAGACCAGTAGCTGAGGAGACATGGGAATTATGGGCATACTCGATCCAGGGTAAATGAGTAGACCAGGAGGCTGGGTTTGAAGCACAAATACAACGCAGGGCATTCTCGACTTCTTGGTTTAGACGTTCACACTGACCGTTTGTGGATGAAACCCTGATGACAGCCGAGCTTTAGCCCCTAGAATCAAACAGAACTCCCTCCAGACTTGTGAGACGAACTGAGGCCCCCGATCAGAGACCACCTCCGTGGGGATACCATGAAGTCGAAAGACGTGGTGAAACACAAGTTTAGCTGTTTCTATTGAAGAAGGAAGCTTGGTGAGTGCGATCAGGTGGCATGCTTTGGAGAAGCGGTCAATGATGGTCAAAATCACACCTTTACCTTTTGAGATTGGGAGGCCTGTGACAAAATCCATGGAAATGTGAGACCAAGGGCGGCTAGGGATAGATAGAGGTCGCAGTAGGCCCGATGGAGGTCGATGGGAGGTCTTGTTTCTGGCGCAGATGGTGCAAGCAGAGACGTATTCCATTACATCCTTGTTGAGGGAAGGCCACCAGAAATATCGCCGTAAAAGGGCCACGGTTCTGCTAACCCCTGGGTGGCAGGAGAAGGAGGATGAATGAGCCCAGTTGATGGTTTTGGACCGGACAGACATGGGAACATATAGACGGTTCCTGGGTCCACCTCCAGGGTCTGGTTCAGAAGCTAGGGCCTCTTGAATAGCTCTTTCTAAGTCCCAAGTGAGAGACCCTATGGAACAGGTGGCTGGCAGAATGGGAATAGTAGTTTCTGGGTGGTCATCAGAAGAGTATTGTCTCGAAAGGGCATCAGGTTTCATGTTCTTAGAACCAGGACGGTAGGTAATGGTGAGGTTGAATCGAGAAAAGAAAAGAGACCAACGGTACTGCCGTGGGTTCAGGCGCTTAGCAGTCTGGAGGTAGGCGAGATTCTTGTGGTCTGTCCAAATGATGACTGGAAGTTCCGTCCCTTCGAGCCAGTGTCTCCACTCCTCCGGGGCTAACTTGATAGCTAGGAGCTCCCGGTCACCAATGTCGTAGTTAATCTCTGTGGGGGTGAATTTCTTAGAAAAGAAAGCACATGGATGGAGCTTGTGATCACTGGGAGACCTTTGAGAGAGAACGGCCCCCACTCCCACATTGGAAGCGTCTACCTCCAGGGTGAACTGAATAGCTGGGTCTGGGTGGATTAGAACCGGGGCATTAAATAAACCTTGCTTTGAGCTTGGAGAAGGTCATGTCTGCCTCTTGGGTCCAGAGAAAAGGTCTTTTGGGAGACGTCAGAGCAGTTAGAGGTGCAGTGATGATACTGAAGTCCTTAATGAAGCGTCTGTAAAAGTTTGCGAATCCCAGGAAGCGTTGAAGCTGCTTCCTCGTGACTGGGATGGGCCACTCCTCTACAGCTTGGATCTTGCTTGGGTCAGTCCGCACCTGTCCACCCTCGAAGACATAACCCAGAAAAGTTATAGTGTTCACATGAAACTGACTCTTCTCAGCCGTGACAAAAAGTCTATTTTCTAAGAGTCTTTGGAGAACCTTCCTGACATGAACCTTGTGTTCCTCTAGGCTGTGGGAAAAGATGAGGATATCGTCTATATAGACGAAAACAAAAACATTGAGAAAATCTCTTAGGACATCATTGATGAGGTTTTGGAAAATGGCAGGGGCATTACAGAGACCGAATGGCATCACTAAGTATTCAAAGTGACCAATGTGTGTTTTAAATGCGGTTTTCCACTCATCCCCCTCACGGATCCGAACAAAATGATAGGCATTTCTTAGATCGAGTTTAGTGAAGATGGTAGCATTGTGAACCGACTGAAAAACAGATGACAGAAGAGGAAGGGAGTACTTGTTTTTTATGGTAATCTGGTTTAAACCCCGGTAGTCAATGCAGGGACGAAGGGTTTTATCCTTTTTCTCCACAAAGAAAAAGCCAGCTCCTACGGGAGAAGAGGAAGAGCGGATGATGCCGGCATTTAGGGAGTCATTGATATATTTCTCCATAGCCTCTTGCTCTTTCTTTGAGAGATTGTATAGGCGACCCGAAGGAAGGGGAGCCCCAGGGAGGAGATCAATGCCACAATCATAGGGGCGATGAGGTGGAAGGGAGAGAGCAAGGTCTTTGCTAAAAACCTCACTGAGGTCATGATACTGTTCTGGGACATTAAAGAGGTCAGGAGGGTTGATAGGATTAATCTGGGGAGAGGGAAGAGGCGAAGGAGCAGACTGAAGGCAATGGCCTGAACAGTATGTGCTCCACGAATCTATACGTGAGTGACACCAGTTGATGTGGGGGTTATGTTTCTTTAACCAAGGAAAGCCCAGAACAATAGGGGAGTCCTTGGTTGGAAAAATTAGGAACTGGATGAGCTCATAATGATTCCCAGAAACCAACAGAGAAATCCAGGCCGTTTGGTGAGTGATGGAGGTCATAGGGCTACCATCAAGAGCATTGACCAAAATAGGTGAAGACAATTGCTGAACAGGAATTTGGCATTTGGAAATTAGATCCGGGTGAATGAGATTCTGCTCTGAGCCAGAATCTACCAGAGCTTGAAACTTGTGTTGACCTTTATTGATTTCGAGAACAGCAGGGAGATTAAGCCTTAGGTCATGCTCTTTGGAAATGCCCGCCAGTACTCCCAATCTTACTGGCGGGCTGGCTCTTTTGGGCGGACTGGACAGGAGGAAATGAAATGCTGGGGAGAACCACAATAGAGGCAGCAGCCAGAGCTAATTCGACGCTGTCTTTCTTCCAGACTTAACTTAGCACGACCAACCTGCATCGGCTCAGGGGGTGGAAGGTATGAGGAAGGTTGGATTTCTGGTCTTTGAGATGTCTTTTCAGTAGAAGAGAGGACAAAAGGAGCTCTTTTGTCTTTGGACCTCTCTAGAATTCGATTATCAATCTTAATAGCCAAATCTATCAACTCATCTAAGGACTGGGGATCATCTCGACAAGCCAACTCATCCTTCAGTGTGCCATTTAAAGCATGCTGAAAGGCCCCTTTAAGGGCTATGTCATTCCAGCCAGAGTCAGCAGCAAGGATGCGAAAAGTCTATTGCCAGTTCAGCTACTGATCTATTGCCCTGTTTTAGATTCCAGATTCTCCTTGCTGAGTCTTCTTCGCTTAGATTTGGACTAAATGTCTGTTTAAAAAGGTTAATAAACTCCTCAAAGGAGTAGCGAGGCAGTGTTCTTTCATTAATTGTGGCTTCGGCCCACCTTAATGCCTTGTCCTTTAACAACCCAATGACATATGAGATCTTATGGGCATCTTCGGGGAAGGATCGGGGAGATCGGTGGAAAACCAGGTTGCACTGCAGCAGGAAACCCTTGCACTTACCCAGCTCACCGGAGTAGTGTTCTGGAGTGGGCAAGGTGACATCACGGTATGAAGACACAGCAGAAGCAACAGCAGCGGCAGGGGCAGTTACTGAGGAAGAACGAGAGGAGAGATTAGTAGACTGCAGCTGGTTGGTGAGATCCTGGATCTGATTGGAGAGTTGATTGAGACACTGGAACATGGAACCTTGTTGCTGGAGCATAGTTTGAATAACATCTTCATGTTTTCCAAGGAGTATTCCCTGTTCAGTTAGAGCAGTACGTAGCTGTGCCCCAGAGTCCGCTTGGGCAGATGGTTCTGTCATAATGCTAGCTCTTGGACTCTTAAGTAGGCACAAGCACAGAAAGAAGCAGATTTAAACAGTTTATTTTCAGGAAAATGTGATGACAACTGAGTCTGGAAAAAGCTGAGGGAGCGGGGCTGGGAGCAGGCAGGCACTGGAAGGGAACACAAGTTGTTTAAAGGGGATGAATGGATTAAGAAAGATTGTTTTAAGCAGTTTAAGTCAGCTTACACTGAGTGTGAGTCCATGAAGCCCGGTCTTGCTGGTTGGTAGATGTTGGAAGTTGGGAGTGGAGACACTGGTCTTTCAGTTTGTTTGGAGATGAGGGTGGACAGGTTTGAGCCAGGGGTTCTGAAGGCCAAGTTGGTGAGCCTGAGGAAGGAGCAGAACAGCAGCCTTGGGGGAGGTGGATCCAACAACCGTCTTTGCCAGAAGGGATCCTGAAGCAGAGAAGGACAATATGGTCTTAAACAGAGAAGATCCAACAGGAGGGAAAAAACACAATGCTGAGATTTCTCTTAAGTTGGCTTGTTACCACTCTGAGTACATCAACCATCTGCCGTCTGCTTGAGGGAGACTGCTCCTTCCTAAAGGCAACCACTGATTGAGGGAATGGAACCCAGCTGGACTCAATTAGCCTGCCACCCTGGGAGAGAAAAAAGGGAAAAGACAAACAGCCACTCCACCCAGCTCTGGAGACCTGACAGTAGCGCCTTGGAGGAATGATAGTAATGCACTTTACAAAAAAATGCAATACTTATCCAGAAATATATGATCAAATCAATTAGATATAGTAAATTATATATATAAAAAAAACAATATTTCATAGTTAGATTCTGTTATGTTACAATGTCGTTTAATTCAATTTAATAAAGATTATCAGTATACATTTTCTTTAAAAAGAAAGACTTTAAATTGCATAGTCACTAGATTTTCTGCAACCCATCTTCCTTAGCAGATGTTAAACATATCTGAGTGTCTGATGATCGTCACTGTTTCTATTCATAAATAAAAATATTGATAAAATCCACACGCTGAGTTCAGAGATATATTTTCTAGTTCGAGTTGTAGTTTGTGATTTTTCAAAGGAATTTTCATGGAAAAATTGAGCTGCTGCTGTAAACTTATTGAGTTCTTAAAATCAGGAGAACATTTGGGCTCCTGTTGAAACAGCTTCTATAATAATTGCATAAGTAAGATGGATTATCAGCAGCTGAGTGTAAACAAACTGAAGCTGATGGAAGCAAACTTTCCCTGAAATAAATACTCTGCTTTTTATTCTTATCATGCCTTCTACTAGCAGGATTCTCAGGTTTAATCTGCAGAACTTGTACTCACAGGCAACAAATCTAATCAGTGTTATGCCTTTCCTTTTTATAACTAATGCTATGCAAACTATGCATTTCATAATATGAATATAAAATAATTTCAGTGGTAAGAAGTGCATTATGCTGACAGCAGTTCATCATTTTACATTTTTTTTAGCTTTCAGGGGGCAGAATGATGTGGTGCTGTTTGTCTGACATCAACAGCTCAATAAGTTCATAAAGATAGTGTAAGGGAGGAGTTTTTGATGTTCTGGCTCCAGTTTCATCCATGTTTCTGAAATTGATCTTGCAGAGGCTGAATATCATAGGTTTCCTGTTCCAGCAGAAAATGTGAGATCCAGGACATCATTTAGGGACAATCAAACAATTCTGTCATTTCCCCTCAATTTCCTCCATGGGATTTTCTTGTGTGCCAGTGTTTGGAGTTGTTATGGAAGAATACAAGTCTTATTAAACAAGAATCAGATCAGTGGTCTTCATTCAAGCAGAATTTATTAATTAGAGACACAACGATCCAGTGTTTTCTAATCCAATCCAATACTGACTTGAGCTGACAGTATCTTGCTACTTGAATGAGGGCTTTATCTTTAATATAAACCTTGTTAAAATAAGGTACCAACTTAACACAGATATAAATGTACTTTAAGGGCCTAGGCGGAAGTTCAACTGAAGAAACTCATTGCTTTTTATAGATCCACCTGCGAAACAGCCTTGAACCACACCTCGACGAAAGCCAATCGGCATTCAAAGTTCATCTTAAAAGGCCTGCGATACGCACTTGTCTTTATTCAGTTGACAACGTTTCAACCCACCTTCAGCCCCCGCTCCACTATTGTAGCTAAAGCTTCATCGGAGTGTCATTCTTCCTGGACTCTTACTGCGTTCCCTGTCTCATCTTACCCGGTCTGGCAGAAGACCGCCATCTTGAGCCTGGTTCTACCAGAGGTTTCTTCCCAACGGGGAGTTTTTCCTCTCCACTGTCGCTGCATGCTTGCTCATCATGGACAGGTTCTCTCAACCTGTGTTATCCAACTTGACTTCCATCTTCTAGGTCCCTGAGTGAAGCTCAGTATCAGCTCACGCAGTCTACCGGATCTCCCCATAAAGCTCAGCATACCGTTTCTCTAACCAGCAGTCTACAGACTGACCAACTTCATCTATCTCCAACAGCCCTTTTCTTTTCTTCTGTTCATGCATATCTATCAAAATTAAGCGCTATATTTCCTGCCGAGGTCTGAGCGCCAAAGACAAAGTGATTGTATCAATACATTTCTCCCAATTGTCTCTTCTCTTTGAGTGAGTTTTTCAGATTGAAATATTATTTGTTAACAAATAAGCATCACAAAGAAGAACAGTTGTGAAGCACAATGGATCGGAGCTCAGAGATCTGATGTCAGATCACAGATATCTGATCCAAGTAATTAGTCATTATCAGAGCAAATATCCGATCCAGGTACCGGATCGGTGCGTCTCTGTCATTAATCCTTTCAGGGGAAAACAGATGCAGTTTCTCCGAATGTTCTATCTTTTCTGGGCAGATAAAGGGTGGAGCTAATTGTTTAACACTCAAGAGATAAGTTGGAAGGGTTTTTACATGCAGCTTCACTTAAACCAGTTACAGGCAGTTTGCACCAAACACAGGGATGTGAAATAATTGTTAACTTAATGGAGTTTGGTTCCCTGTCCTAAACATCTCCCACCATAAACTTGACAACCTCATTCATAGCCTTGTCTAGCAGGTGTGCAGCGTTAGTGATACTTTTGTGCAATACAGAAAACAACAAGCTCACAATCAGGTTTTAAAAGAAAAGCAAATTTTTTTAAACACAGAGTCGGTTAATGTTATTTTACAGAAATAATTTCAGCCTGTCAAAAAATCTTTAAAAATAATCATCACTGCTGTAAAATATGCAGATTGCTGCTCAAGAATCTGTCTCCAAAGTACTGATGAAGTCAAACAATGCATTTCTCCTCGCTTTTTAATTCCTGGTGCCTTCACTGCCATGGAAAGGTTTCTTTTTTTTTTTTTTTATAGATTTTTATTTGTATCAACTGATTCTTGATCATCTTTTTTTCATCCAGGCAGAGGAATATTATTATCCAAGAACATATTTAGAAAGATTCAATATCTTAAAGAGACTCAATATCCGTTAAAAAAAGGATAAACAAAGAAAGAAACAGTTTATATTTATTTGATGATGCATGCAAAATTGGATGCTGATTTACCTGTAAAGTTCAAACTAAATACCTGTAATAAAATAAAATAAAAGAATAAAACATTTCCATGTATATTTTCCTTAATAATCGAAATATGTTGCTGAGCTCATTTAAATTCCTTCGTATTAAAAGATTATTTTTATAGGAGCACTTCAGAGTTAATGTTTTCACAAGTGTTTTTAGGAGCTTGAGGTTTTTGACTTGCTGTTTCGATTTGGTTGTTTTTGTTTTTCAAACCAGCAACTTTCATGGTTTCAAGCTGATAAATTATCTGATGACTGCATATAAAGTTTGCAACAGTAACCTTATTTGTGATGAAATGCTGTGCAAATCTGCTGTAATTTTACTCTGGAGTAATTCACCCTGCTGGAGATCAGGCTTCCTGGAATTTTCACCATGCCCCAAGCTGCTGAATGTGAGCTGGAGATCCATCCTAGGAGAAAACAATTTCTGTTCTTGGCTAGGATCAGAGAAGCTGAAAAAGCAGCCAATAATTTTCCCCTGACCTTCTTTGCTGTTGTTTTTATTTCAGTTCCTTATTTCTATTCTTTTTTTCTTGCAGCGCTTTGCCAAAGAAACCTCCAGATGTGACCAAGTCCAGGAAAACCAAGACGGAGCAGCTTCTCAAAGTAGATGATCATGACTTCACAATGAGACCGGCATTTGGAGGTAAGGGGGGGCTGTATTACCTTGAGAGGAATCTAGTGGTGAGCTGCAAGTTCTCCATTTTCAGATTTTTTAACCACATGCCTAATAGTGTGAAGGTCACAACAGAACCTGCAGTTCCTGGGAAATGTTAGATTTAGCAGACTTAAAAAAAAGAATGAAACATCTTTTATTGTCATAAAGTGGGGAAACTCACCGGTGTCATATAAAAGCATAGAGACGCATACAAGACAAAAAAATAAATACGAAAAAAACAAAAACAAAAGCTACATCTTAAAGAAAAAACAGTTTGAAGTAGTTAAAAAAGATGGCATATTCAGATAAAATGAAAGATGTTCAAGATAAAAAGAAAGCAAAAGCTCATTTCTGAAACAGCATGGATGTAAGACACACTTCGGAAGAAAGTAAAAAAGAAATTATTTATAGGATATAAAACTACAATTAATAATGTAGATATAAACTCTTATCTTTGATAAATTTTAGTGATATCAAAGAGTCATTTTGAGAGACTAAAGTATACATAGTTTTCAAAATGTGCTAAAGACAAAGATCATAAAGGTTTGGTGTGCATTAATGTTTCTCTCCCTGGGTCAATACTTTATAGAGCTAAATGTCACATAATTTACATGTGCGAATGTGTGGGGGGAATCTCTTAAGGCCTTACACTGTTTTCTATGTTGTGAGTAGGACCAAAACGCAGCAGAAACTGCGGAACATGGAAAAGCAAGATGGCATAAGCTCTGCTCTTCTCAAAAACCTGCCTGTGTAGCTTGCATGGGTCGGATCCATCTCTAAAATAGTGTCGCTTCAAGGTAGTATGAGTTCCCCTTAAGACATGAGACTAACTACGCTAAAGCTGCGGTTCACCAGCAAAACAGATATGACTCTAACCTGATCTGCCATATTTTTGTCTCTCTGATTAAGGATCAAACCTGGAAGGATGAACATGGTCTGGTCTTTACAAGTAACTCCATGACTTCTCAATCTGCTGGTCCAAAGTGGTTTGTTATCAGAATTCAAAACAGAGGGAAACGGTTTAATTTTGCAACAGTGAGGTTGTTCAAGTAGTTTTCAGGGGGGGTGAGTTACAGGTCTAGCGTTACTAGTGGCTAAAAGTTACTTTGTGTTGTTTAAAGGTTAGAAAATTAAAACAGAGACAGACTGAAAATTATAGTGGTAAATGCCGCTGAATGCTGAAGAGCTAACAGCTGGGGATGAGAGCAAAACAGTGGAAGGATGAATAATTAGCACAAAGGAAATTACAAACCACCCTTTGTTTTGACCCAGTTTGATCTTTTACCCGGATATTATCGAATACTCATCCGGAATTCTCTGCAGCTCCTGATGGTTCTGACCTGATCGGACCCGTTCTCTGACTCACAGATTAGCGTCTGCTGCTCCGACCTTTTCCCTGACGCTAATCCTCCATCTGTTTGCACTGCTGCAGCTGATCTCAGAGTTTTTATGTTCAGCTCTGATGATTCGTATCACATCCAAGCTGGTCTGCAGTAAAACAGAGACAGTCCTGTCACTCACATTGAAACAAAGTAGATATTTTAATTGCAGCTCGCGAAAGACCTACAGCACTTAAACTCTTAAATCAGTCAAAGATCAGGCAAAAAGCCCAGTAGGGCAGACATTATCCTTTAGAGAAGAACAGTTGGGTGATTTTATCCAAAAAATGCAGTTCATACCATATAATTACCTAAACTATATTGAAAGATACCTTCATCTTTATTCAGTCGTTTTCTATGAAACTTAACTTTCCCTGTTTTAGGTGAGGTTGCATTGATAATGTCATGTTTCTGCCCTTTGTGGAGTTTTTGAGTTTTCATTTACATTTAAATTTAAGTCATTCTGTTTTTCTTTGTAATCTTTTTTGTTCTTCATTTTTTGTCATTGATGCTGTTTTCTAGTCATTTATAAGCAGTGTTTTGCCCCCTTCTGCCAGTTTCCTTTCCCCTTGGCTCCCTTATAGATACTTCTTTTCACACCTGCTCCATATCAGCTCATTAGCCCTTTCTTTGTTCTGTTCCCTATATATAGACCACCTCTGCACTCCCTCTTTGCTTGTTTCTTGTTGCTTTTTTTGCTTCATTGCTTCCTCCCAATGAGTTATTCCTCCCTGGCATCCCTTGGTTTTTTGTATTTCTTATTTTGTTCCTGAATTTTTGCTTTTGTTCCTCTGGAACCTCAATTAAATCAGCTAAGCCTATCTCTGCCTCCTCATCTCTTCATTTGGGTCCTCAAAAACCTCCACCAAACCTTGACAGATAAATTCCAAATTATATACATTTTTACAATTGTCACAATCTGACACAAGCAAAGGATTTTCTACCTTTAAATTTGTTGAAAAAGCCTGAATGATGATTCAGTGGCTTTCTTAAGTTTCAAATTATGGGGTTTCTTTTTATATGAGTAAACTTTAAAAACACCTGTAGATATATTTTAAAGGAACTCCCCAAACACTAATTTTTATTATGTGAGTATAAACACCATAATAATGCTCAACCATGGATGTGAAGTGGCTGATTCTAATGAGGTTACATTCCAATGAAGAAGGAGAAAGCCTTGAAACACCAAGGCAAAAGTGAAGTATGCATTATGTTTTGCTGCTGGAGGGTCTAGTGCACTTCACAACACATATGAAAGCACAGAGAAAAAATGCTTCCTTTTTAGAAAACATTCCAAATATGAAATGATAAGAAAAGAAGAAAACTTGCACAGTTTACATTAATTCCTTGTCTGTCATATCTTTCATCACTGTAGTAGTGGCAGTAAGGTACAGTTACAGAGCACTGGAGTCGCGTGATGCGAAAAAGCGATTCTATTACAGTTTTGTAATATATAATAATTTCAATGTGAAAAAAACCCATTGAAGGGTTAAAAACCTTTCTACAAATTTTTTTTCAAAATTGCAGGCTTTCACCATTTTATTTTCGTAGTCGCAATTTGATGATTGGTGAAAACGCAGCTGCTGTATTTCAAGTATTTCAAACTTTTTTTAATAAATCAAAAACTGTGGGGTGTGAAAACTGAATCGAACCCTTTACTTTCAGTGCATCACACTCTGTCCAGAATTTCAGAGAGGTTCTCTGAATGATCCAATGTTGACCTAAATGATAATAGAATCCACCTGTGTGTTATCAAGTCCCCATATAAACACACCTGTTATGTCATAGTCTCAGAGGTCTGTTTAAAGCACAGAAAGGATCGTGTAGAGCAAGGAACACACCAGATAGGTCTTAAATGCTGTTCTGGAGAAGTTTAAAGCAGGATTTTAATACAAAAAGATTCCCCAAGCCTTAAACATGCCAAGGAGATCTGTGCAAGCAATAACATTAGAGATGCAGCCATCACCGCTCTGGAGGATTTGCTGTGATCTACAGCTGAGGGGGAGACTATGTTGATAGGACAACAATCATCACAAGCAACACATCTCACCACCCCCACTGTTAAACATGGTGGTGGCAGCGTCATGGTTTGGGCCTGCTTTTCTTCAGGAGGGATAGGGAAGATGGTTAAAATTGATGGGAAGATCAAATGCAACCATTCCGGATGAAAACTTGTTGGATTCTGGAAAAAAACATGAGACTGGGACTGAGATTTATCTGCAAAGAAGAAAATCATGAAGCAAAATCTACAATGAAATGGTTCACAAATAAACATATTCAGATGTTGGAATGGTCAAGTCAAAGTCCAGACCAGAATCCAATTGAGAATCTGTGGAAAGAACTGAAAACTGCTAAAAACACTCTCCATTCAACCTCACTAAGGTTTGCAAAGAACAATAAGCAAAGATTCCGGTCTTCCAATGTGCAAAAGTGATGGAGACATACTGTACCCAGGGGATTTTTTCTCAGTTCTTTTATTTGTAAAAAAAAAAAGTTAAAAAAAATCCATTCAGATTTTGTTCCACTTCATGATTGTGTCCCACTTGTTGCTGATTCTTCACAAAAATAATGTTAAATCTTTATGCTTGAAGCCTTAAATGTGGCAAAAGGTAAAAAAAAAAAGTTAAAAGGGGCTGAATACTTTCGCAAATCACTGTAGGTATCCATCGGACACTGGTTTAATTTGTTGTTATTTAGTAAGACAAAAAAGCACAGTCAGTAGTAATCTCTATTAGGGTTGTCAAAAGTATCGATACTCAAAAAAGTATCGATACTGAAACGTTGTATCCGGATACAATACTCATTTACAAAAATATCGAGTACCAGTCGCACCTAAACTGTCATTCATCAAAAGTGCAGAATAGAGGAAAATGCACTTTCTGAACACTGTGTGATCAAATAATTCTGTGCACTTTTCAGTTTCAGACTTTTTTTGTAACAGTTGCAGCTGCTGAGAATTATTTTTGTTTCTTAACCGGTTTGGCTAGTGTCATTGTTATGTGTGCAAAGCATAGCCAAGGAAGGAAAACTTAATTTTAATTTTGTAAGTTTTTTATCAAGCTTGCTAAATACTGTGCACAGAAAACAACCTCAAAATGTTGTTCTTATTGTTTATTGTATTTATTTATTTATTGTATTTTAATTATTAATCAAAATATTTCTGTTGAAATTTTATCCTTGTGGTATCGAAAATGGTGTCGAGTATCGAATATTTTCCTTAGTATCGGTATCGAGTTGAAAAGTTTAGTATCATGACAACCCTAATCTCTATGTGAGATCAAGCTTGAAATAACATCTAGAACAGGAAATAGATAGAAAGTTCAGAATAAAATTCTGCTTGACTCTTTTCCAACAATAAGGCCCAGTGGCAGTTCATTGGTTTCGTTATTACATAAAATGTGGAATGTTTTAGTTTGGGCCCATCGGAATTCATTGAATGCGCTATTAACATTTTTATTATGCGCTGTATAGGAGAGAGAGAGAGTGCGATGAAGGGATGCCAGACGTGTTCTGGTTACAGTAGGCCTATAGGTGTGTGTGTATTAAAAGGAGATTTAGCAGAATGTTGTCTCATGTTGGTTGATGATCATATTAAACATTTAATATGTTTCACCTCTTGCCTTCAGCAGCAGTTTTCTTTGACTGTCTTGCTTTTGCTAGACATGTTTTTGTCATCATTTTTAGATCAAATGCTTTTTATTTTTACTACTGTGACAGTGCAACCAAAGCATTTAAAGCTCTGGTTGGCTTTTACTGGTCCTTTCATTCTGCTCAGCTCCCAGTCAGCAGAACTGCAATCTCCAAACTGGTAAAAATCTATCTTATTCGTCTTCAAAAGCCATTTCTATGAATGAACAAGCGTGGAAATGTGTTGTTTTTGGAAAATTTACGAAAAAAAATATGAAAATGTTGTTGCATGTGGCATGTTGACCTTCAACAAACAAGTAAATTGTGTGAATGTGGCTCAAGGACAGCGAGGTAACTGAGAGGCAATCACAAAGCACTGATCTCAGTCCCATGGAAAAATTGTGGGCAGGGCTTAAAATTTCTAAATAAGATGGCACCAAAAATCCACATCACTCTCCTAGATGGGTCTGAAGGAATGGGCAAATATATGAGAAGCTTGCAGAGATGGGAAGTAATGAAGTACAAATACTTCGTTACTGTACTCAAGTAGATTTTTCTGATATTTTTACTTTACTTTATTACTTATTTTTATAGCGACTTTTTACTTCTACTTCTTACATTTTTACAAAAATATCTGTACTTTCTACTCCTTACATTTTAAAAAATTGGCTCGTTACTTTAGTTTTGAATCATTTCAATGGAGTTACCGTTATTATTTTTCACGTCACCAATACTAAATTCAATCTAATTGGATGGGAATCTACGTTGCATTTGAAGCACCACTACAAGATGAATCGACAGATTCGGCGGTATTCATTCGCGGCAAATCATTGCAGCTTGGTGGCGGTGGCGTTAGCATAGTAGTATGGACGACGAGATGATTGAAAATTAACACAACGGAGATCTAGTCCTATTGGCAGACATCCATTTAAAATGTAGGCAACGGCATGAAAAAAGTGGTTTCTACTTTTACTTTTATACTTTAAGTAAATTTACAAGCCTGTACTTTGTTACTTTTACTTGAGTAAAGTAGTTTAATCAGTACTTCCACTTTTACCAGAGTATTTTTCAAAACAAGTATCTGTACTTTTACTCAAGTACGGAAAGTGAGTACTTTTGCCATCTCTGGAAGCTTGTAGAAATACCCATCCTCCTTAGCTAAAGTCAGTATACAAAAACAGTTAGTATACAAAGAATGTATTCTCAGCAGTGGTAAAAAAAATAAATTTATTTTTATATACTGTTTTTTATTCAACTCTTGATCTATCTTCTGTCTATCTGTATACTCTAGATAGATAGATAGATAGATAGATAGATAGATAGATAGATAGATAGATAGATAGACAAACAGCCCCAAAATAGAGAGTAAATCAAACCTTAAAACAAATCAATTACATTTACTCCCTCAGCTATCTCAGAGATGACCAGCACAAAGGCCAGATTTTTATTTGGGTCAGGACCTGTGCTGACCTGCAGGTGTCAAATATCCAGTATTGTCTGTCAGTGGCCCACAGGTCCTCCATTGCCAGAACCTGTGATATGTTGGCCTCTTTGATGTTTCCACGTCTCCCTCCTCCTCCTGGTCTTTCCTCCCTGCCTCCCATTGGCGTTGTTGTTGTTATCACCAAGAAAACAGACTCTGAGCTTTTTTTTCCAGGTGACAGTGTCACAAGCTTCGATCGTTATGCCTTTTAACTCCAGTTTCAGATGCTTTCAGAACGTCCCAGTGGTGTTGTTCAGAGTGCGATCTGAAGATGCTTCATACACTCTGGTTTAATCTGCGTTTCTTTAGATTTTAGAGGGCTGAGTTGAATCTAAACATAGTTCATGAGCGAGGAACTTCAGAAGACTCGCTCCAAGTTTTTCAGATCAGAAGTCAGCATCTCTTGTCAGTTTGCTGAGCAATCAAAGGGGACTTGTTGGGTCTGCTCAGAGGGAAAAGTTTGGACTCTGAGATACGCCCTCATGTCAGACAAGAAATGAGGGGTCGTCCTTCTGAAGTCTATGAACCTTAGTGGGGAAGAAGACCTACTCACCGATGATACAAATACTTGAAAGCAAAGTAGTTCGCAGAGGAATCGGGCACACAAAGACCTCAGAACTTCATAAGAATCTTTTTGAAGACCCAAACATTCCTAAATGAAAGTCCACAAAGGAACACTTCTTTAAGATTAGTCCCACATTTCTGCTGCTTTGAGAAATCAAAATAAACTCTAGTTTTATACAAATTAGTTCCTCTTTAATATATCTTTTCTAACTGCAAAAGCTTCAGATTAAACAAAATATATTTTAAGCATTTCAAGTTTTTCTCATATTTTAATCTGTTTTTTTATTCTCAGCATCTGAACAGATTGCTTTCTTTGAACATATTTTAGACATGTTACATAGACATGTCAGTAACTAAGTTAACATGTGTAAATATATTTAAAGGGATTAAAGTGTTTTTAGATGAAAAGGAAAGAAGTCATCTAAATACACCATTTATTTGAGCTCAAACTCAAATAATCTGATTATAACCTGTGTTTGCTTGTAGCAGGCTCAAGCAATCTGACATCCACAGAGTTGTCAGAAGCTGTGTTTTACTTATGGTTGTGGTGAAAAGCAAATTAAAATAAAAGAAGAAATGCCTACGTTTTTTGGCTGGTATTGTTCTGAATGCCCAGAATGGACTAGCGCCAGGTTCTGAAAGCAGAAGTTACTGCTTTACATAATTTAACTACAGCCTCAGCACCCCTCTTGCTGAATAATGAGAGAAAGGGAGGAAATTAACATCCCTGAAGGTTTTGTGTTGCCAAGCGCAGCTCCCTCCATCTCCACATAAATGTCCGCTCAGGTCTGTTTGCCTCAATGTACAGTAAAAGATAAGATCAAAACAAGTGCATAGATGGACACTGCTTAGATTATGTTTTTGCATATATCAATTATCTCATTCAGACACCAGTTTTATTCTGATTGAACTTAATCACAGTACTATTCTGATTGTTCCTTTACTTCAATTGTTTTTTATGTGGCTGTTACCAGATATAGCAGACTTTCAGAGTGGTTTCACACTAAATATTTGGAATGCTTTTTACCGTCACTGAGTCGTGGTTTGGAGTGGATTGAGCCACCTAAATCTATTCTGGATCCTGGGATCCTGGTAAAGGAAAAACATCTCATTTCAGCACAGTTCCTGTGAATCCTAGAGTGTTTTCAGTGTGAATGTGTGCCATTGTACTCAAAGCAAGAATAGGATAGATGAAAGAGTGTATTTGAATAGAAGAAGAAGAGAAAAAAACAAAGTAAGCAGTTACATCAAAAGATAAAATTGTTGAAGAGTGTCATGCAGGGCCACGTCGAGTAGTAAAGGGATGCAGGTGCCTTTTGAAATGTGGTCAGGGAAAAAAACAGTGAGGATCATTCTTTGTGCTTTCTGTTCTCCAGGATGAGCAGGATACTGATGAATTCTGCCTCTGTTGCAACTGCATGACATTATTTGGCCAAGTTTAAAAATCTCTTTGTGAAAGCATCCCTGGATGTGACCATCAGTCTGAATGCCTGCGCAGATTTTAAGTCGTATTGTTTTATTACTTTGTTTAGTAGTTTTTAAACTTTGACCTCTAAATATTACAGAGAGACAAAGGTTGCTGAACTCAGAGGATAAACCAGTCAACACATATCATATGGCTTCACACAGTGAAGGAACGTGTCCCATTATGCAACTAGAGATAATCTTCATCATCGCTGCATGTAACTTAGGACTTTTGCGCATGTATGTAGGTGGACATAGACGGACATATTTAACAAGCTCTGCTTCAGTCTGAGTGACTGCTGGAGGGTACATGTGGGCTGTATTACTGCTCTTAATCCCAAGTAAAATAACACATTAAGCTTGCTGTTAATCCTGGTTGAAAGGAACTAGATGAAAGTCCCTCAGCTACGTCTCTCAGTGTCTGTCCTCGTCCCAACTCGTTTTTCGTTAAGTGACTGCAAAATTTCAGTGGTTTGTTTCTCAGTGGTGGGGATTACTTCATTTTAGAGACTGATTCATGTCCCCTATTTGTTTAATGGGTCTACCTACCATCATGCAACATTTATCCAGCATTCATCATATGAATGCATGTCCATCACCTCTGAATTCATTCATTTTCACCCCGCATATTCTATTCACTGTTGTATGTGATGTTCAATGCATTTACTTCAAGTGTATCAATAATTTGACTGTTTGACTTTTAATTTTAGGTTGGCGCTACAGGTCGCTACCATAGAGATAGTTTCTTCCACCAGACCACCCACATGTATACATTTTTTATTTGCAACAATTCAACCATGACCTCTGTTGTTGAAAGAACAATATGTATGTTTTGCCTTATTTGTATTTTGTTCTTAAAATGTATTCAATGAGAACAAAGCAGAAATTAACTTTAAATCCTTGTTGAATGAACCAACTTGGTAAATAAAACGTATTTCGATTCTGAAAAAGCACAGAAGATTTTCTTGAGTTTAAAACATCAACCAAACATAAGTAAAGCATGGCACATAATATGAAACTTTGAAATTTCAACAGAGTATGAAGTCTTGTATGGACTTACAGTTTTTCATCTGTGATGGAGATGAGGACAGAAGAGAAGAAGAAATGCTTTAGTGTTTCAGTTGTAAATCTGGAGCTCAGTTGTTAATCCAGACCTCTTTCTTCCAGCGGCTCAGTCTTACTGACAGCAAAAGGAAGCTTTACTATATTTTTTATTTAATGATGGTCTTAAATTATCATTGATGTTGTATCAAAACTCGAAACAGTACTTTGTTAAACTGACTTGAAATGACTGCTGTTGACAATATTAATAACAGCGCAAGAACAGAAATGCAGCACATCTGACTTCTATGCTAGATTTCCTCTATTTGTGCTGGGCTTTCTACCCGATGAAAATAATCACTTTAATTTCTTTATTTTAAAAAGATCAATAATATAAACATTAATTTTCTCCCGCTTAGTCCTTGTCAGGGTCTCGGTGTCTATCGCCGGCGGTCTATAGATGAGAGGCGGGGCACACCATGGACAAGTTGCCAGTCTGTCGCAGAGCCATGCAGAGACACTCAACCATGCCCACTAGGGGTGTGCAAAATAATCGTCATGATGATGCATCGTAATTCTAATTTTCGTGATCTACTGCATCGATTCTTGATACCAAGTATCGATTATTAATTTAAAAAAATTAATAAATAAAATTGCATGAATGGTTGGCGAACATCAGCCAAAAACAAGTGTAATACAACTTCCAGTCCAGTAGATGTCGCTGCGGATGTGTTGACGCACGCTGCCTTGTGTCACAAGCATTTCCGGCCACGGGATACTGCGCAGAGTCATTCAAAAACAAAACATGGAGGAGAAAATATTGCAATGCATCGCAATAATTCAAGTATCGTGATGCATCGTGATAGAATCGCATCGTGGCATATGAATCGTGATTCAAATCGAATCGTGACGTCTTTGGCAATACCCACCCCTAATGCCCACACACTCACACCTATTGAGAATTTAGAGAAGCCCATTAACCTAACAGTCATGTTTTTGGACTGTGGGAGGAAGCCGGAGTACCTGGAGAGAACCCAACCATGCAATGAGAGAACATGCAAACTATGAAGAAAGACCCTGGGCCGGGAATGGAATCCAGAACCTTCTTGCTGCAAAGCAAGAGTGATACCCACTGTGCAGCCTAGCAGCCCAAACTGAAATGTGCTAAATATTAAATCTGGGTTTAGTGTGGACAAAAAAGAAAAACAAACCAAAGGTTCTTTTAAAGTTTACAAGGTGTTTACAACTGTAACATGCATGGGAGTAAAGTTGTAATACCAGAGCAGTGTATTCTTTGTAAATAAAATGATGAAATCAAAGGTTTTTATATATATAAAGCTGCAAGTAGCCCTTTGAAAGAGTTGATGGTGTCAAAGTGGCTCAATATAACAATGACCTTTAGACCCCCGCTCTGTAAGGTAGAGATGTTTTTTTTTATATGTATTTATTACTGTTTTCAAGGCCGCACTTAAAAAAATGAAATTGTCTAGAGCTGTTTTAAATGAAATTTCTTTTTGTGTAGACTTGTGTATACAAAATGACTAAAAATCTTTTTAAGATGTTCCAGATCATTTAGACATTTTTAAACTAAAAGCCAAATCTTTAAAAAACAATTCCTTTAAAAATGGGCAGTAAATGGCAGGAACACAAATTAGGGTCATGTTTTCATATCGTCTTGTGGTCGTTAGCAAACGGACAGCTGGATTTTGAACCAGCTGAAGATGGAGAAGCAGGTTATTGTCAATCGCACTACTGAGGGAATTCAAATAGTCCAGTTTAGAAGTAAAAAAAAACCTAAATAAACATCTTTAGGGCATTATCCATCCATCCATCCATCCATCCATCCATCCATCCATCCATCCATCCATCCATCCATCCATCCATCCATCCATCCATCCATGATGACCAAACATGTCTAATCAAAGTGTATTATTATGCTTATGCTTTATCAGCTGTGTCCTTTTTGCTTCTCCTCCTTATTTTTGTGTCTTAATCTGATGATCAGAGCATTAAAGCCTTTACTTGTTTGCTTTTTATCTGTTTTCATGATTGTATCTGACAGTTGATTTATTCTGATTCAGCTAGAAACTCTCATGTCTTAAATTTGTTAAAACTTAAATGATATATTGTAACACTGGTTACAATGAATATTTTATAATATTGAGTTCTCGCTGTGTGACATATACTGACATATCCTTTTGTCTCTTTTTTGTTGTACTGGTGTTGAAAGACGGATTTGTGATGGAGGAACATTCTGTCTGGTTTTGCTCTTGTTTTCATTCCTTTTGGAAATTAAACCAGTTGCAGCACACCATTGTCGGAAATTGTTTGTAAGCCGTTTTGAATTCATTTTATTTAAGGTCATTCAAACATGAAATGTATGCAGGTTTCATGAAAAGAAATGCAAAAAATCCTTCCCCCCCACCAAAAACAACTGCACTGTTAGTGGAGTGAGCAGCCAGACCAGCAAGCAAACTCTGTTTGTAATTCTAACCATTTTCATTGAATATGGTGTTTTTTAGGCCCATTCTGTACACATCATCTGCTGATGCTCACAGATTGTTGTGTTTAATAAAAATTCTTTAATTGAAGTTGTTGCTTTTCATATCCATCTTCAAGGTGGTACAGGGTACCCATTCCCCTGTTGTACCTCCCATTATAAAAGTAGTGGTCTTTATACAGATGCAAACCATATGGTCAGATTAGGTTTCTGATTGCCTCAGCTGATGATACAGCATCACCATATATCTCCTGCAAGAGTGACCAGCTGCTGCACGCCACCATCCTAATCTGGAGAGCTGGAGGTCAGCCATGGTTGTGGCTGAGCTACAGTTGTTCCACATCAGTAATCACATGTGCCAATAGGAAGCAGTGTGTTTTATTTGTGAGAAGAGGGAGAGTCTGACTGTTGACAAGTTGACTGAAAGGGAAAAACTAGCTGCTGCGTGTCAGCTAAAAAAAAATCATCCAAACAGGAGGACAGTGTTACGATTGATGGCTGTAGTCACGCTATTACGCAATGCTGCTGTTTTCACAAACCACAGCGTTTACTGAGAGGAAAATGTACCAGCAGTAAAATCAGGTTTGGATCAAAGGCTGCTGTCGTTTACTCTTGAAATATCCTTGGTGATGGAAACTCACAACAGCAATCTGTTGTTCTTTCAATGATGTTTTCAGCTTGCACCAACTCTGACATAACAATAGAACTTAGTTCAGATGTAATAATACTTCCTCGTTATTTATTTTTCTCTTTGGTTGTATCTGATTTTTTCATTTTCATACACAGAATAACCTTTTCTATCTCTGTAAATGAACATGCTGCTGCAGTGTTTTGATAGATTAGCGGTTTTTTTTTGACTGCTAAGGCAAAACATTAAAAACTCATCCTTTCTCTTCAAACTCCTCCATCCAATTAGCAGAACACTTGTATGTTTTAACCGAGTGGGACACATCGCTAAAAACAATCACCCTTATTTATATAAACTGAATTTGCCATTAAATCCCACACAGCATTCACATAACCTAACTGCTACTTAAAAGGTGAAATGGCCTAGTCAAAGTAGTGATTTAAATCTGATTAAGATGCAGGGTTTTGGCTTCAAACGGACCACTTAGCTTCTCATGTGGTCCAACTGAAAGCTTTCTGGAGACTTGGGGTGATATTCCTCCTGGATTATGTGAAAGCACTGCAAACATTAGGCAATTACAAATGGAACAAGACAATTTACATTTATAATAAGAAAAAAAATATTATTTCAAGTGCATATTATCTAATTATCTTATTTTAAGAGTAAAAATACCAGTGGTGTCATAAGTACACACATCTGTTACTTAAGTAGAAGTATAACAACTGCAGTTTAAAAACACTCTGGTAAAAGTTGAAGTATCAACTTGACCTCTTTACTCAAGTAAAAGTGAAAAAGTACCGTATTTTCACGACTATAAGGCGCACTTAAACGTCTTTTTTTTTCCTCAAAATGTGCGGTGCGCCCTATGGTGCGGTGCGCCTTATGTGTGTTGTAACTGCAACTTTTGAGACCACCTCATTGAGGAGATGATGAAAGAGTGGCTGAATGTAAGGAGACCAGGTGTTTTTTTTCCACCCCTCACCATCGCTGTTAATATGTAACTTCATGCGTGCCCATCTCACAGCTGATGTGAAAAACATGGGGAAACAAATTAACCCTGTGCTCGCTGTTCAACCGCTCGACATCGGTGTGAACCGGACCCAGCAGGTGCAGCAGAAGCAGCGAGTTTACATGCAAAGTCAATGGTTGACGCGCGTATAGGCACAGCAAAAGGTCCCGCAGCGCGTTTTGGTGCAGCACGTCGGGAGCGTTTAAGCGCTGCTGCAGCTCAGATGGAAAAATTGAAGTTTTGCTGCTGGACGCGCCGCATCAACCAATCAGAGAAGCTGATCTGGGAGCTGGCAGCGAGACAGACAGCGCTCTGATGACATTAACGCAAATGAAAAGGCTCGGTGGATGCGTGGCTGAGGCAGGTGTATGTGAGAAGACTAGGTGGTTTTTTCCACGCATCACCATCGCTGCGTGCCCATCTCACAGCCGATGTGAAAAAAAGATGAATCAAATGAACGCTGTGCTCGCCGTTATCCCGGGGGTCTGACAAAGGAGCTTCCACCGCTCGACATCGAAGCGGCCGTTCACAGTAAGGCTGCGAGCGGCGTGGGAGCGATGGATGACAGACTGAGACCACAGTTTCATGATAAATGGAAGGCAGCGCCGGGCAGATTACGCCACCGTTTGCGGATGGATTGTAGATGGACTGTGTCTGCTGGCTCTGTTGTTCAAGCTTTCGCAAAAGCCGGCATTATTTCTGAGGAGCTGCGCTGCAGGGAAAGTGACTGACAGCGCAGAAGGGGAAACTGGCATGTCGGATTTAGCGCAGCTGTTTAATTCAGAAACAGAGGATGAGGACTTTGAGGGGTTTGATTAATACTCTGTAATAAATACTTGAATAAAGCACAATCATACTCAATTTTGCTCCCGCTCTATTTTTCTACCTGAAAACTTAATTCAACACCAGCCTCTGGGCCGCAGCGCATCAGGGCTCACCTCCGCAGGTGTTTTTTCATCTAAATAATCTAAATCTTTTTGAGTGAGAAAGTCCACCTGAAAATGTAATCATTGCAGACAGTTCATCCAGATTATTATCCTGCCTATGTTTTAAGTTAATTTATGTGTCAATAAACTGTATCAGAGGAGTAATCGCAGCCCTGTGTCATCAGCGATGTGTCTCTCACGGCTGGTACCCAGGTTTGAATAATACTTTGTAATAAATACACCTTGCAGCTTTATTTGCTGTGATCAGTGGGAATAAAGTAGTTTTAATATGTTTTTAAGTGAGAAAATCCACCTGAGAGGACATGTACCTTTATATAAAAAACGCGCCCTATAGTCCGGTGCGCCTTATGTGTGTGTTAAATACAGAAATGGCACACATAACTGAGACTGCGCCTTTTAGTCCGGTGCGCCTTATGGTCGTGAAAATACGGTATGTGCTCCAAAAACTACTTAAAGTATGAAAGTATTAAGTAACCTTTAGAAAAAAAACCCAGCCAGATGCCACTATAAGAATTGAAAGCTCAATTTTTCGACTATTTTGAAAAATTCTTGGAGATAGGGCCAAGGATGAGGGAGTTCTTATTGGTCTCCATCTTTTTCTGAATCCGACATTGCATGGCATAGATAATTCTCGTTTGCAAATTGAAGAACACCTGCTTGCTTCTGATGATTTCCTTTGGCGTCAGCACAAATTTGACAAATAGCTAAGTAATGGGTGTTTTGTTATATGACTAGTTTTCACTGAATGTGGATGGTGTCATTGATCTGCATTGGATGGCGCACATGACGTGAAATAAATATTTATAAACATAAAACCGAAGCCAAGAGTAACGAGTAACATTTGTTTTAAAAATGTAAGGAATAGAAAGTACAGATACCTGTGTGAAAATGTAATGAGTATAATTCAGAAGTTGGAAGAAATGGATTAAAGTATAGCTACCTGAAATGTGTACTTAAGTACAGTAACAAAGTATTTACTTTGTTACTTGACACCTCTGGAAAAATACTCATTCCATTGGCAAATCATGTTATTTACCTAAATTAAGGCTTACTTATTTCTAGATAATTTTTCCAGTGAGACTTTTGGTCATTTATCACTAATTGCTGAATTGTGGCTGTGGGCTACACCAAAAGATTTTTTATTACCTTATGCCAGGTTGTTTCTTTTGGGGTATTGTTCCTTATTAGATCAAATACGGTAATAATTTGAGAGCTGCTTTTTGTATTTGGTAAGTTAAATTAAAAGATGTCGGATTAGCTAAAAGATTTAATATGAACCAAAAAAAAATAGGCAAAAACAGACAAAATCTGTACAGTAATGGGAAAAATACTCACAGCACTGTGAGTCATCAAAACAGTGATAACACCAAGATACCGACTAAATATCCATATGGTTATTTTTTTTGTATTTGATCAATCCACCCACCACTACTCTCTACTTCATGCTTGTTCCCCAAATTCCCTTTGTCTCTTGTTTATTTATTCAATTCTTTATTTGTCAGGGACAGTAGACATTAATGAAAATTTCTGTAAATGTGTCAGTATTGGCTATGGAGCTAGTTTTCAACTGTTGTTTCCTGGGCAAGGTCATTAATGCCACCAACAGTTATAATAAAACTATGAAACAAACATAGAAAATGCAAAAAATTGAGTCTACATATTTACAAGGGCAGGTCATACTGTTCAAACAGAGACATTAGCATAAATATTTACAGATATTTACAAAGTATCACTCAATCCTAACATTTTGCTGAGTCATGCACCAGGAGATTGGTAAGGTCTAACGAGCACATTGTTGATTTGATTTAAATCAGTTTTTTTTCACTGAGTTCTGAATGTGAAAGAGTTCTAAAAGTGGAGGATACTTTGATAGTGAGAGGGATGCTGCTCCAGATGTTAGTGCCCCTGACTGAAGGGCACTTCACAGTCTTCTCTATCTGTAGACTGAGTAGCTTTGCCAGGAGATGATTTCAGTTTGACGAATTCTCTTTATTGAGGTGTTGCAAGTCCTTTAGTACTTTATAAGCCATACGAGCAAATTTAAGGTATTTAAAATTCTCAAAGTTTAGAAGATGGTTAGTATCAAGAATGCTACCTCAAGTGGGTCAACAGGTCATCCTAGGACAGAGCTGGTCCTTCTGATGAGCTAATCAGACTTTCCTCTAAGCTACAAAATCATCTTCTGCACTTAGAAACTACACTATAGAAGATGACTGATGCAAACAGAATCAATATAAGGTTTTCAGGACCCTCTGCTCCCAAAAGAACATAGTGTCCTAAAGAAAGGCAACGTTTGCATAAAACCTCTTTTTGAGAGGAGTATCATTGTTGATTTTATTGACTCATCATCACATCCCGGTTCTTAAAAGAGTCTACATGTAAAGGTATTTTGGGACTGTGATCAGAGAGACCAGATGAAAGGTATTGAAATTAAGGAGGTTTTTTGACAATATTGTCTTTAGCTTAATTGATATTTTACAAAAGAAAGGAAGAAAAATAAACATATGATTAAAATCGAAATTATTCATGATGGAGGAGATATTTTAAAGTGCTGTGATGTGTAGGTAAAAAATTTACAAATTAGAAGGTGGCAGCATACCTATGGATGAGAGCAGAGAGGAGTCAGTCAGCAATCAGGGTAAAAAAGGCCTTTCCAGGTCCTCATGTGTCCTATATATCAGTAATCAGGGTTGTATATGAAAGGTAAATGCCAAACTTAACCACAAGGGTCCTGTAGGGTTTGTAATAATCAGCAATGTGGAGGAAATCATGTTTGAATTGCTCCCTCTGCTTCCCAAGTGGATATTGGCTGCTGTGCTACGGGAATGTGCAAAAGTCGTGACATAATAAAAAACTGATTACTGAGCTGAAGGCAGACGCTAGGGTGTTTTTTTCATTTTATTCTTTATGATCTCGCTATAGTTTATGACAATTTAGATCAATGTTGAATGGCTTTCATTTGATCAGCTTAGTCCTGTGCCGCTTTCTGCACTTCTTCCTTTCCCATAAGTACCTCTAAGCCAGTGTCTTCTCAGCATTTTTGTTTTTATTCTGTCTTCATTCACAACGCTTCAATTACATTCAGTGCAGGTGTGCCTAAAGCTAAGCATTACTCTTCGGACAGCTTTGGAAATAGTCAGTGAAGAAGCATCTGGATATTTTTGACACGTTTTAGCTAAGTGAATACAGTGTAATGTTAGTTTTTTTGATCATAGCTTTGTCAATCTTTGCTTCAAGACCTTTATTATAAGGTTCAGCTATTTTTAGACAAAAATCCTATGTTGGCTCTTTAACAAGGAAAAAGTAGGTGAATTCATCGAAATACTTCCCGAGTACATTAAATCCAGCTGGTTTTACAACATGCAACTGAACACAGTTAGAGAGGGAGTGACGTCCTTAAACTATCAGTTTAATGGAACTGTGCTCTGATTGATCCATTAAATGTGTTCTGTACTTCACTAAAGTCACTGCTTAAAAACAAGTATTAATTTGTTTATGTTTTAAATGAAGTTATAATTACAGAATATGTTCTGCCCTTAAAACTTTTGCTCTTCTCACAGGGTGCAGTTGGGAAGCTGTGGAGTTGTTTGCATCTCCTTTAATCTGTTTTGAAATCTGAAATCATAAATAATTTGTTTTCTTTTAGCCTCAATTTCTCCACCAAACTTTAAGTCCTTGTTCTCTAATCAGCACCTTCTTCGGATCTTAATTGCTTAACTGCCACTGTATTTTAGAGATGCATAAATTTGAGTTTAATAGCAGTATCCTGATATTTAAGTATACTATTTAAATGTGCTAAAAAAAAAGAAGAAAAAAAAATGGTCCTGGTAGTTTTCTGCCACATCCATTTTTTTTTTTTTTTTTTTACGAATTTGCTAAATGTTGCTCTGATGTAAATGACTCTAAAATGTTGCCCATTATCATCAGTGGAGTTGGCAGAACTTTCTTACCTAAATGTCTCTGATAAATATGGTTGAAAGATACCGGGGGGGAAAAATCTAATCACGGGAAATTCCTTTAAATAAATACAGTAAGGTGGTTTATAAGGTGAATTTATGGAAATTGCTTACAATGCTGTCCACCTACTTTCAAAGACTAAAATATAAAGGTTACTAGAGCCTAAAGAATAATCTTTTATATATATATATATATTTATTTATTTTATTTTTTTTTGTTACACACAGAACAGAGCACATATTGACAAATATTTATCACAGTCATTGATATAGTGTGACAATACAGTGCATGGGAGGCATTCAGGTTTTGCAATACAGGAGTCAGTCTTTTTCTGTTATGTAGGAGAGTAGAGGATCCCAGGTCTTCACATATTTACCACAACATGGACAAAATGTGAGTATTTCATTTCTTCTCCAGGCTAAACATGTTCCCCATTTCCCTTAGCCACATCTCGTAGCTTGGTGCAAAGTCACTTTTCCACATCTGTGGAATCATTTTCTTATCCACAACCTTCCACAAAGAGACAGCTTGAGCCTCAAATGTATTAGCCAAAAGCAGAGACCCTGTCCCTCCCAAGATGTCAACCAGTGGGTCTGGTTTAAATGTCTTCTTGAAGGCTTTATGAAGTCATTGAAAAATATCATACGAATAAGATGATAACACAAGACCAAAGAGTATGAGCAAGTATTGTGAAGAAAAATCTTTAAAAAACTGTAGATCAGGTATCACTGAAATTGGCCTGATCCATAGACGCTGGTCTATTCAGTCTTTTTCTATATCAGATTTAATTTAGGTAAAAAATCTCTTGAACAGCTGTACATTTTACCCTCCTTATAGGATTCGTCTTAGATTTAAAAAACATAGTCAATTTGAACCTATAGGGTTGTATTTTTTTTTCTTTTAGGTTGGAAGTTGCCCTGTAAACACAGGTTACTGTGTTAATGACTTCCTTTTCTGATCTTTTGCTAATCTCCAGCTGTCTTTTGGGATATACATGGATACATTCATAAATATCATACTTGATTGCAGAGAGCGAGGAGATTACTACAGCATTTTAAGCAAATCAAAAGAAATGCTGATTACATTGAAGCAATCAGAGCTCTGGCAGCCTATTGGAGAGGTAATAGGATCCACAGTTCCAAATTAAAGTGTTGGAATCAGATCGTAAGTGAAAACTGTGGATATGTTTAATCCCTACTTTTATCAGGTATACCTTGTACAAATCATGTCAGACCCTTGTTTGTTATGATTTTCATTAACGAACTCTATCCATCTCCTGCTTTTGCATTTGAATTTTCTTATCTTCACATTCTGACAGGATTTCCAGCCAGGTTTCAGGTTTTCTGACCTCCTTTGGCTTCTAAAACTTTAACTGACTCGATTAAAAAAGCAATAAATGTAGTGTACAATGGGACCTAAACTCAGCAGCTGAGCAGTGAACAGAAACAGTACAGCTTTTCTATGATGAATATGTTAACAACTATATAAAACTTGAGATATTTATTATTTCTGACTCCCAGTTTGATCAGCTAAGTTCACTCTCTACACTGTCACCCCAACATTCCCTGCTCTGCGTCTTGCTGCTTTGATTTACTCAGAGACAGTCAGCAGAGCCATCAGACACATTCGCTGTGGGAGCGCTGCCACTGAGCACTTTCTAATCTCTTACTCGTCATAAAAAGGTTAGAGGGCCATGGATGCATCACTGAAACGCACAAATTCCCTCCTATTTTTATTTGTTGTGGGAGGCTGTTTTTAGAAATGATGCAAGCGAGTGTGAGAAGCCGCAGCTCCAGCCTGAACACTGCAGAGATTTAATTACCCGATCAGGTCAATCCCTGAACATCAAATAAAGCAATTGTACTGTGATTTATTATTTCACTTTGGATTAAAACTCTTCAAAGTGTGAAAAATCACTTCAGAGTTTTAGCTAATAGCTGACAAATGAGCTCTTTAGTAGTTTTGTGCTGTGAAGCAATATCAGCTCTGCCTTTCGTCTCCTGTTAGTGAAGCTGAAATAGTATTTCTCAGTGATGGATGGCGACTGGTGTTTCACATCCAGAAACAATCTGCAGAGGCCTGGTTTGCAGAGACTGTCAGCTTCAGCCGGTGTGGCTGATCGCAGCACTGGCAGGCTGCATGCCAGGCCCAGCGGCTGCAGATTAAAGCTGGAGGCGGTTCGTTCTGTTTACAGCTCAGATTAGCACCAATCTGTTCCACCATCCCACAGCTGTCACCCCACAAACTCCAGAGTAGACAGAAAAATGAGACTGGGACCCAGGAACTGGCTGTAACACAACACCCAGTCTGTCTGAGGGAGATTTGTGTTCAGCCGTAATCAAACTGAATGTTTCTCATTGTTTGAAGGACTGGCCTTTTTACACTTATTGTTTGTTTGGTAATTTGTTGTAGCGGATGCATGAGGATTTCTTGAACCAGCTATGGCTGATGCTCTGAGAAATGTTTAATCACCTAAAAGACATGTCTGCACCAATTACCCTGCTTTTTAAAAGAAACCTCTGCTCCGTTTCTGTTAGAAAATGCACTATAAGGCATCCAAGAAAACAGTCATGTAGTCTGTTTTTACTCTGCAATATGTCTATGGCGTAAAACCCTCTGAAATTACCTCCTAACATATTTGTTGCATTTAAACTGAATGAAATACCTCAGCAATCCTCTATTGCTTTTCTGAGACCAAGTCTTTGTTGGCAGCAACCTTCCCTGACAGTTATATTTATTGGTAGTTCAGTCTTTTATGAATGCTTTTGCTTTGCTGGACAAAGGTACTGAGTGTTGGTCTGTGGAAGAATGTCTGCATTTGAATGAAAGTTAATAGACACCATTTGTGCTGCTCACAAGGGAAGCTACAAAAACCTTGTGCAATGTTATCGTAGTAAAACCTCTTCACTGCCTGGAGGTAGCTGAATGAATAACTGAACATAGTTGTAAAGACAGAGAGCAAAACGTTATACTGGGATAGAAAAGATCAACATTGCTCTCTTCATCCTCTGACATGGGAGTTGGCTCGGAGCTTGTCTACCTGGCTGTGTTTCCTGGACGGGGCCGCCTTTTATAGCTGCTTTTTTTTAAATCTCTGCTTCTGTCTCCTTGAACCCCAGTCGGCCTCGGCAGATGGCCGCTCACACTGAGCCTGGTTCTGCTGGAGGTTTCTTCCTGTTAAAAGGGAGTTTTTCCTCTCCACTGTCGCTACAAGCATGCTTAGTGTGAGGGATTGCATTCGCGAGTCAATGATTCGATGCAATCAACTGGTTTTCCTTAGATAGAAAACTGAATCAATTTGACTGGATGATCTGGTTTAACTGTAACGTGGAATTGGCGCTATATAAATTAAATGAATTGAAATTGATTTGAATGGCTATGTTTCACATTGACTCCGTCCTATTTGTGGTCACAGAAGTTTTGCTCCCATTAGAATATTTTTCATGTGCACGGTTTGATAACATTGCGACCTCTGGTCTACTGCAGGTCCTGCCCTCGCAGTTGGTGTGGACGTCCAGGTAGAGAGCTTAGACAGCATCTCTGAAGTCGACATGGTAAGGAACCTTTGAACATCTAATGGGTTGTTTTCCAGATTATACAGATTATTAGTAATGTTTCAGCATATGGATTTTGATGGATGGATTTAAAAAATGTATAAATAATAAAGGAGAAATAAGTTAGAACTTAAAGACTTTGATTTTAGAGTACTTGATCTCCACCATGGTCCCTAATGATAGCTGTAATCCCACCAGGACTTCACCATGACGCTGTACCTCAGACATTATTGGAAGGACGAGCGTCTGTCCTTCTCTAGTAGCACCAACAAGAGTATGACCTTCGACGGGCGCCTGGTGAAGAAGATCTGGGTCCCTGACGTCTTCTTCGTCCACTCTAAGAGGTCCTTCATCCACGATACGACAACGGACAACATTATGCTGCGTGTCTTTCCTGATGGACAAGTCCTCTACAGTCTAAGGTCAGCAATGCTTTAATTCAATGATCATAAAGAAGAGCCGTTAAGAATAAGCTCAGTTTTTGCAGACTTTCAGCCTCTATTAGAATTAGATCCATTTTCACTTCACACAGATTAAAGGCTAAATCATAAGCATCCGATTGGAGTTCTCAAAAACTAATATCCTGCAGCATTTAATTCAATTTAATTCAGTTTATTTATATAGTGCCAATTCACAACACATGTCATCTCAAGGCACTTTAAAGTTCACCAGATCATACAGTCAAATTGATTAAAAGTTGTCTATCAAAGGAAAACCCTGCTCTAATAAAGCTGTATCAAATAAATTAATCATTTGTAAGGCATTTGATAAATTTGATTGCATTCCAAAGAGGTCATTCAATCATTTGATTCAGATATCTTAGAGCAGAGATGAATATAAAAGTTGCAGGCTGGGAGCCCCTTGTGGACTGCCATTGGAGACCTCTCAGTATGGCGAGTACACAGACTCAATTTGCTCAAGCCTCTTTAATACTGGGTGTTTTTAAGCTGTGTAAACCTGTTTTTAAGTAGGTCTGCATATTTTTACATGTAAAACATGATTTTTAAACTCTGATAACATTCTGAAAGTAACATCAAGTATTTGCAAATGTGTGCTCGAAATATATATTTAAAAAACACATGTATCAGATTACATCTCACAGGAAGGGTTTGGACAGGGTTTCACACTGCCAGGAGCCCTGTAGATTTGTGAGTACATGATGCGTTTAAATTCTGGGACATTTGAATTTCCTTTTGCAGTTCAATGTTTTTCCTTCTATACTTGTGCTGAAGTAGCATAAAAGTATTTTGTTGTGAAAAGAATATCTTTGTGCTACATGCAACACATCGCTGTCCCTGCAAATAATGGCTTGCTCTGCAATTTGCAATTTCCTCTCTAAGATAAGTGGTTTCTGCCATCCTTCCATCCATTTTCTGTCATGCTTATCCTGGCTGGGGTTGCGAGGGGTGCTGGTGCCCATGTCCAGCTGTCAATGGGCGAGAGGCAGGGTCACACCCTGGACAGTTTGCCAGTCTATCACAGGGCAGCACAGAGACACAGAGGACAAACAATCTGTCACGCACACACTCACATATGAGAATTTAGAGAAGCCAATTAACCCAACAGTCATATTTTTGGACTGTGGGAGGAAGCCAGACTACCCTGAGAGGACCCATGCATGCACAGGGAGAACATGCACACTCCATGCAGAAAGGCCGCGGGTCAGGAATCGAACCCAGAACCATCTTGCTGCAAGGCTGCAGTGCTACCCACTGCATCACTATGCAGCCCGGTTTCTGCCAACATCTTTAACTTTTTTTTTTTTATGCAAAGATGACATCTTGCACATGTAAACATGGCTCCTGCTGCATTTTTTTTCCTGTGTAAGAAAACAATGTCTGCAAACAGAATGTTTAATCTTAGCATCCAATCTCTATTTATGTTGGTAAGTAGGTTGTATTTCAGGGCTTCTTGGTTATTTGTCTATAAAATGCTTGTATTATCGGGTAACGGCCTAGTGGTCAGGGCATAGGGCTTTGAATCCTCCGGGTTGTTAGTTTGAAACCCACTCCCACAGACTGCCACTCTGGGTCTAAAGGGAACGAATTAAATGAAGAGTTCCAATCTCCATTGTTAGATGATTAAAGTTCAATTTATTTTATTTTTTTATTTTCTAAAATCTGTACTATGTCTAGTTCTTCCTCATGCCCAGAGTGGAATTTATTTTATTATTGTAACTTTCATCGGAATTCACAATGGTTTTACTTCTTCCAAGGCCATAGATAGAAGAGAAATAATAACATTTTTCTTTTTTTCTTTTGCAGAACCAATATTTATTAAGCCACTTTAGTATTCTTTTACATGCTTTATATTGTTCTATTTTGACAGCAGAGTTGCATTTTATTAGAGGCAAATCCCTCTTTTATGCTTTTGGTTCACTTCTAATTACAAATCTATTAATGCCCACATTCTGCACTCCCACCAGCTGAGTGCTTTCCTCTTAGTCCCTGGGTTGTAGAAAGGGGAAGTCTGCTCATTGTTCTGGATGATGGAGCTGAAACATTAAGGGACCTTATTTGTACTTTTGCTGGATTTTTTAACTATATCACTGCAGTACAAAAAAATAAATAAAAAATCAATAAGCATTTTACAAATAAAAATAGCACCAAAGTAGTATAAGTAATAATTGTTGCAGCATTTCATTGTAAAGGAAGCCATTATGATGATGATGATGATGATGATGATGATGGCTTTAACTGTTCAAGGCTTTAGGTAGGTTGAATAGGTTTTACTTCAGCTATCACAATAGAAAAAATAGTTGTGCTGCGTAATGTTTTCACACGTCTGAAAGTGACTATTTCCTTTTTTTACATATCTTCTTTCTTTACACTTATCCAGGTACTTACAAATAATTACCTAATAAAATACATTTTTCCCTTTTTTATCTTTTGTTTCTTTTAAAATACTGTCTGCTTTTCCAGTCATTTGATACAGCCGTGTTAGAGCAGGGATGGAAGTCTGCAAACTTTTGATGTTTGCACCTTATTTAAACAGTGACAGTGAGTTACAGAATGGTAATAAAGACTTTAAATCGAAATGTGCATTACATTACATAACATTGATTAATTGGAGTCATTAGAATACTGTCTAGTATACCTACTTAACTTCAACGGTAATTACTAATGATAGGTGATAGCAATAACATTGATTCAATTCAGTTCATATATATAGTGACAGCACATGGCATTGTGCAGAGACAATTTCATATAAATCATGGAGACAGATTGATTAAAAAAAATATCTCAGGAAACCAAACTGATAGCATCAAGTCATTGACTTTGCAGGATTTGCTCCTTCGGGATGAATATGTAGGGATTGTAGAAATTCTAATTTTGACAGCAATCCTTCACACCAACCTTGCATGCAGCGACACTGGAAAGGAAAATTTCCCTCCCTTTTTTAAGCATGCATCTGCAAGGCTCCAGGGTGAAATGAATCTCCAAACCCCTCTTAAAGTTTTTATCTGTTCTGTGTGCGTAACTCCAGTTTTTTCTGTTTATATCCAGCGAAGAAGTAATGCTTTGTGTGTATTTTTTCCCTGCAATTTTAGAATATTTGTATATGCATTTGAGCACACATTTGCAATTACCTAAAGTTACTCATAGAATATTTTTTTAGTTTTCAAAACCAAGGTTTGCACATTTAAATAAGCAGAGTTACAGTACATAAAAACAGCTTTACACAGCTTGCAAATCCAGTACTATATAGCTGTAGGTAACTTGAGTCTTTCTTCTCTCCATGCCTGAGCAAATTTTTTAAATCCCAGTCTGCATCTTTAATATATTATTGTATCAGTGGATTGCTGCATTTTTCACATACAAATTTAAAGTTATCTCATGCTTTTATACTTTTAATTTAAACATGTTTTAACTGCACACCCATATCAATTAAAAAAAAAAAAAAAAAAACAGTGAGGTTTTGACTAAAATAAAAGTCATTGAGTCTGTTCTAAGAGATGTACAGCTCCACTTCTCAAGCATTTCAAGTATTTACTATATTAGCTGACCAACTTTCACTCATGTTAATTTAAGAGTTGCACTGCGCTACTATTAGAGAGAGACAGCCTGACCACATGATGTTCACAGCAGATAACAAGATTCTGTTTTAAACTGAAAGATTGCCTTTATTCATCATGCAGATAAGTGAATATTTATCCAGACATATTACAGTCGACACAACACTACTGCTGATTTATTTATTTAATTCAGGTTCTTTTGCAGTCCTCTGGTATAAATCATGTCACCTCTCCACAACACAGCTTTTCTCTGCTTTAGCAGTTTACCTTAGAGACATTTTTAATCATTAGATTGGAATTAGCCTTGATTGTTCTACATTGGGGAAATCATTTTTATAATTTCCTGCAATTTTACTACAGTAGCTTCGAAGTGAAGATACTTCTTACATGCTGGACTGTTGCTGTTCATTTAGAGTATTTCATTTTCTCAGTTTAGTGTGCTAAATGAATATTTTTTTCTTTTTATACATACATTTTTCAATTTTTACGAGACTTTAAATATTGCACAATCTCTTTATTAAATATTTAATTTATTGTAAGGTATGTTTGTATGGACCTGGTTTTCCTCCGAAATGTAAAAAATGTTACATTGAAAAAATATTTCAAATAGAAAAAATCTACTCAATAACCTTTTTTTTTGTAAATACTTTTTTTTCAGGTGTGTAGATTTATTTAACTACTTTTGCATTGCAAGGCTGTGGTTAGAACTTTAAAATGTGTTTCGAATCACTTCTGAATCCTACAGCTTATGATGCATAAAATAACAGCGAGACTCCTGATCCAAAACAACAATCAATACTAAAAAAACATTAACAGCTAATTTATTTCTTTATTTTTTATGGTTTCTATCAGACTGTCATTATAAAATATGCAATTTGAATTTACTTTAGTTTGAGAAAAGTAATTTAGACTTACTCTTTTTAAGGTAGAACCATCTATGGCATCACAAATCAACCCTTAGACAAAACCTTTCTGAATTCTCAATATAATATAAGCCTAATTTTGACTTTTAGTCTGGATTGAAACTTTTCTACATATAATTGCTGGTATCCAGCATCATACATCAGTCATATCTTACCATGATGTTTTGCAGTCTGTGGAACTTTTTAAAGTTCAGAATAAATATTTTCACTTCAGAATATTTTATTACAAATTTCCCAAATTTGCACCTGGTTGGATTTAGGGTCCCAGAAAAGCCTTCATGACCAATCAGAATGAGGCTTGATTGCAGGAAATTGGGAAAAGCTCTGCTAGTTTAAAGGCAATCATGATGCTGCCACACTTTTAGTAATCATGGAAAAAGCTGTTTTCTAGCTGTGCTCTCTCATCATATCAGACAGAAATTATGATAAATTTGACGATGTCTGCATTAACATAGAAGTTCAACGTACTGCAAAACTGAAAATACGTCAGAAATTGAGTTGTATTTTTAACTTAATACTAACATCACTACTGGAAATTACAACAAGATCCTGTAGAGTCTCTTCATATTATGGTTTCATTATAGTTAAAATTCAATGTAAAGTAGTTTAAACCATGTACAGTAGGAAGTTCAAGATCTAGCAGAGAGAAGAAAAATAACTATTTAACTTCCAGATTTCATGTTTCATTAAATGATGTTTTACTGCCTAATAAAACGTACGGGCTTTATATTTAATCATACTGTAGATGTTCTGGGTCTTATCTTTAGTTTTCATCATAAAATATTTGCGCATGAGTTTGAAAATGGCTTTTTCTCAACTTAAAAAAAGAAAAAAACATTAAATAATAGAGAGATTGAAGTGAAAAGAAGCACTGCTCCATGATTGAAGCCCAGTTATTCACTGGAAACTTGCTCCAGAAGCAATCTAACATCTCTTAGAAATGTGAAACTTGCTGTAACCAACATCTGTCTCTTTAACTAAAACATAAAACTTAGACCTTAGAGCCGCTGTCGGTGTTTTAAGTATATCTATATACTGTATAGCCAACAGAAACCAGGACTGCAGCTAAAACTAAACATTATTATTCAGAATGGAACAATGTGATGGATGTCACATGATAAATAGCTGTACTTTTTATATTACAAACATTTTTCAGAGGATTTTAAAGGTTTACCGTTCACTCTGACCATCAGCGGCAAACTTAGTTTTAAGTAACACCAGCAAGAAACCTCTGCAGTCACGTCGAGCATCAGATGTGTAAGATTTTGCTCCAGATTCTCCCATCAGGTTATAATGAGCTGTGGATGTTAACATTAATAAGCTCCAGCAGTGCACAGTACATAACTAAAAGTTTATCTATAAATCATCAGAGCTGTGCTTTCTGGGGCATGAATGTTTTTTATACATAAGAAAAACTACCCTCTAAGTCCAGAAGTTCAACTGTTTGCTTTCTTTGTAGTTTAATGTTTGGAGGCAAAACTTCTTTGTTTTGCTTGGATGCCCTTTTAATATGCAAACCCAGAGTGCCAATTTTATTGGTGCACAGGCTGAATTACACACTAATTTTGTTACCTTACAGTCCTAATAACAGATTTTATGTAATGGACCAAAACCAAGAAGTGCAGTTTAAAGATATAGATTAAAAGGAAATGAATTCAGGGTCGAATTTTGTTTAAACAACCAAATTTGAAGGTTATGGTTGTACAAAGCTCCACTGAGTCAATGCTTTGTAGAGCCAGCCTTTTCTGAAGGTACACAAGCAGATGTGTGGGGGTTGGTTCGACCTGCTTAGCATATAAGTGTCAAGGTTAAGGACAAAGGACCCAGTATTCAGACAGACAGTATGATATTTCAAAAGGGGTTTATTAAAACGGCAGATTTGCATTGAGCAGCTAGGGCGTCTAATGCAGGAACCTCTGGTCTTAAAGTTCAGTCTGTGCCCAGAGGAAGAGGTGGATTTCCAGCCAGTCAGCTGCCTGCAAGACGTGGCAAACGCTGCCCAGAGAGTTCCCGACACTGAAGCCTTGAGGACTACAGAACTCAAGGCAGATCAGGCAATCAGAAAGTACTAAAGACCCTCACTACTGGCTCAAATAATAGCCAGTAGTGCCTTCAGTGGCCTTCATTCTGTTATTGTTGAAAATGGTAGACAGGAAATGGTATAAAGGAGAGAGGGGGAAGCTATGCAGCCAAAGTCACCAGGCCAGGACTCGAACCTGTGACAGCTGTGTTGAGAACCAAAGCCTCATGTTCGCGCTTAATTCCTGCATCAGCGCCACGTGAGAGTGTCTTAAGTTTACATTTAAACCGTTTCCAGGGATTCAAAATTGGATTCATGTATGAATTATGACTAGAAATAAAACGCCAACTTAAATCATCTCTTGTTTAATCTTAAGTTGATGCAGCCACCTCTGTGTTTTACCATGGAGAGTGGTTTGTTTGGACAAAGACAGCTTTTCTAGGATTCATTACTGATACTGAATCTTTTAGCTATCAATTTTATTATTTTCATCTTTATCAATGTTTTAACAGTTTATAACATTTACAGATGACATATATGTTAAGTCTAAACAGGTTATTTGATTCTTGTTATTTGGGAACTTTGTAGAGCATGGCCATAGTGTTTGCTTTTCTTTATTTGTGGAGTGCAAAACTATTTGTTGTTTTTCATTAAATTCTTCCACCTGTGTTGTGGATCTTTATATCTACCTAATTTAATTAGAGGAATCAGAGCATAAATAAATTGCATAAAATCCTCATGGAATTGATTAATGTTCTAATGTGACAAAATGTGAAATGTCGAAAAGAAATAAATATATTTTTCAGGCAAATGCTTCTTTTTTTTATCAACAAGAAAAGTCAGGATAGGAGAATTCAAGAAGGAGTATCTGGTAGTTTCCTAAAGGAGAATTAATCCTTAATATTTGTGAGGTGTAAGTCAGAGACATTGATACAAACTGAGTATTTCTAAGTGTGAAATAGCAATGAGGGACTCATTTCAGTATCTGCAGAGCCTGATGTAAAATGATATGAAAGCCTGAGGCACTAAGAAAACCTCCCCAGGCAGCTATGTATTTTTATTTAGTGGATCCTCAGAAAAACGTCCAAAAATGAAACATTAAGCTTTATTCCATAGAGTAGGAAGTCTTGTATGAACTTATAGTTTTTCATCTCAGATGGAGATGAGGACAGAAGAGAAGTCTTATATAAAATGTTTTAACGCTTCAGTTGTAAATCTGGAGCTCAGTTGTTAATCCAGACCTCCTTCTTCCAGTGGCTCAGTTTTAATGAGAGCAAAAGGAAGTTTTACTAATTTTTTTTATCTAACGATGCTCCTACATTATCATTGATGTTTTTCCAAAACTCCAAACAGTATTTTGTAAACCTGACTTTTACACCCCCGCTCTATAAGATTGGGATGTGCCAGACCATTTAGATATTTCAAAACTAAAGGCCAAATCTTCAAAAAAAATCCTTAAAAAATGGGCAGTAAGTGGAAGGATTACAACTAGGGTTGTGTATTTATATCGTCTTGTGCTAAGCAAAAAGATGGCTAGATTTTGAACGAGCTGGAGATGGAGAAGTAGATTATCGTTAATCACACCACTGAGAGAATTGAAGCAGTCTGGTTTAGAAGTAAAAAAAAAAAAGCATAAATGAACCCCATAGGGCGTTATTTTTTTAGCCTTTTTTTTAGCCTTTTTTTTTGCCTTTTGCCTTTATTAGTTTCTTTTTATTATTCTTTTCTCACTTCGAACGCATTTTACGGGGACTTCGCATATTCAAAAACTCAGGAAAACGTGGCAGTAAACTGTCCCCCGCGTGAAATAGCCGGTCTATAATGGAATCCAAAATGGCCGCCCCCAAATTACGCCACAGCGCCCCCTAACGTGAGTTGGGGGAAACTGTAAGTCACAGAGATCTGAAACTTGGCACACTGGTAGATCTCTTCAATTCATGAAAAAAAGTCTCTTGGAGGTATGCCCTAAAACCCACAGGAAGTCGGCCATTTTGGGTCAAAGTGCGATTTTTGGCCATTTTTCATTTTCGCTCATGTCGAACTTTAACGAACTCCTCCTAGGGATTATGAGCTATCAGCTTCAAACTCGGTCATTATGCAGTTGAGGCATTGGAGATTAAAGGTTATCAAAGGTTTTCGTTTTTGAGCATGTTTAAGGGGTCCCCAGGGGCCCCGAAGTTAGGGTAATTTTGAAGAATTTCAAAGTGGAATAACTTTTACAAAAAAAATTCAAATCAAACCAAGTTTGGCAGTAAGGAGCTCCTTTGGGTGCTTGACCATACTGGATGGTCAAATGATGACATCATCTAAGCCCCGCCCCCTTAGTGGAGAAAGTTGCTTTTTTTACTTGGGAGGGTCCCTTTCAGTCATTTTAAACACTAGCACCTTGAAACTTTGTCAGATAATAGAAAACATGTTGGTCTAACTTCGTTTAAAGCACAGAGATTTTGAGTTAAATGGTGTTGCCGTGGCGCCATTGCGAAGTGAGGCGTTTCGCCATGAAAATACTATTGGCTCTCATTTCCTCATTAATAATCAGATCTGCACCAAAATCACAAGAGATGATCCTAGTCCAACTCCAATCAGGAATCCTGAGCAATATTTTGTGGGCGGGGCTTAATTTTCCTACAGCGCCCCCTAGAAATAACAAACTTCAGACAACCAGCCCCAAGCCGTTTTTAGTCCAAGAATATTGAAACTTTGAACACATTTGCATCTCATCAGGCCCTAACTAAAAGCCTCTTGGACCCATGGTCTAAACCCCACCGGAAGTCGGCCATTTTGAATTACATTTTACTCTGTTGTGAAATCACGGACCTCTTTTCAAAAAATTTTATAAAATCAGCCTTTTATCCAAATGAGCTAAAACTTTCAAAATACGTTCTTTACAAAGCCTGCTGTAAGTTGGTTACAATAGCAAAGCGCTTCTTTAAAGTCCATCACTCTGATTTTTCAAAAGTTTGTGTTCTTGCCTAGTAGTTGGCCAAGTGGACAGATAATGCCAGGAAATAATTCAGCCCCTAGCCATGCTCGTTCCTAGGATAATGAAACTTGGCACACATCTGTATGAGCTCTCCACCTACAAAAAGTTTCATGGGAGCCATGGTCTAAACCTCTCATGAAGTCGGCCATTTTGAATCAAACGGCACCCTTATGAAAATAGAATCACTATGTTAAAATATTTCTAAAAAATCAGTCGTTTTCCCAAAAGAGCTAGGACTTTTGGAATATATTCCTCTAATCGCTACTTGTTTGATGGTAAACACAGCATAGCTCTTCTTTAAAGTCCGTCACTCTGATTTTTCAAAAGTTTGTGTTAACAGGAAATTGTTGTATCTCAAAAAGTTTTATAGCAATCCTAGCCAAATTTGGAACAGTTATTTATCCTTTGATTATAGAAAAGACTGCCAAGTTTGGCGTGAATCTATGCATGTTTGAGCATCTTATGGGGTTTTCAACTGCCGCAGTATATGGCATTCAAGTTTAAAGATTTTTCTTTCTTTAAATTATTTAATAAATCATCTAAAAAAAATCTAGGACATGCAAGATGTGTTCCTTGACATTTGTGATTTTTTTCGGGATTTTATTGCAAACTATGGATTTTTAATGATTTTTTTTGTTTTGAGTAGAGTCGGCCATTTTGAATTACATTTCACCCTGTTGTGAAATCACTGACCTCTTTTCAAAAAATTTTATAAAATCAGCCTTTTATCCAAATGAGCTAATACTTTCAAAATACGTTCTTTACAAAGCCTGCTGTAAGCTGGTTACAATAGCAAAGCGCTTCTTTAAAGTCTGTCACTCTGATTTTTCAAAAGTTTGTGTTAACAGGAAATTGTTGTATCGCAAAAAGTTTTATAGCAATCCTAGCCAAATTTGGAACAGTTATTTATCCTTTGATTATAGAAAAGACTGCCAAGTTTGGCGTGAATCTATGCATGTTTGAGCATCTTATGAGGTTTTCAACTGCCGCAGTATAAGGCATTCACGTTTAAAGATTTTTCTTTCTTTAAATTATTTAATAAATCATCTAAAAAAAATCTAGGACATGCGAGATGTGTTCCTTGACATTTGCGATTTTTTTCGGGATTTTATTGCAAACTATGGATTTTTAATGATTTTTTTTGTTTTGAGTAGAGTCGGCCATTTTGAATTACCCGGCGGTCGCTTGGTTCCCGCGGTCGCAACATACCAGGCGGTGCGAGCTGCGAGGGCCGCTCAATGCCACTTGTGGCTTTAATTGTCATTACATTCTCACAGGTACAGAGCAACGAAATGAACTCTCTGATTTAACCCATACTCTTGGGCAGCAGTGGGCTGCAACTGCGTGGCACCCGGGGAGCATTGTGGGGTTCAGGGTCTTTGTTCAGGGACCCAGAGTGACAGTCTGTGGGAGTGGAGCTCGAACTCAGACCCTCAGGAGTCCGAGTGTACTGCTCTAACCCCTAGGCCCCTACTAGGAGCTGGAGCTAGATGTAGGGCTAGGGATACCCAATCATTGGCCACCCCTGTGGCCCACTCCTACCATACAGATGGTGGCAGTAGTAATACTCTCAAGCGGAATACTCAAAACATTTAATTTTTTTGTGGTTAATTATAAACATCAATATACTAACATCAAAGATAATAAATACAGAATTCATGCTCTTTTCAGAACTAGATTTTGTGTGATATGGGGTAAAGAGTAGATGATGTGTCTCTGCAAGTCATCTGGGAGTCTTCGTTGAAATCATACATAAATAACAATTTTGATATAAACTTATGAAATAATCAATTTATGTTGATATTAGTGCTTGTAAATATCAATTTTATGCAGAATGTTTGTTGATACAAGTAGGTAAGTAATGACGATGGAAAAGATTTACGCCCCAGAGCTCAAAACTGAAAGAATTCTTTCCACTATACCTTTTATTTAGAAAGCATGGATGTTTAAATATATGCATCTACTTGTTAGCAAAGGCTGTAGGAAAGTATAGTTTGTCTTTATTTAGAAAATATGGATGTTTTGCTTGTTAATTTTCCTGTTGGAGCAGTGTAGACTGACCCTGAGGTTCTGGCGCCTATCCACTTTCGGCCACCCCTCAATGTACATTGGTTATTGCCTGAAAACCCTTATAAAAAACTATGCCTCTGGCCCCCACTCCCCAAATTTTAAACTTTAAGCTCTTAAACTTTATTATTTAGTCTAAAATATTAAAACTTAAATTTACCAGCTTGGTAGACCTGTATTTTGAATTTAAAGAACATCCCAAGACTCCTAGAATCTTCTGGGAATCACTGCCATAAGAGTCCAGTGATTCCATGGCACTACTGCATAATTTCATCAGGTGATTTTTATAATAAAATAAAAATACAAACACTGTCTTGTTGTCATTTAAATAAAGTTCCAGTCTATATATTTTCTCACATATCTCAAAGACTTGAGGAGAATATTTACTGAATGACAAATCAACCTGAATCTCATCTGGATAAAAATTGAGTGACACATGCATTTCTGTATATTTATAGAAAATAGATTCCATAGGTAGCAGCTACAAAGAGAATTAAACAGGAATTAAAAATCCTCTTTGTTGAACATCATAGGTGGAGAAACAGAGTCATGACCTGTCTTATCTAGTAAACCTTTGTTGGATAAATAACATTTTAACCTTTTTAAGGCTGTGCCTCTTAGACCAACAAACTGATCCAGCATTTATTCTGATAATTAAAAGGCCTTGATCTGTTTTCAAAGGAAAAGTAAAGTAACGAATAATTACAAAAACTGACTCAGATAGCTGCAACAGGTACATCTGAAGAAAAGAGCCCGTTGTCAGGTTCACAGTTGCTATTGTAACAGTTTCTATGGGAATGGATCCACAGGTTAATGACCTGTGACGAGTGGAGGTATTTGACTGATTGATGGGGAGGTAGAGCTGTAAAGGGAAGCTCCGACGGTGGGGACGGTTACAGAAGAACTCCACGGCTTCATTTTCAGCTCCTTCAGCAGCTCAGGCCTCAGATGTGCCTGATCTTCATCTTTTCAGATCCATTTAAAGCTTCCAGTTTCCCTGCTGCGTATCGAGGCATCTGTCCCAGTTTCCCTGCGACTATATTGGGTCCCGACAGGCAGCAGGAATCAGATGAGTTAAAGATCAATAAATGGCAACGTGTTGAGCTTAGTGTGTTTACAGTCTGCAGAGGAAATCTGCTGAATATTTATTTCATCCTGTTAGGATTTAACTTCAGAGAAATGAGCCACAGGACTCTATCTGAGGGTCCGTTAACTGTTATTCCGCATGAATGTTTCCGCTGAGAGTTTTATTAACTGAATGTGTCTCCAGCTGAGGGGGAACTGATGCATGCTTAATTGACAAGGACAAAGCGCCTCCTATGGGACTTTGGGAGTAGTGCATTAAATAGAAGTACCATGAAATATGAAAAAAACAATAAAAAATTATTCACATTGTTACTTAACATCTGTTTATGAAGACTCCATGTCTTCAGAAATGGTAGATGTCAGTATTTTGCAACTTCATATTAATCACTTTTGTTTTTGGCTTTTTGTCAGGTTCTAAACTCGAACTTCAGTGTTGAATACAACAGTTTGTGCAACACAGTTGGCCAAAATGGTGAATTTCAAGGAGAATAATCTATGTTTTTTAACATAATAACAAACCTTCAAATATTCTGTACTGCATTTGTATTCAGACCCATTTATTTGATAGAGAAAGGCTGAGTACAGCCTCAAATAAAATCAGGTGAAACCAAGTGCTTTCTGAAGCCATCACATCAGCAAATGCAGTCAAACTTTATATATTCCAAAGTAATTGTAAATCCAGCTGTTCTTTGAAGGCCGTAGAGGTTTGCTGAATAGCATGCAGCCTCATGAAGACCAAGAAACTGGTCAGACAGACCATGGAGAAAGTTGTGAAATGGTTAGAGCGAGATTGAAAAACAATATCCAAAACATTTAAGATCACTCAGAGCTCTGTTCTGTCAATCACCAAAACATGGAAAGTTAATGGAGTAAATGGAGACCTGCAAAGACATGGGGTTGAAGATTTTTAATAAAAAACAGCCAGACTGCAACTCCAGAGGAGGCCCAGATATACTTAGCTTAGGTCAGGCATTCCAAAACTCTGTTGTTTTATGGAAAAGCTGCAAGAACAAAGATGAATACTCAAAAAGTGCTGTTTATGGTTTGCCACAAACCATGTAGAAGGTTCAGTTCCCACTAAAGAAGGTGCTCTGGCCAGAGGGCACCAAATATAACTTTCTGTCTAATATTAAAAAAACACCTGGAATGATGAAAACCACTGCACATCACATCTGCCACACCAATCATAGGACAAACAGTAATGGTACAGTATACAAATTCTATCAGATTAAATGGGTTCATCTTCCAACAGGAGAACAAACAAATTTAGATCTGAGCATAATCATGTAGTAAAATGACCTGGTCTGCAGCAATGTGACGCTCACAGAAACTCCCCATCCAGTGTGACTGAGGTTAAGCTCTTTTTTTTAATAGATATAGAAATAGAATCTTAGTTGTTTTTTGTATAAAGCTTATAAAGATATCATTCAATAGGTGGATTTACAAACTGTTGAGTTAGGATGTCTGAACGTCAGTGAAATTGTGTTAAATAATCACAAAATATAGAAAAAGATGATCGAACATGAAGGTTGTATTTTGCAGTGGTGTGTAATCTGAAAATAAAGTTTCTCAGTGACTGAGTGCCTTTTTCTTTTTGTGTCTAAACAGAGTGACGGTTACAGCAGCCTGTAACATGGACTTCAGCCGCTTTCCTCTGGATTCTCAGACCTGCTCACTGGAGCTGGAGAGCTGTGAGTAAAAACTGGTGGAGTCTGACACTCGGAAGATAAAACATGACAAATAATAAGAACAGAGATAATGCAAGATTGTCAGAGAAACGTCATTCTTCATTTTAAGATCAACAGCACAGAGTTCAAAACAGCTTAAGGGCTTTTCTGTCAAATTTAGTTTGGAGGTAAATAACAAAAATGTCTCCTGAGACAATAATGTGAAAACAGTGGAACCTGCAAATACAAGTTTAATTTGCTACAGTGGGCAATTTTCCTTACGTGGAAACAGCTCTTTCTATTACAAACAGCGGTAATTACTATAATTTGTTCCAACGTGTCAACCACATGCGCTCAAATAAAATAACAATCAAAGTCAGTCACTTTTATTACAATAGATGAAATTTTTCTTTATAACACCTCTTGAAGCATTTTGTGAAATAACACTGAAACAAATAATAAAGCTTTGAAACACTCACCTGTTAGCAGCTGAAAGGCTGGACATGACTGAGAGGAGGAGGACATTTGTATGTGGTAAGAGAAACTATTTTCATTTTAACCACACAGCTACAGAAGGATAGGAATGCAACAGATTCTACATTATATGTTTTTTTCACTTTAACAAATGTTTTTCATTGGTATACATATGGATTTTTTCCAACTCTTGCGCAGCTTTCCTGCTTTGCTTTTTTAGTTTTCTATAAGTTTTGCTACAAATAAAATGTCAGATTCAACAAAAATTGACATTTTTTCCCTTTATTAGTAAGAGGATGTGAATGAACTTTCACCTGACTTCATTCTAAAACACATGGAGCTATATGCTCTAACCTTTTAAACTTAAACATAAGCAATACTCTAACAACACTGCTGACACATGCATTAAAAAATGCATTATTGTTTGAATTCGGTGAATTATACCAGTCTGTGTTAATATTTTTTCCTGCATGGCTGTTTTTTACATTTTGAGCACCTGTCTCCCAATGCAGCGCCAACAATTTTCAGCACTTCTTGCATCCATCTCATCACTTTCTAAAGAAAAGCCGCATTACTGTCTTGAGGCTTCCAATTAGGAATGAATCTGCTCTAAGACATTTCTGCCTACTTTTCAAAATGTCATGAAAATGTGCCATAACATTGTCATAATACAGAGTAATGCTATGTGACAACAGATTTGTTTGGTTGATGCTGCTCATTGAAGCTGTGTACCTTCCACCCACATTTCACACACCTCTTGATGGCTCCTGGGGTGAGCTCCTGCTATAGCCCCTTTTTATTGAAAGCCTAGGATTTAATTTATTTGATTTTCTTAGAAAAGCTGAAAATCAAACCCAGAAAATCAGTCAGCAAATAAAGGAAATCCATACGTTTGCTATCTTGTGAGGGGCAAATATTTGTAAAAGAAGATGGGCCAATAGAGTTGACCAACAGGGTATCGATAATCATTGGGAGCTTTGAGAACTGTTGTCTCTCCTCAGCAGAGTAGATAACAGTAAACCATATCGCATTTTAGCTTGTTTTCGTTGGAAACAAATTATCTTAGAAAAATGTTATCATTATATTAAGAATTGGCATTAGGGGTTTCTCTTTTCACTCAAGATTCTTTTCAAATACTTTTTTTTCTAGACTCACTTTAATTCTGCACAACCGAAGGGTTTGTGAGCATCAGCAGCCTTATAAGCTCATAACCACCCATTTCAGTTGGATATATTTCTATACTTTGACTAGACCAATTCAAGCGGATTATTCTTCTGCTGCATAAACCAGTTGAGATTAGATTTAGGATCACAAATCACTTGCCAGAGATTCCTCAGAGAAGAAAATTCATGGGCCCCTCAGGTCCTAAACCAGAAGAGGCCCTGGACCATCCTTCCACCATTTTGGCCATTCCTGGTGTTCTTTTTTTCTGAAAAGCTATGTCAGCTTTGCGTTGTTGCAACAGGACTACATTGCCCCAAACGTTCCACTTTCATTTTGTTATTTATGAATATTCTGAATTATTATGTTATTTTAAAGGTGAGATGGGTCTATTTGCTTTGACTTGTTTTGGTCAGCATTAGTTTTGATCTTTAACATTCATGGATGCCATTTTTCCCAGTCTCTTTCTCGTTGTTGAATTATGACCTTATATGAGAGAGGTGAGACCTGCAGGCCATCCAAGGAAGGTTTCCTTCTTTACCACATGTGCTGCATTTTATGACTAAGGATTAAAATAACACTGTGACCTTTTCCAGAATAGTGGACTTAACTGACTTTTTTCTCAATGAGCTTAGATTTGAACAGGAAAGGCTATTTTTGATAGCCTTTGCTAGACAAAGTGGTCTGCTGATTGTACAGGTCTGAACTCAACATTGTCAAGATTAATTCACATTTTCAAATTCGGGGCAATTATTTTAAAACTCTAGACCTGATTGGTGGGATTGCTTCTTTTTTTTTATATTGAAATTTATTCAAACAAAACAAAATAATTATTAAGGCAGCTATATTCTTACCTAAGGATATACTTCCACTAATGTTTGACTGTGAACATGAGGCAACGTCAAGTCATGGTCATTAGCCACATGTTTGAACAGTTTATTCATGATATGAGTTTACACACATCTGGTTAAATTTTACGGCTCTGCTATAAAATCTTCATAAAAAAAAACAGAAACTTAAGAAATAGGGATAAATAAACTAAAGCAAAAAATAAAAAATAAAAAGCAACGTAGTTTTTCTGATGTTTTCACATAGGAGGAAATTCAGGTGTCCCCACACGCTCAGTGCAGGACAGCCTTAGTTAAAGCTCCATTCCTTCCTCACTTTGGACTTTAATGCCTGAGAGTAACCAACGTCTGCACTCAAATGCAGGCAGAGGGCAGGAACATTTTTTTTCCCCAACAACAGCAATGTGGGGAAAAAAAAAGCAAGACAGCCAGAAAATCACAGAAACAGATCAGGGTTATTGAAAAGGGGTGAAAAGCCAAGCCTTATTAACAGTTCAATAAAACCCTTCGACAGTACAAGAAAATCATCAAAACTAAAGAAAAAGTAAATGATTAAAAAAAAACGTGACATGAGTGGGTTCCTCTCAAAGACATAAAATATTTTAAAACTGACCTTTAACGCATTAAAAAGCATGCTTCACCATTAATCTCTGTAAATCATTAGATGAAGAGTTTTAACTCCTTGAAAAAAAAAATCAGATAATCCAAAAAAAGCGCAATGTGGTTATCTGACAAGGAGAGAGAGAGAGAGAGAGAGAGAGAGAGAGAGAGAAAGAAAGTGTTGGGAGCTGGAGGAGTTCCACCTTTCTCCAGCAGAGTCCGCTGTGGATCCTTCTGAGTGAGCCTCCTGCACAGCTGCAGCCCATCAAGATCATCAGAGGATCCACTATATAAGCTGTCTTCAGACCTTGCCTCAACGCCGCAGTGTTGATCCAGTTGGTCAGCGCCTAAGCCTAGACTCTCAGTGTATCTTCATGACTTTGAATCCAGTCAGGATTCTAACCGTTGTCTCTATCTTCCAGGAAACCAGTGTCTCCTCTGTGAAGCTCTGGAAGTGCTATCCTGCCGAGCCGACCCTCAGAGCCAAACCCGAAGAACCATAGAGAACTTCCATGCAGCTCAGGACTAAGAGCTGGAATACCCAAAGCCAAGGTCTGTTCATTTGTAGACGTGAGACGCTGAAGCAGCAAGCGGACTCTGCTGATCAACTCCTCTCCAGATCCAACAGTGACTCTCCCAAAGCTAACCTCAAGAACCCTCAAGGTACAATCAGTTGTTATCAAGAAAGCAAGCTCCAACGTGCAACGCTAACTGAACTGTCTCTCACGCAGACTCCGGTGAACCAGTATCCAGGCCCGAGCCAGAACCAGTACATTCTGTGTGCTTGTGTCAAAATAAACTTGTTGAACTTTTATTCCTGTGTCAGTCAGTGGTGTTCTGCATAATTGGGTCACTTTTAGAGTACCCATCATGACAGAACACTGCGGCCAAACTCAAGGCCCAGCGGAACACTACATCCGTCGATTGGAGGAACAAGCGGCCCAGATCCATGGACACAGCCTGGCGCTACGTGAGTTAAACACCCACATTGAAAGGCAAAATCAAGCTATCCAGAGCTATGCTAACTACACGAATAGCGCTAATGCTGCACCGGTACCTCAACCATTTCCGGGTCCAGTTCCTCCTCCGAGGTCACCAGCAGTGACGTCATCCGAGTTCCGCCCAAGTCTCCCAGAGAGATTTTCTGGTAACATGAAAGATTGCAAAGGATTTTTATTTCAGTGCCGTTTGATTTTTCAGAACTCTCCAGGCAGCTTTTCCACGGATTACAAAAAGATAACCTTCATCCTTTCTCAGCTAACAGGAAGAGCCTTGGAGTGGGCTCAGGCAAGATTTGCCACCGACGATAGCCTTAACTGCTATTACTCTGATTTCATCTCCGAATTTACTCAAGTTTTCAACCAAGAAACTGATCAAACAATTGACTCTCGAGCTCTTTTCAATTTTAAAGCAGGGAAATTCTTCTGTGGCCGAATTTTCCATCAACTTCCGGGTCAAAGCGGCAGCTTCCGGATGGAACCAAAGCCCTCTGAAGGGAGCCTATTTCATGGCTTTAAATGAGCATATTAAGGATGAGCTCGCAACTCTTGACGAACCAGCTACCCTCGAAGACTTAATTCGCCTTACGATCAGATTGGATAATAGAATCCGTGCCAGAAACAGTTCTAAAAAGCAGGGGACACTTTCTTCTGCCTCACATAACGTGACTGTTTGTTCTCCCCCCACAGAGCAGTTGCCCATACAGAGACCTAAGGCTCAGCCTCTCCCTCTGCCTATTCAGGCCTCTCATTCGGCTGAAAGAGATGTCGAACCCATGCATGTGGGACACACCAGGCTCACCCCTGAGGAGAGACAAAGACGTTTTCTAAGCAAATTATGCATTTACTGTGGTGAGAGTGGACATTTCATCGCTTCCTGCCCGGCTAAATCAAAAGCCTGGGCCCGCCAGAGGATCTGAGGAGTCTGGCGGGCCAAATTAACACTAAGAAATTTCCTCGATTGTTGCTACCTGCCACGTTGTTTTGTTCTAACCAAAGCCTCTCCTTTTCTGCATTCATCGATTCAGGCTGTGAACGGAACTTAATCGATTCGAACCTCGTCCAACAACTCCAAATTGAAACCATTCCTCTGACTCAACCTCTTAGTGTCTCTGCTATTGACGGAAAAAGACTTCACCAAGTTACCCATCAAACTCAACCCCTCGAGCTACTTCTGTCAGGTAACCACCGAGAGACAATAACATTTTTTGTTTTTCCTTCTGCATGTTCCCCCCTGGTGCTTGGTTTTGAATGGTTGGAGAAGCATAATCCTCACATAAATTGGACTGATCGTCACCTGGAATCATGGTCCACTTCATGCCATGAAACATGCCTCCGTTCGGCTGCTCCCTTGGTGGGGTCTCCTAGAGGTGGGGGGGAGATGGACTCTCCTGACCTTTCTTCCGTTCCTTCCGAGTACCATGACCTAGCTCCTGTCTTCAGTAAGGTCAGTGCGATGTCCCTACCTCCACACAGACCATATGACTGCGCCATTGAACTTTTACCTGGAGCACCACTACCTAGCAGCAGGTTGTATAACATTTCTAAGCCTGAAAGAGAGACCATGGAAAAATACATTAATGAATCATTAGCTGCAAGAATAATCCGCCCATCTTCCTCTCCTTTGGGCGCCGGGTTCTTCTTCGTTGGAAAGAAAGACGGCTCCCTGAGACCATGTATTGATTACCGAGGTTTGAACCAAATCACTATAAAGAACAAATACCCACTTCCTCTACTCGCCTCAGCATTCGAACCTGTACAAGGAGCTACAGTTTTCACTAAACTGGATTTAAGGAATGCATATCATCTTCTTAGGATCCGAGAAGGTGATGAATGGAAAACAGCCTTCAAGACTCCCTTGGGCCAATTTGAGTATTTGGGGATGCCTTTTGGTCTAACTAACGCTCCAGCCTGTTTCCAATCCCTCGTGAACGATGTTCTCAGAGACTTTTTAAATGTGTTTGTCTTCGTCTATATTGATGACATACTCATTTACTCTAGGAACCTCGCTGAACATAAGAAACATGTCCGCCTTGTTTTACAGAGACTGCTGGAGAACAAGCTGTTCGTTAAGGCCGAGAAGTGCGAATTTCATCAGTCTTCAGTAACCTTTTTGGGGTTTGTGCTTGAGGGCGGCCAGGTAAAACCATCTGAGGACAAAATTAAGGCCGTGTTAGATTGGCCAGTTCCAGAGAACCGCAAACAACTACAGAGATTCCTGGGCTTTGCAAACTTTTATCGTCGGTTCATCAGGAACTATAGCCAGACCGCCCTGCCATTAACTTCTCTGACTTCTGTCAAACGCATTTTTCAGTGGACTCCTGAGGCGCAAGCTGCGTTTGATAAATTGAAATCCTTATTTTCCAGAGCACCAGTGTTAATGCAGCCTGACCCTGCTAAACAGTTTATTCTCGAGGTGGACGCTTCTGATTCTGGAGTTGGAGCGGTCCTATCCCAGAGACTTGACACGGATCAAAAGATCCATCCTTGTGCATTCTTCTCCCGTAGACTTTCTTCCGCAGAGCAGAACTACGATGTGGGAGACCGTGAGCTGTTGGCCATCAAACTGGCGCTGGAGGAATGGAGACATTGGCTGGAGGGAGCTGAGCATCCGGTTCTAGTATGGACTGACCACAAGAACCTGGCTTACATCCAGTCAACCAAGCAAGCCAATCCTCGTCAATCCAGGTGGTCCATCTTTTTCTCACGGTTTAATCTCATCATTTCCTACAGACCCGGATCCAAGAATGTCAAACCCGATTCTCTCTCTCGTCTTTACTCCATCGATCATCCCGAGACACCTGAACCAGTCCTTCCGGCTTCCTGCACTGTTGGAGTGGTTAACTGGGAAATCACTGACCTAATCAACTCCGCCCTGGCTATAGGAACCTGACCCAGGTAACGGTCCCACTAACCGAACCTATGTGCCATCTTCTGTCAGGTCCCGTCTCATCCAATGGATGCATGCCGCCAAGTTTTCTGCTCATCCGGGAGTCAGTAGAACCATCGCTTTGATCTTTGATCTTTCAGTCTAAGCGACAGCTATCCTTTGTCTCCAATTGGCCAACCCTCCATCGAGATGTTAAGGAGTATGTGTTGGCTTGCTCCACATGTGCCCGTAATAAGGCCTCACATCAACCTCCTTCAGGCCTGCTTCAGCCACTTCCGGTTCCCTCACGCCCTTGGTCTCATATTGCCATTGACTTTGTCACCGGCCTCCCCGTTTCTCGAGGTATGTCCACCATTTTCACCATTGTTGACCGTTTTTCGAAGGCCTGCCATCTCATTCCCCTTAGGAAACTCCCCACGGCCTTCCAGACAGCCCAGCTCCTCGTTAAACACGTCTTCCGCTTACACGGCATCCCCCAGGAGATCCTCTCGGACCGGGGTCCTCAGTTCATATCCCAGGTCTGGAAGGCATTCTGTTCTGCACTCGGCTGTAAACCCTCTCTGACCTCTGGTTACCATCCACAATCCAACGGACAAACAGAGAGGATGAATCAACAGCTTGAATCAACCCTTCGTTGCCTCACCTCCAACAACCCCGTTGACTGGAGCCAATTTCTTACATGGATCGAATACGCACACAACTCCCTCAAATCTGCTTCCACTGGACAATCTCCCTTTCAGGTTAGTCTCGGTTATCAACCTCCACTTTTTCCCGCAGACGAGAGAGAGATTTCGGTCCAGTCAGTGAACCAACACATCCGACGTTGTCAGAAGATCTGGAGAGAAACAAACACCACCCTCAACCGATCTTCTGAATCCAACAAACGCTTCGCTGACTCCAGGAGACGTCCCGCCCCCGAGTACACTGAAGGTCAAGAGGTATGGCTGTCCACTAGAGACATTCCCCTTAAGGGGATGTCTCGAAAACTCTCGCCCAGATTCATAGGTCCCTACAAGATCTCCCGAGTCATCAGTCCCTCAGCCGTCCGTCTCCAACTGCCTCAGTCTCTCCGGATCCACCCAACCTTCCACGTGTCCCAAGTTAAACCTGTCATCTCGAGTTCTCTGTGCCCGCCTTCCGACTCCCCACCACCCGCCCTGGAGATCGATGGTCATCCTGCCTTCACCATTCGACGCATCGTGGACTCCCGTCGACGAGGTCGCGGCTGGCAGTACCTCGTCGACTGGGAGGGCTACGGACCGGAGGATCGCCAGTGGGTTCCGGGCTCGTACATCCTCGACCCTGCCCTGATCGAGGAGTACGAGCGTTCCTGCCCTACGACCTTCGACGGTCGTTGGGGGGGGGGGGGGGGGTACTGTTGGGAGCTGGAGAAGTTCCACCTTTCTCCAGCAGAGTCCGCCGTGGATCCTTCTGAGTGAGCCTCCTGCACAGCTGCAGCCCATCAAGATCATCAGAGGATCCACTATATAAGCTGTCTTCAGACCTTGCCTCAACGCCGCAGTGTTGATCCAGTTGGTCAGCGCCTAAGCCTAGACTCTCAGTGTATCTTCATGACTTTGAATCCAGCCAGGATTCTAACCGTTGTCTCTATCTTCCAGGAAACCAGTGTCTCCTCTATGAAGCTCTGGAAGAGCTATCCTGCCGAGCCGACCCTCAGAGCCAAACCCGAAGAACCATAGAGAACTTCCATGCAGCTCAGGACTAAGAGCTGGAATACCCAAAGCCAAGGTCTGTTCATTTGTAGACGTGAGACGCTGAAGCAGCAAGCGGACTCTGCTGATCAACTCCTCTCCAGATCCAACAGTGACTCTCCCAAAGCTAGCCTCAAGAACCCTCAAGGTACAATCAGTTGTTATCAAGAAAGCAAGCTCCAACGTGCAACGCTAACTGAACTGTCTCTCACGCAGACTCCGGTGAACCAGTATCCAGGCCCGAGCCAGAACCAGTACATTCTGTGTGCTTGTGTCAAAATAAACTTGTTGAACTTTTATTCCTGTGTCAGTCAGTGGTGTTCTGCATAATTGGGTCACTTTTAGAGTACCCATCATGACAGAAAGAAAGAAGGAAAGAAAGAAAGACGCACAGGCACACAGAATGATTCCAACATGTGAAGTTGTGATGAAGCATTAAAGAAAGATAGGAAACAATTATTCAAAGCCCTGGCAAACAAAGCCTAGCTTATTGCAACAAGACATTGACTTTGCAGCAATTCTTCCCTTTGAGCAAGCATGCGTCAACCACTTCCTTTTTTCTGCAGAAAAAACAAATTATAGAAAAAGCCAAAAGGTTCTGTCTTAGAGCAACATTTCTCTATTAGGAACAGAAGGAACAATGATCTCTGAGATAAAACTTGATTATTCAGAGCTTTATAAACAAGAAGAAGAATGTTCGGTTGTAATCTCGATTTAACTGGGAGCTAATAAAGAGAATCTGAGATCAGAGTTTTGTGTTTTAAACAAAGATTGTCTGTTTCTCAAACGACGCTGAGGAAACTGATCAAAACTTTTATTTGGTGCTTTGATATGAAGTGACTCAGCTGATGCTTCCCTTTGCAAAGTTCCTCAGCAGAGTAAGATGTTCATTTACTGAAGACTTCTTGTAGCGTGATGTGGCTTTAAGACGAGATGAGGAGACAATATATCAGTTGTAGTCCTTTACAAGCAGAAGTCAATGATGGGTACAAACACGACATTATTGCTTACTAGGAATGCTTGATGAAATATATTATTCATTACAATATTTTTTTTTCCTAGACTGCTTTTAAGAATGCCTTATTCTTGTTATCTCAGTTTAATTTAATTATTTTTGTGTTATAGAGCAGGGATGGGCAACTCCATCCTCTATCCTAAGAGCTCTAGGCAAACATTGTTGTGAGTCTTGATGCCTTTACTTTACCTAAGGGGGAAAGGGAACAAACGGTTGCACCATCAAATAGCATGTATCTATAGTATATAAATATTATTTCACTTGTTCTCTTTAGCCCTTTTCCTTTTATATATCCATCCTAAAAGCAAAAGGATGAAAGAGAATAAGTGAAATAACAAGCAACAAACAAAAAATACAGATTTAAAAAATAAGCATTGTTGGGTCTAATAGATAAAGCATTACCAATAGTATTTATCATCCCAAAAGTTGTAATAAAAGTTTCATTGAAGTATAAGAATATTTCATTTGTTATACTATAGCATATGAAGGTTCACATTCTTAAAACAAAGAGTTGCAGCCAGATAGTGAAATTGCATCTAGTCAATTAAAGTTTATCTTTAAAGGTTTTTAGACCTTTGGACAGATGATAAGAGAGGGAATCCTTTTTCATTGTTATAAGCTTTTCATACAGTAAAACTGATTGTTAAAATGTTCTTCCCCAAGTATCCTATCAAACCTATACAATTCTATTTAATATTTATTTTTCCATTAAGTTATCTACGCCTATTTTTGTACATTTGTATGCAAGCTCAATGCTGATCTACAATTTACACATTTTTGCTCTTGTGCATGAACATAGTTTTGTTGTTCTAAAACTAAGCAAAGTTTAAGAGGAACCACTGATCCTTCACCAGGGTGGATTCGTAGGGTTGAAAAGTCAAACTAAAACAGATCTGCAGCTTTTCATGTCATCTGATCTGACTCTATTGTAGAGTTTAGTCACTTTAAAGAATTAAGTAGAGGTAAACTTTTCATCTGCATTCCTCAGTGTTTATTTACAGCAGTTAGATGGATTCAGTCAGAGGTAGAGAGGTGGTAGGTTCACACCTGAAAACTGAACACGAGGCACAAACTTTTTCAGTTTCATGTCTTTATTTCTGAGACATCAAATACTTTCCTAGCAGCCACCAGGGGCCGTTTTACCGAGGACCCCCCAACCACCACCACCACCACCCACCCATATTCTCCCCTCCACCAGCATAAGCTCTGCAGCTTCAAAACATCAACAGAAGTTGGAAAGCTGTAAAATTAGCAGAAGCAGAGATAAAAGCCCAAATTCACAGAGCGTCTGCAGCAGCTGGAGTTCATACCAGCTCACAGCGGGAGGCACACTCTCACACTCCTAATGAGTTCCAGAGCAGAGAAGAAGAAATTGGCTGCAGGAGCATGTTTATAACTAACAAACAAGCTTTAGAGAACATCACTGTCACTGCAGTGAGCTGCTGGAGCCTCCTCTGTTCATCTCTGCTGGACCTACAGCATGTAGCATGTACAGGCCTGCAGGCTGTTAGGCTGAGGTTTGAAGTGGTTCCTAACATCTCAGGAGAACTGTAAGGGTCTGAACTATGAAGATCAGACCATACAGGGCTCTGCTCATAATATCACACCATGTCAGATGCACTCAAATCTATCAGAGACATTTGAGACCAAATCGTTCCATTTTCTTGTAGAATGGACCTAATTGCAGATAGTAGATTATTTAGTTGATAATTGTTCAGGTTAATCAGCTCTATTCATTTCTGGACTTTAGTTTCTTTAGTCCTAAAACCTAATCCAGCTTGTTCCCTTCATTTTATGTCAGATCAATATGCAGCAGCCAATAAAAGATTGGGAAGGTGCTTGCAGATATCTGATTTTCTGCATGAATGATCCTTAGTGAATTATTTAACATTCAGGGAAGTTTGGTTGAATTTATATTTGGCTTTGAATTCCCTTGGTTAAAAACTCTGTTTGAAACAAAGACAAACCCAATAAACTCTGGTGGAAGGTCCAAAAGAAGTACCTCTGTTATTTTATTTATTCTGGAGTCCTGTTTGGTAAATGACCCAATAGACGCAGCAACTGACTGGAAAATAAAGCTATCTAATAAAACAGAAAATATACAAAAGCTGCCATGAACACAGGACATGGAGCTAGGACAGAACAATAGGCAGAAAAGACTTACAGGAGGAAAAAACAATGAGAACCATTAAAATACTTTACTGAGGGAAGTGTGGAGAATGACATTGAATGAAGGAGAGTTAATCTGAGGATTATGTGGAGCAGCTGAGGAAGAAGAAAAGCTTGGAAACTGAAGGAGTGGACTAATTAACATAAACCTACTAAGACATAAAGAAACTGTTCAGCCAAGGTAAAAAGATGACATGATTAAAATAAATCTAAATGTACAAGAACAAAGAACAAGAATTAACAATGAATCTAAACACCAGGGATATGTGGTATAAATACTCAAATGTGATGAATTAACAAAAAGAATTCAAAGGTGATTAAAACACAAATCGGAATATTGTTTAACATGCATCAACAAATTCCTGTCTTTCTTTACGTCCTTAATTCAAACTTTATGGCTTTAGAGAATTAAAGCTTATAGTGCTTCACATCCAATAAACTGCAGTCAAATTGGCTGTGAAAGTAAGAGGGATACTTTATAGTCCAACAGGCCTTGGATACACTATTAGTAAAGGAAGACCTGGAGCTACCTTCAGGGGGAGAGTGAGCAAAATTCAGAGAAGCAATCCTCATTTACCATTCATTTGATTCAGGTGTGTTGGAAACTTTTACATTAGAGAACCAACAGCAGTTTGTTCATATTGCAGTTACTACATGTTGTTTGCTTTGGACATTTAATATGTTCTTTGAACTCTAGTCCACAAACGTAAAGATAACCCCTGACTAAGGAGTTCACAAATCAGTACAAACTTTATTTTTCTAAAGTTTAACATCCATAAAATTCAGCTGATGTGTTGTTCGCCCGGCAGTTTATAATTTCTGTTTGATCTGTGGCTTCACTTTTATTTAAAATTTTTTTGCCTCTGCCGATAAACATTTCCCAGTCTACGTGATTAAATAATTTTCTGCATGTTTGTGTTTGTTTTCCAGACGCTTACACAGACGAGGACCTGATGCTGTACTGGAAGAACGGGGATGAGTCCCTGAGCACCGACGACAGGATCTCTTTGTCCCAGTTCCTTATCCAGAAGTTCCACACCACATCCCGTCTGGCCTTCTACAGCAGCACGGGTACGGATCTAATTATCACCACTGCTGGAACCCCCCCTCCGGCGGCTTGGTCCTGGGAGGAATCACAGAAATTACTTTTATCACATTCTTCCCACATGTTTAATCTTGAAACTAGAGCAGCTAGAGCTGATCATGTTTTATTGCCTGCTGTGAAAGTGGCTAAACAACGAAAGGGATGAAATATAAAGAAGATTCCCTCTTAAATTTTTTGTATAATTTAGTCAAATTTAACTTGTTTGCTAAGAAAATGCAGCTCAAAACAGAATGTTTTCGCCTTTTCTGTGATTTTCCTTCAGCTGGACCTTATTTTACTTCAGCTTGGTTCTGTTCCTTTCTTTGGATTGGTTTTGCAGTATTAGTTCCTATTTGTTGGTTGTAGTTTAAAATTTTACTTTGGTTTCCTGCAGCCTCTTACTTTTTTACCAGTTTTTTTTTTTAGCCTCACCTCTCTGTTTTGTATTGTTTTTGTTTTTTTCCAGTCAGACAGGGTCCCACAGTATGGCGGGCTCTGCAGTTCAGACTTTGGAGCAGGAAAGAGGGGGGTTAAAAAAAGAATCTTTGCTGCATATTTCTGTTTAGCTGCAAAAGAGATAAAATGTTGATGTATTGATTTATTGTCCTGTTTCTGATACTATCGCATCAAAAAGAGAAAATGTGTACCAGATTTTAAGCGCAAGGAAAGCTCTCTCTCTGAAAACCGATCACATTGGAATGAAATCTTTTTAAGAAATTCAGATCTAAACAACTAAACTGATGCAGAAGTTCAGCTAAGAAAAACAGAAAGCTCCTCCGTCAGTAACGCGGAGCAGGGCTGTCGAGTTCTGAGAGGTGTGATGAATATTTGAACATTTTGTGTCATACTGATGATAAAACAGAGCAAGGTAAAGTAAAGCTCCAGACATCTTTGAAAACAAACACGGATGTGGAAACAGTGTTATGTAAGGAGAATCAATGGACCGGCCTGACCCGTCACCCCTCATTGTGCTGTCTGCAGGCTGGTACAACCGTCTCTACATCAACTTCACACTGCGACGCCACATCTTCTTCTTCCTGCTGCAGACATATTTCCCTGCAACACTGATGGTGATGCTGTCCTGGGTCTCATTCTGGATCGACAGACGGGCTGTGCCAGCCAGAGTCTCCTTAGGTAAAAACACATGACAGAACCCAGAAGCTGTCGTTTTTAAAGACATTTTTGGGAATACTGTGTTCTAGAAATGCTGCTGATGTCATTCTTTGCTTCTCCTCTGAGATCTTGTTCAGGTGTTTGGTTGTCAGCGTGAACAGCTGTGTCTGTGCAGGTATCACCACGGTTCTGACCATGTCCACTATCATTACTGGGGTCAATGCCTCCATGCCGCGAGTGTCATACATTAAAGCGGTGGACATCTACCTGTGGGTCAGCTTTGTTTTCGTCTTCCTATCTGTGTTGGAATATGCTGCTGTCAACTACCTATCCACCGTCCAGGATCGCAGAGAGCGTAAAAGGAGAGAGAGGGCGCGCTCCCAGGTGAGCTTTAGACACGGTGAAGCAACTTTAATTTGTTCTTAAATCAGTTCTATTAGTTCTTGTCAGATGTCAGGTCAGTTTTGTCCATTTTTGGTTACCGTATTTTCGCTACTATAAGGCGCATATAAACTTCTTTTTTTTCCTCAAAATATGCGGTGCGCCCTATAGTGCGATGCGCCCTATGGGCCGGATTTATCAAGATCCAATTTTGCGTGCAGTAATTTGCGCTCGCAAACTGGAATTTTGCGCGAGGGGCTGAACCATGGTTTGCGGGTGATTTAACAAGAGCGATTGCGTAACTGGTGGCAGGTGCAAAACTGTTGGAGACACCCTATTTAAATGATGGTTTTGCGCGTTTTGTGGTTTGCGGCAAAGTAGTTTGTAGTTTCTACAAACTAGTGCATTAAGACATTTAAATCTTACAGTGATAAATAAAGAAAAAACTTTGGCAACCTTTATTCCCTAAGGTGGTATGTGGCTGAATTTCTACTTCACTGCAGTAAAAAAAAAACAACAAAAAAAAAAACTGGTGTTTTGTATTGGCTTGTAGAAAAATGCACATACCAAATGGCTCACAAGAAGTGACTGTGGATGAGATTACGCATCCCCGCAGCATTGGCATGTTGCTCCACAGGCGCAGGGGGAGAACCCCGACCCCGTCGGACAGCACTTCTGAAAAAACGAGATTGGGAGGTCCCAGCTCTTTCTGCAACCGTACGCTGGAATGACCCAGATGCAAAAAAGTGCAATGTTGCAAGGAGTTTTGTGATATCTGGTATTGCGTTGGTCCTCCTTGTGGCTGGCTTCAAATCCATTCTGAGTTCCCCCAACAGCTCCAAAATGGCAATGCTGGATAAACGATATGTTTTGATGATCGTTTCCTCGTTCATTCCAAAAATATTCACACAGAGTGAAAAAATGCGTTCTCTGCGTCTCCTAGCTTCATTTCGATGTCTCCTTCTTGCGACAATAACCGCTGCCATGTGTGCGCAATTACGCGTACAGACCATTTGCACCTTCTTTTGAAACATGTTAAATATAGTCAGATACCGTTAGCAAAATTGCTTTCAGGTTTAATAAATCACTTTGCGAGTGCTAAATTAATATTAGGGCTGCAACTAACGATTATTTTAAAAATCGATGAATCGGACGATTATTTTTTCGATTAATCGATGAATCGGACAAAAAATATTTTTTATATTAACCTCTTTATTCCAAAATAAACATTTTAGACAGAACAAACAAGCACACAAGTACAGGTTGCTCATTAACTGTACTGGTGCAATATGAAAAATAAATGTTTGTGTTAAAACTACGCAAACTTACATGAGAAATGTAGCTGTACATCCACAAAATATAGGGTACTTTGTTTCATAAAGCGCAAAAAAAGACATTTTTGTTTTTAAAAGCCCCTAAGGGGTTCAAACAATAGGCCCCCCCATTTCAACAAATGAGTTTTTTTAGACTAGAAGAGTTCTGCCTTTTAAGACAGGAAAGTATAGCAGTTAAAGTTGCTACTTGAGAAAATACTGAACCATAGAGATAAAAATAGCCCTGTGATTCAAATTATAAATTGTATTTGGAATAAAAATGAGAGAACTAGGGGTGCTAAAAAACACATCCTCCAAAGACAGATATTTACATGGGAATGTGGCATATAATTAATTGCAGTGACGTGCAGTCAGGGGAGGCAGGTGAGGCAGTGCCTCACCAGCCATCATGGAAAGAAAGAAAATATATAATCATAAAGTAATTTAAATTGTTATATTCATCCGGTGGTTTGTACTAAAAAATATTCATTTTTCACGTAGCTTCACCAATTTCGATTTTTATTTGTTCAAAATCGCTGAATTTTCTTATTTTCCCATTCAAATGCTTGGAAGCGATGCCGGTGAGGCAGCAGCGAGCTCTGCCTCACCTTGGATTGCGCAACCCCTGGCTCTGCGCTGGCTGCAAAGCGGAGAGAGCATGTTGCTGTACGGCGTCAATAAAATGGTTTAAACAAATGTAATATGTGAACTTATTTCTAATAATTTGGCTTATGTATATAATGTACAGAGCTTTTTGTCACCAACTGTGTTTGTGTAACGTGTTTCGTGTAATGAGCGATTATAAACGGCAGAGAACAAGTTCGAGGTGAGGCAGGCAGTTCTCTTGCCTCATGGCAGGGGGTGCTCAAGAGACTGAAAACATAAGGCAGGAACAGGACGGATCAAGGAAGGCTTTCTTCCCTGGCAGTGATCTCCATTGAGACAGAGAGACTTTTAAAACTGAAGGAAGATAAGGAGGACTTCTATTCATTTATAAGTAAAGGTAAGACAGTAATAACGTTTATTTTGTTTTGTTTTTTAAGGAAATGTGTGTTTTGTGAGCTACAGTTTGTATGTGTAAGGATGCAGAAGTGAAACATAACCTGTAAACTGCTGTCAATCTATGCATCTATTTGCAAATCTGATTCTGATGACGTCAGTGCCTCACCAGCTATGAACCTCACCGCACGTCACTGATTAATTGACATATTACTGATCTTGCTGGATTTTATTCTGCTTTACTTCCATAAATTGCAGGATCTTCTTTTACTTTATCTTTGCCAGAAGATTTAAACTTTAAAAGCCTTGCCCTCATAATTTGCAAGTTAATTTATTTATAAAGTAAATGTAAACGCTGCTTAAGCTAATTCAAATGAAATTAAAAGTAAAATAAGTAGCCAACCTTATCACTGTCTGTAACCTACTAACACGGTAAGGAAAGCATCAGATGAGCTACCTGAGAAACTAACGTTACGTTTCCCCACTTTAAAACCAAACAAACATGGTGGTTCCGTGCCATGTTAATTTCTTTTGAAAAAAGTTGCATGTTATCACCTTTTTCGCTTTACAAAGCGCAGGCTATTTTAATTATTGTGATCAATTTGCGCCGTCAATCCCGGTGCATGCGCGCTACATTTTCAGTCTGGACGCTGAGGCTCTGACTGCAGCGCTGAGAGGGACTCCTGCGGGAGTAGGGGGAGGCGCCCCATGGCAGAGTAGGAACGATACATGCTTTCACGTAAGAGTCTCCAAAAGCCGCCAGTGACACCGAAAAAAGTCGCCAGATTTGTCGCTAGTCGCTTTTTTGAAAATAGTCGCTGGAGGGGTCTGAAAAGTCGCTGAGTTGGCAACACTGCACCTGCGGCGCTGACTCGCTCTGCCATATTTTTTTTTCTTCCTCTTTCAGTCAAGAGGCAGTGATGACGGCGCGGCGGATGACGCAATAATCGCGCGACACAACTAATCGATGATGAAATTCGTTGCCAACGCTTTTAAAAGTCGATTTTTATCGATTTTATCGATTCGTTGTTGCAGCCCTAATTAATATATTTACATGTTCTCCTCCCACAAGACGCACTTTTGCGTGTAAACGCCCCATATTGCATATTCATTGCAGAAAAAGTACTAAATGGATAAGAGGCGCTATTTAGCACGTTTTAAAGACCAAATCCTTTTAGCACGCTGTTGATAGATCAGTTTGTACATTTTTTAGCGTGCGCAGGGAAATAGCTCACGTTTTTATACACGCAAACCTTTGATAGATCCGGCCCTATGTGTGTTGTTCCTGCGGACGTTGTGAGACCACCATGAGAGCGTTAAAGGGGGAAGTGTGGGCGTGGATTCTGTATAAAAGAACAGGTATGTGCTTTATGCAGAACTCCTCATCTCCTCATTGGGGAGATGATGAAGAGTGGCTGAGGGAGGTGTATGTAAAGAGACCAGGTGGTTTTTTCCACGCATCACCATCGCTGTTAATCTGTGACTCCATGCGTGCCCATCTCACAGCCGATGTGAACACCATGGTGAAACAAATGAACGCTGTGCTTGCTGTTATTCCCGGGAGGTCTGACAAAGGAACTTCAACCGCTCGACATCGGTGTGAACCGGCCGTTCAAAGTAATGCTACGTTCACACCGGACGCAGCAAGAGCAGCAAAATCGCGTCTGCTGCTTCATTTTTGCTGCTTGTACTAGTTTAGTTCTGACGTGCGGCTGAAGCAGCTTTGCAGCTCTGGCTGCGCGGTGCAAAGTGTGTCTGATGCGCGTTGGTCGGAGCTACTCTATCCTTTCTTTGCCTTGCAGCTATATTTGCTGTGATCAGTGGGAATAAAGTAGTTTTAATATGTTTTTAAGTGAGAAAGCTCACCTGAAAACTTAATCACTGCAGTCAGTTCATCCAGATTACAATCCCACCTTCCAATATTATTTCTGTCGGAGCCGCTCAGACCCCCACATACCAGCGGTGCACTGTCAGTAGGAATCCCATTCAACAGCAGCCTCTGGCGGGGTCGCCTCCTCGCGGTTCACCGTGGCAGCTGGTAATCTAAACTGCAGGCACCAGGATAATAAAAGCGAACATATTCTGCCGGCAGATTTCTGCATTTTCAGTTAATTTATGCGTCAATAAACTGTTTCAGAGGAGTGATCACAGCGCTCTGTGTCATCAGCGATGTGTCTCTCATGGCCAGCTCCCAGGTTTGATGAATACTTTGTAATAAATACATGAATAAAGCACAATCATACTCAGTTTTGCTCCCGCTCTATTTTTAAATACGCAATAGAGGTATTTAAACTTAGTAGAGGATACGTACCGCTATACTGTATAAAACCCGCGCCCTATAATCGGGTGCGCCTTATGTGTGTGTTAAATACAGTAATGGCACACATAACTGAGACTGCGCCTTTTAGTACGGTGCGCCTTATGGTCGTGAAAATACGGTAGTTTACAGCTGCTCTTTGGTCAGTTTTGACTGCTCCTAATGTCAGATCTACTAGTTCTCAGGACATTTTAACCTGATCTAAGGGGTTTACATTTCATATTAGATCAGTTTCACCTTTCCTGACATTAGTTTGACCTACTTTCCTGTGGTACAGCTGGTCTTATATCTTTTTCCCTTTGCTCTCAGAAGGCTTACTGCTGTTGAAGTCGATTATATATTACTTTTTGATTAATAACTACAACTCTCAGATCAGTTTGATCCGTTTATTACATTTAGGTACATTTAGGTATGTTTTAAGGCAGTGCAGGTTTTTATTACAGTATATAACACATTTCAGTAACTAGACAATTTAAAGCCCTGAACAAGGAAAAAGAAACAACAGGAAAACACAGAGATAAGTACACGGTGTGGGGTGGTGATAAAAATGGTAAGTTACCTGTCCGACAAACAGGAAGCCTGGGTTCGTATCCCAGCTGGAGGGAATGAGCTGCCAATGTGGGTGGTTAAGCAAGACCATTCACACTAATGCCTGCTTTGGGGAGTGGCAGTCTAGTGGTTAGTGCATTGCACTTGGAACCCAGAGGTTATGAGTTCAAGCCCCACTCCCACGGACTCCCTGAGCAAGACCCCTTGGCGCCGCACAAAGTGATGGGTCAAATGCTGAGAGTTCATTCTGTTGCTCTGTACTTGTGACAGACAAGAAAAAAAAACTATATTTATGAATAAAATGCATGAAAATATTAAAAGTTAATTTATTTCCTCTAAAAATTGGTTCTAATCTTCATAGGGTTGTCACGATACTAAACTTTTCAACTCGATACCGATACTAAGGAAAATATTCGATACTCGATACCATTTTCGATACCACAAGGATAAAAACAAAGATTCCAAAATTCAACAGAAATATTTTCATTAATAAATAAAATACAATAAATAAACACAATAAAGGTTGTATGCTGTGCACAATATTAAGCAAGCTTGATAAAAAATTTATAAAATTAAGTGTTCCTTCCTTGGCTATGCTTTGCACACATAACAATGACACTAGCCAAACCGGTTAAAAAACAAAAATAATTCTCAGCAGCTGCACCTCTTACAAAAAAAAGTCTGAAACTGAAAAGTGCACAGAATTATTCAATCACACAGTGTTCTGAAAGTGCATTTTCCTCTATTCTGCACTTTAGATGAATGACTGCTTAGGTGCCACTGGTGGTGGCACTGTATCGATACTTTTAAAAACGAGTATTGTATCCGGATACAACGTTTCAGTATCGATACTTTTTTGAGTTTCGATACTTTTGACAACCCTAAATCTTCATTTAAAACAGTTTAGGGTTTCAGCGGCTTTCCAGTTTTCTGGGAGTTTGATTTAAATTAGTGGAGCATAAAAAATAAAACCTGCTTCTCCACGTTTGGTTCTGTTCCTGTGTATGCAAAGTTGATCCACTGACAACAACTCTGTCATATATTTTTCTGCAGAGCCGTTTAGTGATTCAGTTAGACTTCCTCTTAGATTAGTTCCCCTTGCTCTCAGGGTCAGTTTTAGCTTTTAAATCATACTTATTTTGGGTCAGTTCTTCCTGATCTCATCTGTTACATAAGATAGATTTTAGTGGCTTTTTTAAAATAGGGTAGATTTTGTTCTCATGGTTTGTGTGTTTGCTCTTTCCCAGTCGCTACCCTGCACCTGCAGCATCTCCCAAACACGCACCATGACCATGTTGGATGGGACTTACAGCGAGGCCGACACCAACAGCCTAGCTGGCTACACCGAGGAGCCAATGGGTCCTGAGGATGAGCCCGAGCCAGAGCCTGAGCCAGAGGAGAAGCCAAAGGTCCCAGAGAAGTCAGAGCACATGGTGGTCCACCTGTCCATGAGCACAGAGCCCGCTGGCATCAAGAAGAGGAAGAGTCTACGCGCCCTCAACATAATCCAGAATACACATGCAATTGATAAATATTCTCGGATGATTTTTCCTGGATCATACATTTTCTTCAACCTTATCTACTGGTCTGTTTACTGCTGATTGACAGCTGGGGATCAGGGTGAGGCTGGCAAGGTAGAAACAAGCCGTTGTGATAAAGCTGGGGATGAGACTTTGAACAGTTAGTGTCCTACAAGATACACAAATAGAAAAAGGAGTCCAGCAGGACCTGAGGAGATTCAAAGGCTCTTCAATTATCTTTATCTTTCTGCTCCTGGGTTTCATTTTGCTCCAACAGCAGCTTGAATGTTGATATTTTAACAAGGAAACCATAAGCTCTATCACGTTACCTCTTAGTTATGAATGTTTGGGTCCAGAAGTTTTCATCCGTTTGTGGTTTAATGGTATTAAAACCTGAAACTGAGGAGGTTATTAACACAAAGAAAATGTCTCAGGTTAGGATACACAGAGGAGATTATCTGGTTATATTTATATCCATCTGAATGTAATATGCTCAGATTTAGTTTATGGGCTTTGATGGGATTCTGGTTTGCATGATCCTGTTGAGCTCAGCAGATGTCACCTCAGGAAATGTTAACCGCTCAGTCTAATTACATGGTAAAATAATCAGATATGAAACAGGGCAGCAGGTAGAAGGCACCTGGCGGCAGTTGTCATGGTAACAGGCGTTAATGATGGAAGTGAATTGGGTTGTGTATTTTCTTAGTTTTCAACTGGTGAAGTTGTTTATTACAGAGGATATCTAACTATAAAGAAAACTCTGGCTGAGATTTAGCCTTGAAGAGATTTCCACACATCATTAAGTAATTGGCTCTTTTCAGAGCGGAGGAATCAGAAGCAGTAATACATTTGATCTGTTATTAATTAAATATTTTCAGATTTCAAAGATTTTCAGCAATCAGGATTTCATTTGCTGCCCTTGTAAAATGTATACTCACGGCCTCTAACTGTAGAATATACCAGCTTACCTACATGTCAGCATCCGTAAAGCCTGAACACTGAAACCAGCTGATAGAATGACTCGGGTTTAGATTAGGTTCTGTTAAACCTGATCTCAACAACCATCTGATGGCAGCTTCAGACATGTTTCTGGGAAGCTGCCTTTTTTCAACCTGAGAAAACATTCTTGTGTTTATTTATATTATTATTGTAGGACTGATTTACTTCAGTGAAAAAAACTATGTGTATTATTAAATGAAAAAACTATGTAGATTAAACAACTGTGGAAACTGTTGAAAGAGAGCTTGCTTCTAAAGTTTTTATTAAATTGGGAAGGACTGCTAACAAGCTGAGATTGAGTCAATCAAAGATTATGAGCAGCTTTTTTAGGAGGATATCATGTTGGACGCCCTGCATCTGCGGCTCCGCCTCTGCAGCTTCACGAAGGTCTGCAGCTCAACATCCATCTGTAGCTCCGCCTCCGTCTGCAGCCTCATGGAGGTCTGCAGCTCGACATCCATCTGCAGCTCAACATTCTTCTGCAGCCTCATGGAGGTCTGCAGCTCGACATCCATCTGCAGCTCAACATTCTTCTGCAGCCTCATGGAGGTCTGCAGCTCGACATCCATCTGCAGCTCAACATTCTTCTGCAGCCTCATGGAGGTCTGCAGCTCGACATCCATCTGCAGCTCAACATTCTTCTGCAGCCTCATGGAGGTCTGCAGCTCGACATCCATCTGCAGCTCAACATTCTCCTGCAGCTTCATGGAGGTCTGCAGCTCAACATGCATCTGTTGCTCCACCTCCGTCTGCAGCTTTATGGAGGTCTCGGCTCAGTATCCATCAGCAGCTCTGCCTTCATCTGCATATATGTATCTATTTGCGGCTAAAGGTTGCATATCTGCAGCAGCCGAAGTTATGACTTTGACAACACACCTGGCTGCATCTGTCATCGTCATACCCGTCAGCTGTGGTTTCACAGCTGTCAGCAAAGCTGCTGGCAAGAGGTCTTGTTTCTGTTTCTGACTTGGCAGCTTTTCCAGCCAATGTAGGAGTCTACTGGTTGGATATTGTTCAACTAGGAAAATCTGTTTTCAATTTATCGTCAACATGGATAATTCAGATCATGATGTTTGGACACTGTCTGGGGAAATAGCTTCATCAAATCCATCCTGTTATAGAGCCTCAGATCTCCGGCTGATAAAATGTTTCAGTTTGACACTTGTGTGTTTGAGTTTGTTGGTTAAATTTCTGCTGGATAAATCTGACATAAAGAATGTTTCTGTGTTTGTAAAGATGTATTAAATATTACTGTCATAAACTGATTCGGTCTCTGATTTGTAGAGATAAGAAACAAATTCTTTGCTTGATCAGTGACACTGAGGCTGCTCAGTTTTTAATTTCCTCTGACATCTTAGTCTGAATCTGTCTTCATAGAGAAACATGATACAGTCAGTCAATCAGTGATACTTATGATGAGGGGTTTAGTGATCAGGGCACAGCATGAGTCAGTTTAGAAACTAAATTTAAATATAAAATTTACTTTTAGATTTTTTCCAAGCATTTTATACATCTTCTTATTTATAGAAGAAATTCAACACAACAGGTGTATTTTTCAAAATATGTCCCCATTTACTGATCTATGCTATTTCATGATTTTTTATCACACTTACATTTTTACTATATACCCAATACATTTATTATAATAGATAATTATTGACTTTCTGTTAGAGAAAGATTTTCCTAAACTGAAAGGATGTTTGTTTATGTACATTGAAAATGGACACACGGCTTGGCAAAAGGTTACACTGTTTCCACAACAGTTATTCATGTTTTAGTTTATTTAGCCACATCCATAGAAGTATTTTAAACCATTTTCTTTTTTGTGAGACACATAATGAGTAGAAACAAACCGAATCTTATTCTTGAGTTCAGTTTCTACCTGAACGATGGTTTAATCCTTACAATCTATACCTATCTAAAAACTCATTCACCAAGTGAAACATCTTATGCAGATTAATTCCACAGATTTGATGATTCTGGTGATTTTCAGCCTTTTTGCCGCTTAAATACAATGATTTTCCGCACAGAGTTGATGAAAACCCAGCATTTAACAACATTTTATTAGACAAATATAAACAACCCAATAAACATAGAGTGAAGGAGGCATATTTTCAATTCCCACCTAAAGTTTTTTGAAGTGTATTTCAAAGCTGACAAATATTATAATATTAAAAAATAATTACATATGATTATATGGCTCATAACAATATATTAAAAATATAATTGCTGCAGTATTACTTTAAGCAATCTTGATATCCCATTATAAAAATCTGGAGATGGGAAAAGGCTAAATAGGCTCTTTGTAGGTCTACAAATAATAAAATACAATTTCCACATTTTATAAACTCAGTTTACATTCATGTTTTTTTGTTTCATATCCTTTTTTAAGTTACTATTCAACGTAAACTCTTAATTTAATACAATTATTGTACTAATTATTAATAATTAAACTATCAGAAACATTTTGTTCCGCTTTTAATTTTATGCATTTGTGACCCTCTGCTTTCTCTGTGAACATGAGAAACTGAATTTTATGTCTTTACTTATATGAACAGCAAAGTGAAGCTGCTTTTCTTCATATTTTATATATGTTTTTATATTTTGAAAACGTTCTTCTGGCCAGTTTTCATTCACACTGTTGTGTTTAATTCACTACAAACACATGGCAACTGCATCATGAGAACTGTCGCCTCTCTATAATCCCCGAGCGGTTAGTGAACGCAGCACAGAGCTCCACTTCCTGTCAGCAGGAAGTTTCCCGTCATCACCGACCCAGAGTGTTTTTATAACTCTGCATCAGCCGGACTGAGAACCGCTCGGAAGCTGCCCTGAAGCTGTGAGTGTTTGTGGTTTGTTTAGACTTGTTTACACACTATTTGGTTGTTGTTTGTTTACCAAACATGGACAGTTCCGGTGCTAAGGAGCAGCTGCAGCAGTTGCTGCTTGGTGTTTTATGGGCGTCCTCAAAGAAATCAGTGTACTATAACCCGATCAGAGTCGCTGTTACTCCCGATCAGCTGAGATCAGAGCTCACTTATCTGTCAGACTCAGCTGGATTAATGGCAGCACCCGCCTGACGTCACAGAGCCGCGTCACTCTAACTGTTGGCCGTCAAACTGTAGTTTCCTAAATGACTTCCGGTTCTCTCTGCAGACCGAAGGTCAGGAAGATCAGATCTGAGTCCTGTGAAGTTTCCTCTGATTTCCCTGGCAGGTTTCGGTTCTATAACAGAACCATTCGCGTGAGGAGTCCCCTGAGATATGGGAGAGGATCAGGATCAGGGGAAGATTTACCATTTAGCAATACCGGGCAGGTGCCAAGGGCCCCAAGCTCCTGGGGGCCCCATAAAACTCGGTTTACATGAATGGTTAATACAACTTTTCCTTATTGGTGTGCATTAATTATATTTTTGATAAAAATCAGAACCTGCACAGGGACCCTAATTGCATTTTTACTTTATTCTTTTTTTTTTTTTTTCCTCTGACTGTCACATAAATAAACACCTTCTGAGTCAGCGATGGAAATTTCAGATCATGCAAAGAGATTCCAATTTTATTTTGTAGAGATATTATCAACGACTGTAAACAAACATGATTAATATAGCTGATTAATATAACAAAAAAGCTGATTAATAAGTTAAACTTGAATTTGATTAGCTGCTTCAGTTTCAGTTAAAGTTATTGATCAGAATAACACCTTGATATTTAAATATAGATATATATTATATATTATATATATATTATATTATATTATTTTTATTTATTTATTATTATTATTTTTTTATTTTTTTATTTTTTTTAAAGCTCTTCCTCACCCATCACTGGCGGTCTTCCCCCCTTTTTTCCTCCAAGCTCGGGTCCTCTACCAGAGGCCTGGGAGCTTGATGATTCTGCTCAGTATCTTTGCGGTTCCTAGAACTGCACTCTTCTGGGCCGAGATGTCTGATGTATTTCCAGGGATCTGCTGTAACCACTCTTAAAATTTGGGGGTCACTGCCCCGAGGGCCCCAATGACCACGGGTACCAATGATGCCTTGTCCTTCCAGGTTTTCTCCAGCTCTTCTATGAGCCCCTGGTATTTCTCTAGTTCTTCATGTTATTTTTTCCTGATGTTGCAGTCACTTGGTATTGCTATGTCAACCACAGCGGCTTTCTTCTGCTTTTTGTCCACAATCTCAATCTCTGGTTGGTTTGCTATTACCATTCAGTCCATCTGTATCTGGAAGTCCCACAGGATCCTGGCTTGATCATTCTCTACCACCTTTGGAGGTGTTTCTCACTCTGACCTTGGGGTTTCCAGCCCATACTCTGCACAGATGTTCCTGTATACTATTCCAGCCACTTTGTTATGGCACTCCATGTAGGCTTTCCCTGCCAGCATCTTGCACCCTGCAGTAATGTGCTGGATTGTCTCTTTGCACAGTCTGCACCTGGGGTCTTGTCTGGTGTGGTAGATCTGGGCCTCTATTGCTCTGGTGCTTAGGGCCTGCTCCTGTGCAGCCATGATGTGTGCCCCTGTGCTGTCCTTCAGTCCATATTTGTCTAGCAATTGGTAGGATTTCCTGATATCTGCCACTTCAGTAATTTTTTGGTGGTACATCCCATGTAGGGGCTTATCCTCCCATGATGGAATCTCTGGCACCTGATCTTCTGTTCCCCATTGTCTGAGACATTAACTGAGCACATGGTCTGTTGGAGCCTTGTCCTTGATGTACTTATGGATCTTGGATGCTCTTAAGCTCATTAGTCCTCGGCCTCCTTCCTTACGGCTGGCCTACAGTCTCAGGGTACTGGATTTGGGGTGGTACCCTCCGTGCATGGTTAGGAGCTTTCTTGTCATAACATCTGTGGCCTGTACAGTATCCCACCCTTTCGCCAGCTTGTTATTCCTGCAGGGTATCTGATTACTGGTAGAGCGTAGCTATTTCTTGCCCGAGACTTATTCTTGATATACAGGTGCTGGTCATAAAATTAGAATATCATGAAAAAGTAGATTGATTTCAGTAATTCCATTTAAAAAGTGAAACTTGTATATTATATTCATACATTACATACAAACTCATATATTTCAGATGTTTATTTTGTTTAATTTTGATGATTACAAATGACAACAAATGAAAATCTCAAATTCATCATATCAGAAAATTAGAATATTACTGAAGACCAATAAAAACAAAGGATTTATAGAAATGTTGGCCAACTGAAAAGTATGAACATGAAAAGTATGAGCATGTACAGCACTCAGTATTTAGTTGGGCCTCCTTTGGCCTGTATTACTGCAGCAATGCGGCGTGGCATGGAGTCGATCAGTCTGTGGCACTGCTCAGGTGTTATGATAGCCCAGGTTGCTCTAATAGTGGCTTTTAGCTCTTCTGAATTGTTGGGTCTGGTGTATTGCATCTTCTTCTTCACAATACCCCATAGATTTTCTATGGGGTTAAGGTCAGGAGAGTTTGCTGGCCAATTAAGAACAGGGATACCATGGTCCTTCAACCAGGTACTGGTAGCTTTGGCACTGTGTGCAGGTGCCAAGTCCTGTTGGAAAATGAAATCTGCATCTCCAAAAAGTTGGTCAGCTGCAGGAAGCATGAAGTGCTCTAAAACTTCCTGGTATGTGGCTGCGTTGACCCTGGACCTCAGAAAACACAATGGACCAACACCAGCAGATGACATGGCACCCCAAACCATCACTGACTGTGGAAACTTTACACTGGACTTCAAGCAACGTGGATGAAGTGCCTCTCTTCTTTTCCTCCAGACTCTGGGACCTTGATTTCCAAAGGAAATGCAAAATTTACTTTCATCAGAGAACATGACTTTGGACCACTCACCAGCAGTCCAGTCCTGTTTCTCTTTAGACGCTTCTGACGCTGTCTGTGGTTCAAGAGTGGCTTGACACAAGGAATGCGACAGCAGAAACCCATGTCTTTCATACGTCTGTGTGTGGTGGTTCTTGAAGCACTCACTCCAGCTGCAGTCCACTCTTTGTGAATCTCCCCCACATTTTTGAAGGGGTTTTGTTTCACAATCCTCTCCAGGGTGCGGTTATCTCTCTTGCTTGTACACTTTTTTCGACCACATCTTTTCCTTCCCTTCGCCTCTCTATTAATGTGCTTGGACACTGAGCTCTGTGAACAGCCAGCCTCTTTAGCGATGACCTTTTGTGTCTTGCCCTCCTTGTGCAAGGTGTCGGTGGTCGTCTTTTGGACAACTGTCAAGTCAGCAGTCTTCCCCATGATTGTGTAGCCTATAGAACTAGACTGAAAGACCATTTAAAGGCTTTTGCAGGTGGTTTGAGTTAATTAGCTGATTAGAGTGTGGCACCAGGGGCCATCAATTTTGAACCTTTTCACAATATTCTAATTTTCTGATATGATGAATTTGAGATTTTCATTTGTTGTCATTTGTAATCATCAAAATTAAACAAAATAAACATCTGAAATATATGAGTTTGTATGTAATGTATGAATATAATATACAAGTTTCACTTTTTAAATGGAATTACTGAAATCAATCTACTTTTTCATGATATTCTAATTTTATGACCAGCACCTGTATATAAACAATCACATGTATTTCATAATTTAAATATAATAAAGAGGGGCTTGTATTAACATTTAATATATTTACACTTAGTCAAACAGCATGATTTGATCTTTATATAGCCATTAATGTTGGCTGATAGTACATTATATTTCATGATCTATAACTCATTTATAAACAATCTATAGAACGACTAAAAGTACATTAATTTAACCCAGGAGATGGTTTGGGGCAGAACTGATGCCTACGATTCTGGGTATTTCCATCTGCAGTGTTTGTTTGAAGAGCCATTCTTCATCTGCCGTGTGCCTCTAAAACGACTCACAGCCTGACATCCATTTTTATAATTTTCCTTGTACTCATCACACTTCCTTTGTAAAGAAGGCTAATCCAGGGTTTTTCTCTACACACAAAGGATTTTTTGCTGTCTTCTAATAATGTCGTGTCAATTGTATTTCAGAGGACTGATTGCAGAGTGTTTTACATCCGTCTCTAGGCAACCATGACAGCATCACACACCCCTATCTGAGGAAGTCCTGCTTAGATGCTGGAGCCATGCTAGCCTTTCTATCTCTTGCATTTTAGTTTTTAAATTTGTTTGTTATAATCTTAACATGTGTAAAACAACCTCTGCCTAATATTTATTAGATAACAGGAAGGATGGCAACTCTCATTTTGATAAATGATAACATTTTCTTTATAAACATGAAATGATGGGAGTTCTAAAACTTCTCCTGCACCCTTGAGGATTGTTCAAGAGGCTCCATTTCTTTATCTTTTTCTAGATCTGATTCATCCACTGCTAATTTGTATAAACATGACCCAGCTCATTCTGAAGGAAGCTCACTATAGTTGGAACAGAGGAGGTGATATATCATGATCTGAAAATTATTGTGTGGAAACAATTTTAACATGCTTATATATATACACCACAGATCTACTCAAAATGTTTAAAAGGAAATATAAGAATACTTAAACTTTAAATATGTTTTGTCTCCTAACCTAGGTAATTTGTTCTGTTAAAAAAATAAAAATATGCCTTCGATCTAAAAAGTAACATTTTCAAAATGATAAAAAAAAAGTTTTCAGTATATTTTTTATTTAATTTAAAATCATTTTAATGAGAGAGAGAGTAACTGAAGCTTTCTTGGGATAAGTGAAGAATAATCACATAGTGCTCCCCCTCCTCCACCTGTTGCTGTACTATGCAAGTCAACTGGCTGGGAAAAAAATCTACCTATGAGAAACAAAGACAATAAAAAGTGTTTTAACCATCACTCTAATAGGGGGTTTTCAGTGACGTCACTGACCAGCTTCTGGTCCGCCATCTTGGGTGGCATATTATCGTTTATCATATATATCATGTCGCGAATGGATAAGTACGCCAGCACGCTAGAGCCACCAGATCATGGAACATATCTGAGGAAATGTTCCGTGATCGACCATATGGACCCCTATGCCCTCCACGGTGCCTTGTTTAGCACTAATCCAGATGATTGGCCAAATGTAGAGCATGGTGACATAGTTCATTACCCAGTGTTCAGTGAAAACCCTCTGCACACTCTTGAGGAAATGAGAGCGTACAAGGGTCTAGAGGCTCACAACCAGTTCACATCTGGTTGGGTACGAGATGTCGAAGTGATGTACATGAAGGAAATCGCCATCATACGTGGACGGGTGAGTTTTAATAAGATGGTAAAAATGTAAACAATCCGACGCAGGGCTCGCTATGCTAGGTGGCTAACGGCCGGCGGTGCGCGAACAGTTCCAAAGCTACAAGTCCTTGGAGTCTCATGTGCAGTTTACGAATGGATGGGTTCAGGAGCTGCAGCTCATAAAGCCAGCAAACAGTGCTAACCGTTAGTGCTAACAACCACTCAGGCATGTAATGTACTTTTAACTAGCTGCTATGTGTTTCAAAGGTTTGGTTGGTAACGTTAGCTGCCAAACCTCCCTAAACCCTCCGGGTTTTTCACATATTTGAGCCTTTTCCTGCGGGTTGAAATCAAGTTAAGGTGAAATTAATCAAATTAAAACACGGCTGAGAGAGGGAGTCCAGTACGCGGTAGTCATAGGCAGTAGTCTGAGTAGCGGCGGCGGAGACGGTCAACATTGCGGCCACGGAAAGTAATACGTCATGACGCCCAAGCCCTATTATTAATATATTATTACATGTTTTAAATGCTTGACAGTTAATTACCTGTGACAAAGTGAGCACTGCAGACTCTGGCGTGTTCCAGCTTAACACCGTCCAAATCGGACCTGGATATCCGTGTCAGGCATAGGTGACAGCGTTGTTCAGATAGCTGTTTTGTTTTTTCACATTGATTCACGATTACGGCTGGTATGCGATAGAAAGAGCGTTGATCTCCACCTCCACGGGCCGTGCAACCAACAATTACACACGATTTCACCATTTTTCACTGTCAATACTGCCTAAGGCTGCCACCCAATATGGCGGACGCGCTGAGTAGTCACGTGAGCATGACGTCACCTGAAAACCCCCTATTCAGGTAATGTAGCTTAAAAACAACCATTAAAAAGCTTTGAGCAGCATATCTGTTAAACACCTGAGTTCACACCCTGATTACTGGAGCAGATCCCTCAACTAGGTAAAAAAAATCATATCTTTTCACTTTTATTATTGAAATAATTTTCAACTAATTTAATAATCGATTAACTGGCATATAGAGACTGTTAAAAAGGCCTTTATCTGTCAAAGCGACCTGCTTAGAGCAGTAATTATACCAAAGTTGGAAAAAAAGATATCTAAACATTTGGAATTAAAGATTGAAAAACATTTTTTTTTTCTGTCAATATGCTCTATCCAGAACACCTAAAGTGGAAAAGTTCTAATTTCACCTGCTTTGATTTTGTAAAAAGTCTTCCTTATCTGCAGCCCTAATCTGTTCAGGAGAAATCTCTAAACAGCAAAATTAGTTTAATATGGTGAGAATTTCTTAAAACAATTAAAGAAAGATATTCTATTAATCTAGAACAATTTATCAGCAATATACACTCTCATAATGTGATTTTTGCATTGATTTAGTAACTGTTTTTTTTTATTTATATCTTAATTTGTTTTCATTTTTTTTCTTAAAACTTTTCTTTTAATGTAGAATCAAGTTTTTACTTGTTTTTTGTTTTGTTTTGTTATGATGGTTTAAAGTGCTTTACTTAGATAGTTTGACCTGAAGTCCTTTTTTTCAAATGTGAGAGAGTAAAAAAAAAAACTGTTTGGCTGATTTGAATCTGAAAGTACGGTGGCTGTGAGAGGACAAACTTTCAAAGTGCATTTACTGGATACATCCCCCCCTATTATTCAGAAACATCTGTAGACTTAAACGCCTTTTAAAGCAAACCTTAGATTGTTTTTCAAGGAGTTTAAACACATTTCCTTCCTGTAATGTTTAAATGTGATGTAAAAAAAGAAAAAAGTGGAATTATCAAGAAGCAGTTAAGCTCAGAAAATTCCAAACAAAGATTTTAAGTTAGATCATTGCAGCTACAGAAAAGGTTAAAGCTTAGAGTGGCACAGACAGACCATCTGAACCGTATTTTTGTCTTTGACTCAGAATCTTTGCACCCGTGCAGTAAAAGGGAAGAATGCTCACTGTGGTTAAAGTGAGTCATTCAGGAAAACCGCTGTTACTCTGCTCACTCTGAAAGTGGAAGCAGTTCTCTTAGCTCCTCCCCGCTTCGTGTTTCACTGCAGTTAAACTTCTAACATTCCAGCTTTAGCTCCTGAGGGAACAACAAGTTATTCAACAGATCTGAACGCTGCACAGAGTATTCATGGAATTTGTTTCGTTCAGTCGCGACAAACTGCTGGAGATTTAATAACATTTTTACTCAGAAACAAAGAAGAAAAAGAAGAATGCAGCCCTCTGAGTCACAACCTGAAGGTCTCAGCTTGATGCTCTTACTGGGCAAAGATAAAAACCATAGCAGCAGTGGTACATAGCCTTCTGGTTCTGGTTACATCTGACCTATCCCCTTTCAGCAGGTTCTGGTCCAGCCATGACCCAGAAGGAGCAGCAAGAGTTCGCGGCCTGCTTGCAGGAGGCCCTCGCTTGGATGCAGAGCGTCCAGGAGCAGCTTAAAGGCAACGATAATACACAGGGGCCCCGAGATGCCTTGGAGGCTCGACTCAGGGAGACTGAGGTAAGGCGTTTATTCTCAAAGATTTCATTGGATATATTATAAAAACCCAATCACTAGAATGGGGTAGAGATGTGGTTTGATTTGCTTTAATCAGAAACTGCAACTTGGTTTGAATCAGTGATAAAAAAAAAATCAGTTTGACAGAATGTTGCATCGCTGCATGCAGTTTTACGAGCCACACCCGCCGTGGGTGGAGTCCAAGCTGGTGTTGTAGTCGGTGGATGGTTTGCTACATCTCAAGCTTCTGGCAATGAGCAGCAGGCTGTGAATAATCACCAGATCTGCTCCTGCAGCTGAGGAGTGCATCAGCTTTTTATTTGGAGCCCCCTCCCTCTTGTTTTTACCTAAAGGCCTCACCCTCATGAAAACTGCATGGAGTCTGTTTCTGCAGAAACCAGCCAGCAGAACCAGTTTAATTTGTTCTGGATTTCTGTTTTCATTCTTTTGAAGACATTAAATTTACCTTCATGCTTTAATTGCCGAGATGTTTTTGTTTCTGAGGAGACCTGTTGTGTTTTCTTCATGTTTTTTTTTTCTTGCCCAACACATATTATCACAAAGAAATCCACTTTCTCCGTGTTTATCAAAGCAAACATGCAACACACATAGGATAAACCCTCTTCAGGCTAAACCCACTGCTGCAGATGAGCTGTCTTCTCTTACCTTTAAAGTCATCTTGATAAATAATTCTTCAAACCCCTTTAAGATCTTTCAACTCTTTCTTTTGAAATCTTTCTGCCTTTGCTCTTAATTAATCTAAGGAAGCATAAAAGATAAATATGATTTGTGAATTCCAACACACGTCTCCAGCAGATGCACCTTTATGTTTGCAGATGCCACATCCTGCTGCTCACTGCTGCTGATGTCATTAAACTCCAATTCCATCAATACAATAATCTCTGCAGGAGTTCTGTTGTGCTCTGGTCCTCTTTCTCAATCTTTTTCTATAGAATCAGCAGCATTTATATTAAAATAAAGCAACACTAGACAGCTCTGTTATATATTCCCTTTGCAGGTATATGTGTTGTTGTCCCTGAACGTCGTCCATAGGAGCTCAACTTGTTTATCTGATCTCTGCAGAAAAGGTTCTTCAAACCTGATCAGGCTAAAAAAAAATATTTCTGAGGACCTTTTAAGGGTTAAAACATAACCGTCTGATTTGCTGTTTCTCTTTCTACCTAATAGCTCTGTTTGAATTAATTTCATGTGGACGATAACAATATAAACCAATCAGCAACTGTTGTATTGTGTTTCTATTGCAGGATTAAAAATAGGAAAGAGAAGAGGAAGTTTAATGGTTTCATTGTTAGCTTTGAGCAACACATGTGGAAGAACTATCTGTTGCTACTGCGAAGAAGAATTTGGCTAGAAAGGTGTCTGGATTTTAATATTTTCTCCACCATCATGTACAGAAAATCCATCATTCGGAAGATACAGGTCGGATGAAAGTGGAACAGGTGTTGATGGCGGCAGAGAAACTTATGCAGAGCGAAGATGAGGAGCTTAAGAACAGCACTAACAGCAAACTGAAGGAGCTGAAGAGCCAGTGGGAGGACACAACCACCTACATTGTCCATTGTCACAGGTAACCTTCTCAGCCTTCATCCTGTGACTCTTTGTTTGTTCCATGTTGCCTTTAGTCTGACAAAGGTTACCTTGTGTGCTCTATGTTACCGTCTGTATTTCATTGCTTATGTTCTTTGTGGTAATATATTGCATGGCTTAAAAGTTTAATTTTAGTTTCCCAAATGGTAGAAACGAATGTGTTGGCTAAGGCAGCAGTTAGAATAGAATAGAATAGAATAGAATAGAATAGAATAGAATAGAATTCCACTTTATTTGCATTACACTGTGACATCTATCCAGAAGTGCTATTCAGGATATAGATATGTGCACAAAGACTATGTATGTATTAACTATAAATGGTATATATATGAACAGAGAGTAATTGTAAGAGGCTATACAATAAATCTATATATGAAACTATATACAAATTATACAGAAAGGTTAGGATATGGATTATGTATATATTAGTGGGGTTATAAAACAGAATAAATAATAACAGATGATAGCAGATAAAAGATTAGCAGATTATATACACCTATAGATGAGTAGTGCTTGTAAGCGAGGATGTGTGTGTGAGGACAGTCCATATGTTATTGTTTTGTGTGTTAGGTTTTTTTGGGTTTTTTTGGGGGGTACAGTCCTTTTAGTTGGTGTCAGGAGGCGTTCAGGAATGACGGCTGTGGGGAAGAAGCTCTTCTGATACTCCTGAAGACGGGAGTGAGAACGGTGTGTGTGCAGGACCGGTGGAGTCTTTGGAGATTTTCCCGTCCCTTTTCAGACACCGCTTCCTGAAGATGTCCTCGATGGCAGGGAGGGTAGTTTTCACCATCCTCTGCATTGCCTTCCGGTCCGAGGCAAAGCAGTTCCCATACAAACTATGATACAGTTGGTAAGGATGCTCTCAATGGTGCAGTAGGAGAACTTCAGGAGGATCCCTGAGGACAGATGGTTCTTCCTTAATAAAGAAGAGGCGCCGATGCGCCTTTTTGATGAGCTTATAGCTGATGGTCATCCATGCCAGACCCTCAGAGATGTGGATTCCCAGGAACTTAAAGCTGTCCACACGCTCCACCGCCGTCCCCTTGAGGATGGGTTGATGTGGGTCAGCGTTCCTCTTGACGTCCACGACGAAAAGACGCAAGTTCCTTGGTCTTTTCATGGTTCAGCTTCAGGTTGTCTGTTCCGCACCATTCAGCCAGACAGTCCAGCTCCTCCCTGTGGAGGCCTCATCGTTGTCTCTGATGAGTCCGATCACTGAGGTGTCGTCATCAAACTTGATGATGGAGTTGGAGCCATGGACGGGTCTGCAGGAGAGGGTGAGGAGGGAGTCGAGGAAGGGACTCATCATGCATCCTTCTGGCACTCCGGTGTTTATGGTGACAGTGGTTGTCCAGCCGGGAATGTTGGGGCCGACTTGTCAGGAAGTCGAGCAACCAGTTGCACATGAGTGAACTAATGCCGAGTTAGTTAGTTTTTCCCTGACCTTACATCTAGGGAAGTGCGGGATTCATCAGAACTATTTTCTGGTAAATCAGAGCACTGATTCCCCCCTGATGTGCTTGTTTCTTCTTAAAAAATTTGTTATTTTCTTACTCTGGGAATAAAGAAACAATCCAGGAAGGGAGAAAATGCCAGCAACACAACATGAGAGGTTGGTATCTGAGCGGTGGGAAGCGTAAATATCTCAAAGGGTTTTGCGTGTGAAACAGACAGATAACAAAGGGAGAAAGCTGCTCAAGAGTCTGGAATGTCATGTTGTCAGCATGCAGTCCAACAGTCAAGAGATGTTTATTTTCTAAATGTCACTTTAACATTTAGGTTTAAAAAAGGAGCCGTATTAATAACATCTGTGTTAAATGCCTTTCTGGCCCTGAATGCACACTAGTCTGATCCCTGCTAAGAACAGAAATGATGCAAGACTCTGACTCTGAAAGGAGTTGCACCGTAGGAGAAGTGAGGCTAAAATGAAATAAAGTTTCCTAACATTCCTGTCTATGTCTTCGCAGCCGGATCGAGTGGGTGTGGCTCCACTGGAGCGAGTACCTGAAGGCGTACGAGGAGTTTGAGGTGTGGCTCACCAAGCAACGGCGCTCTCTGGACAAGAATGTGGAGCTACAGCTGGGCCCAAAGGAGAAGCTGTGGCAGCTGGACCAGCACAGGGTGATGGTGAGCGACGTCGACAGCCAGGTGGCGCTGTTGGAGAGGCTGCTGGACGAGGCAGCCGCACTGCATGGCAGAACGCAGGACCAGAGCGTTGACAAACAGGCCCAGCAGAGAATGCAAGAGGACTATAACAACATCCGGGATCGAGCCAGGGTGGGACATGATCAGAATCTGGTTCAGACTGATTGGATCCAGACCTGCTGAAAACATCTTAGATGATAATAACTGTTTTTTTTCTCCCCTGCTCTGTTAGGAGCGGCTGATGCTGCTGCAGAAGATCAGCGATGAGCACCAGACGTTTCAAAGCCGTGTTCAGAAGTTTGAATCCTGGCTGGTATCTAAAACCAGAGAGCTGACCGAGCTGATGCAGCTGAAGGAAACCCCTGAGAACAAGCTGAAAGCATTAAAGGTCGGTCAAAACGCTGACAATCATTGTCTCAACATCTGCTGGTTCTAGGCCTGGTAGTAGCAAGGCGATGGTTTAGAACATCTGCCTCCTTGTCCTCCTAACGTCTTGCTTTGTCTCAGACTCTGGATGAAAGCGTGGCATCTGAGGAGACCACCCTGCAGCAGATTCAAAACATGGCAGACGCTGTGAGAGCCAACACGTCTCCTGCAGGAGCAGTAGCTGTGCAGGAGGAGGCAGAGGAGCTGCGGCTGGGATGGCAACGTCTACGACAGGGTCTCTGTGAGGCTGAGGAGGGTCTGCGCTGCAGCTTGGACTCCCATAGTCAGTACCTGACCCGGTGCCGGCGGCTGGGAGATGAGATAGGGCGGATCAGGGAGCTGCTGCAAGACCTGGACCAGGAGCTGGAGGAAACGCAGGAGTCCAAACGCAGTTCCGAGATCAACGAAGAGCAGATGGAAGGACAGTGGAGGAAATACTCAGTAGGTCAAGGGGGGGAGAGGGTTTTAAAAAGGATTGGATTGTTTGAAATCCAGGGATTTCAGACCCTTCAACCTACGTTGGTCTCATTATTGCGTTTCAGGGTGTGTGGAACACTCTGGCTGGGAAAGAGTCTCAGGTGGAGCTGCTGAAGGCTCAACTAAAGGAGCTCTTCAGGTTCTCTGAGGACTCTCGTCATCTTTCAGACGACGTCTTGGCTGTTGTTAAAGAACATCACAGGTAGGTTAGAGCTTCAGAACAGACCCACTGATGTTTTATCACAGGTAAAGTGTCCATAAAGTATTGATGCCTAAATGTATAATTCTGCTGCTTTTAAGATCAGGGTAACAGGAGCCTGCTTCTTTAAGGAGAACTAAGCCCCTTTTTGTGTCTGATGTTTGTTGTTTCAGCCGTGTTTTGATCGATTGCTTATGTTTCAGAGCCAGTAAATACCTGTAAATATTTGGATGCAGTGCAGCCATGATATTTCAGATACATCAACCACACTTCAGAATAAAACATTCAAAACACAACCCTAATCTGTATCAGCAGGAAAAACCATTTCAATAATAGCAATTCAGTAAAACCACCCTGACCAGAGCAGCTTCTATAGCTGTAGCTATTATTCACTGTAGGGAGTCTTAAGGTTTGTTTAGCCAGGCTGTATAATAAACAGAAAATCCCCTTAGGTGGAAAAAAAGGGAGAAAAAAATACAAATAATAAAACCAAACTCCCTCAGCCTCATACCAGAAATATGGCACACAATAAACCTGGAGCTTTAGTCAGAGGTGCTGAGAAAACTCCTGCAGCTACTGCAAAAAAAATCTATACAAAAAAAAACCCAATAACGCCCTTCATGCAATCTACCACAAAATAAAGCTACAAAACCCCTAACCTACTGAGAAAGTAGTTTAAATTACTTCAGGGTTACAGTTCTTCTACAATATTTTTATGCAAAATAATATTTTTAACCTTTTTTTGTATATATTTGACATAAAAGCATAAAATTGAAGGTGTGACAGAAATATCAACCTGCTGTCAGGCTCAGGTGGTTTATATTCTGCAGGGCTCTTGTTTACCTGTGCAGCAGCAGTGTTTTTTTCCACAGTTTACATCATTTGCCAGTTAGTCACTCAGATAAATGGAACATCTTTAAAGAAATGACCCTTGAAGCAAATTGCTTTGAGAAAGTAAACCATTTGATTAGAACTTGTTAAAAGTTCAGCAAGAAAAAAAAAGAGAATTATTAGTGAAGGATGCAATCTGTTTGAAGTGAAGATTTCCTGCTTTGAAGCTCCAGTTTGTGGAGATCAGACAGGTTGAGAACGTTTTTTATGAGCTGCTCCAGGATCTGCTCAATTGGTCATTAAGCTTTACAGTGATGCATCCAAATATCCTATGCTGTTGTTTGGACCTATCATTAAACCTGGCTGTAACTTCTGTCTCTGAGACAATAACGGCAGAGTCTGCCGTCCAAAACTCTTAGATCATTTGGCTTTTTTTTTGGCACTGGGAGTTTTCCATAGGATAAGCTGAATATGTATCTGCAGAGATCTAGGTCATCATGTGCAGCTTTTTCTCCTTTTCTATTGAGCGTAATGAGGGGCTGAATTAGGACAACATCAGCTTAGAGAATTCAAACTAAATGAAACTTTTACTGTTGCTGTTTTCTTTGATTCAGATTATTTCTGCCGAATGCTGTAAGTATCTTAAAATGTCTTTTTTTTTTTTTTATGTAACTTTTTAAAGGGAAGCTTTGGACTTCTGGATGAGCGCCATTATCATCATCATCATTATCATCAGGAAACAAGGAAGGGGGCTCTAAAATGCCCCCCTAAGCCAGATTAAACAATGAGCTGCAGCCTCCCAGATCCAGGAGAGATTCTGGATTAAGCTTTCCTTCTGGAATATTAAAACCTCAAGGTTGTTAACAACTCGGCATCAGACGGATATTTCAGTGAGGGATTGGTTTTTCTGACACATGGAGGCTAATTTTTTGTTGTTCAGTTTTAATGAGATCCTGAATTCTGTTTTTAAAAAATACTTACAAGTAAAATTAAGACTATTTATTTAAGATTTTCTCACTATTAGCCAAGGCTCAACCGACATTAACATGAGGGAGTCATAGTTTAGCTTGAAATTATGGACACTAAATTTCAGATTTAAATCCAGGATTATTTTTATAAAAGATTGCAAATCAGACATCTTTTTATCAATCCATGATAAAACATAAAAAAAAAAATATATATATATATATATATATATATATATATATATATATATATATATATATATATATATATATATATTTTTTTTTTTTAAGTAAAAATCTCGGTTTGCATTTAAACAATCAGACCTTTATTATAACTGGTGATTAGCTTTCATAGCTGTTTTCGTTGATATTTACAATAATGATCTTGTTTTTTTGTTTTTTTTGTCCCTATGGTTCAAAGGCTCTTTTCCATCTGAAGTATTGGACAAATAATTCATAAAATCTGCCAGGGGTACGGGTCATTTTAGGCTTAACCGTTAGTAGAATGAAGCTCACGATGAAGTACGATCTATGGAGCAGGAGGAAAATGTTTTTTTCTTTGTTTTGGTGCAAAATTAACTGGAGCTGCTAGAAAAAAGGAGGTTCTGAATGATCTATGAATCATTTCAGAGTAGATTTACTAAGGACTTTTACAGCCTTTCATGCAGAGTAGGACAGTCTTTTAGTAACGAATAATTACTAAGTAATTAGGCTGCCTGTGTTTGGGTGAAATGATGTTAGAGCATAATGGCAGCTAATTTAACAGAACAGAGAAGGGTTTCCTACAAAAAAAACCCTGTGTGGAAAGAAAAAAATGAAATATCCATAAAAAAGAAAAACATCATCACTGATCAAACAGTAATATGAATTTAGGTTTATCTCTGATTAAAATGACCGTTTCTCCCATCTCATAATTAACACTTGAACTACTTTTTCATTTGCAAAAAATAAAAAGGAAAGCTGATGAGAACAGTTTAAAAAAATTTGTTAAAAACATGAATTTATTAACTTTAATTTAGGCAGTGTATAATTTGGCTGTTTTTTTATTAAACCAAAGAAGTCTAATTCATAAACAAGCTGAATAACTAATAATTAAATTATTAATTATAATTACTAATTTAATATTAATTGTATAATAATATTTAATTATAATGAATAAATATATGATAATAACCATAAGGATAGGCAGTTGTTTTTAGGATAGCTGCTGAAACGTTGCTGAAAAGTTAAACAAGTGAAAAACATGGAAACATAAGTATTCCACAAGTTAATTAATAAGAAAAAGACAGAAATGTTGAAATATGTATCACCATTAAAAAGATAAACAGTAGCATTTTTCCATTATTGCAGTTTGTGAAGGTCGTCTGCGACAAGAAGAGAAGGAGTAACAACAAGAAAACCTATTTTTTGTAAAAGCTGAATTTTTGAAAAATAAAGTGGGGAAAACTGTTTTTTTCCCCCTTAGCAACCTGTCGTGCTTTCAAAACTTCTCTGCTTAATTAGTCTCTGATCATTAAGGTATTTGCAGAACTCCATGACCCAACAACAAACTGGTCTTTATCTGTTTTATTTTTAAGCAGCTAAAGCTCCAGCTGGGTTTCAATCAGAACCAGAGATGTTCTAGACGTTGGGTTTTGTATCGGTCACCTCTTATTTGTTCATTATAGCTCCTTTCTTATTCACTTTCCAAAGCTTTTTAACATGATTGTCCATTTTATCAACTGTCAGACCTGAACATCATTTCCTAGTGAACAACTGGACCGACTCTTATTTATTATAAAAATGTTGAAAGGCTTATTATTTTATTTTAGGTTTAAAGGAAGCTGAAGGTTGTTGAGGATTGATAAATTGCCTCCAAGCTCCAGTCTGATGATTTTTCGTGTTTCCATGGAGAATCATGAATAACAGCGGCTGTTGGTTCTGATCTTCACCTCATACAGAGGTTTAAAGGCTTCCTTTACAGCTGCTAAAACAACTGGATCTGGATAGACTCTAAAGTGAAGAGTCATATCAGACTTGTTTAAGCTGCAAAGTCAACTTTGACGTGCGCCCATCATCTTACTGAGCAAAGAGAAATGTGTCCTCCAGTCTGAAGCATCATACAAACAGGATGATGGTGTCAGACTGACTCTGCTCTCTGTCAGAACATGTTTTCTCACTAACCTCCTTCTACCTCTGTGTCCCAGTGTGAAGTGCCGAGCTTCCAGACTCTGTTCGGAATCAGAGCTGGAGCTGAGGAGCATCCTCCAGGACCCCCTGCTGAACTACTGTCACTGGTCCAATTCCGTCTCCCAGGTGATGGAGGCCTCCAACAATGTCAGCGACTTCTCCGACTCCGCCACGCTGCTGCGCAGGATCGAGGTATCACACAGAAACACGCTGATCTGTGGCCTTCAGCAGCAACTCGCTGTGCACGCTTTGTTCTACTTTGCTCCCAAGCATTTTGTAGAGGATGACTTTAAAGTCGTAGGGAAATCATATTTAAATGTCAAATCATTCTGGCTTAAAAATGTATAAAAATGTACTCTTTATCAGACCATATTGTCCCAAAATGTAGAAAATTCTGTTTAGAAAAAAAATCTTTTTTTCGTTATCTTATTCAGGCCAGTTAATTATACGTCAGCTTGTACTGTACACCTAAATTCGGCCAATCATATATCAATGGTCATCTGTCAATCAAATTTTTTCAGTCATGGCATCTTGAATCATAAGTCGCAGGTAATATATGCAACAGTTGAAATAAGAAATAAGAATAATTTACTTTACCATTGAGTTACGTCCCAGTATTCACAGGAATGGATGTCTGTGTCTTCGGCAGGCGTGCAATTTAGTGCTACTTGGTCCCTATGTAATTTCCCATTGGGAACCTACTAGCACTAAGTTGCTAACTGGTTAGCAAGATGCCCCCAACCAACCGGCCACAATCAAACTTGCATTTGAACCTTCCGCCACAACAATCCCGCCCTCTTGATAAACGACCAATCACATTCACTTTATTCACTCGTGTAAAGTCATGCACCACTTGGGAGAATTCAGAAATGCAACGGTTGGAACAACTTTAAATACTTTTTTAAGTCAGGATAAGAGTTTAAAAATATAAACAGACAATGGAAAACCTATTAGAATTCCAGTTTCCATTAGTGTTCCATTACTGCAAAAATAACAGACTATTTTACAATGATTCCTATAAATTCTGTTCTCTTGGTCTTAATTTGCCTGATCATGATGGAGGTTTTTGTGAAACTATAAGCTGTTTTACTTCTTTTAATTGAAACCCACACATTAAACACCTTCATAACACAAATGGTGTATCTCCATTCCTCATGTACAATTTCTTAGCAATATTTTCCTTCCACTGAACTTTTCCTTAATATGGTTAAATAAAGGAATCCCTGTGAAAAGTCAGCTTGTTTAGCAATGATCTTATGACCAGAAATAGACTTTGAAACATATTTAACTCTTGATATTCTTCATGTAAGCTTCATATTTAGATTTTTGTTAATGAAAGATTTATTTTTAGGTTCCTGAAATGCAGCTCTCTGTAGGAAGTTGGGATGATCCCTTCCAGTTATAACATCAGCTGCTTTCTTAAAAACTCCACCCGTCTCCAATGGTTTAGTGTCCAACATTGACTTCTGATGGTTATGTCCCAGTGCTACTGTGTCCCGCCTAATTTCTGCCCTCTCTTTTCTCCTTCAGGGTCTCCTGCTGAACAGCGCCGAGCTGCAGGAGCGTCTGGGCCTGCTGCAGGTGAAAGGAGACCTGCTGGATTCAGTGTTCGGTCCTGAGAGGTCTGACAGCCTCCGCGTTGACCTGAACACTGCCATCAGGAACAGAGAGCTGCTGCACCATCAGCTGCTGGAGAGGAAGAACAGACTGCAGGTAACTAAGCTGGGATTTTAGGTTATGGTCTCCTTTTTTTTCTTGTGATGGCTGATCGAAGCTTTTTACACAACTTTGCATCTTAAAACAAAGATTCACTGCTCAAGTTGGACATCTAGTGGTAAAGAGAAATAACTGAAATGAGACGTCGCCATTATCATCAGTTTATTTTTCTATGAAACAAATCATGCTGCTCTACATCACATGTGCAAATTTCTTTCGGAAAGCAATGAAGGAAAACCACTGAACGGGAAGAGCCTGCTTTGACACAGTAAAGGATGCACCCAACAATCTGATCCAGTTTAAGCAGTTAGATTTAAGCAGTTCTCTGAAAGTGCTCCAAATGTCTACAGTCACTTGATTAAACAGTGCCTCAGCACATAGGTTTGGTCAGTTTCTAGGCTCAATGTGTTGGAGGATCATTAGCTCCTTCCTGTTTCCTAGCGCATCTCTGTTGGGAGGAGATGAAACAGTCAATCGACTCACAAACTATAAAAACTCTTGTCTTTTCTAATTCAATAAATGCAACAAAATTATTTTTTCCTTCCTTCCTTCCTTCCTTCCTTCCTTCCTTCCTTCCTTCCTTCCTTCCTTCCTTCCTTCCTTCCTTCCTTCCTTCCTTCCTTCCTTCCTTCCTTCCTTCCTTCCTTCCTTCGAAGCATAATAACCACCAGCTTGTTCTTTCCTGCACTTTTTCTGAGTTCAATAAAGTCTGATAAATGTTAGCAATACTTCCTTTAACTGAGAAATAGGATAATCTTGTATTTGCTTTATTCTTGCTAAAGTGAAAGCTATTTCTTCTATAGTTCCCTTTTTTGTTATTGAATATTGATTAGCAGTATTCTGCTAGGAAAGCTTGACTAGGAACATCCCTAGAGATAAAGATTGAATAAATGAATGTGATGAAAACCAAAAAGCTGGATGTGAATATTTGGATAAACTTCTCTTTGCAGCTCCAGCTCTCTTTGCTGCAGGTTCTCTTTATCCTCAGCATCTAAACTTCCCTCCTTAACAGGCTGGGAACTCTACCTGCAGTTCGCTCGCTGCAGTTTCCCACCACAGCAGCTCTCGCCTGCTGTGTTTTGAGGATGGAGCCCTCCCATCTCTCTGTTGGAAACTCATCCTGTATTCTTTCCTCTGCCTCTGTCAAGGTTGCATCAGAAAGCTGATGTTTGGTTTCAGAACTGGAATCAGCCTGGAGCTCCTGTTTCTCGCAGAGGAAACAGAAACTCCTCTGATATTTGCCCTGTTTGTGCTCTGCTGCCGCTCACACCTAGGACTCTGACAGAGCTTTGTTGACTGAATGAGTGAAAATTATCAAACTGGAGGGAAAGTTTTGAGCTAAACAGGCCAGCTATTCTGATGCTCTGCCTCTAACCCACCAATGTCCATCAGTTACCATCCTGATGATCCAGAGGCATGCAGCTACCTGTCCACAAGCACCTGCTGCTATTCAGCTATTTATTGACAGATGAAGCTGCAGATGGAATCTATAATTAGGATCATATCCACCCAGAGTGATCAGATTTAAAGTTCTAGTTCAGGTTTTTAGGAGGCAGAGTCCAAACTGTGATGAAGAGTATCTCCTCTGACAGATTTAGATCCCTCCAACATGCTGATTTTCTCCTTTTCTCCCAGAATTTAATCTCCCGAACCAAAGACTTTGACAAAGAGTACCAGCTGACCCTTGCCAAGTTGTCGGCGTTCAGGGAGCGACTGCAGGCTGCTGATGTTCTCCAACCAGACATCCTGGCCAAAAAAAGCCAGCTGGACCAGATGTTGGTAAGTTACTTCAAACTGACTCAGCAGGGATGCTTTGATTTTATACAATAATCAGTAAAAGCTTCTAGCTGCTTCGTCATCAGGAGTATTGCTAAGCTAAACCTCCAGGTTGTTAAAGCTATCGCTACAGTCGCTAATATTTGAAGAAATCAGATTACTTCTGCATGTCTGTTTATTTCATGATCCCTCAGTCGGCCTCAGCAGAAAGCCGCTCACACTGATCCTAGTTCAGCTGGAGGTTTCTTCCAAATAAAACTGAGTATTTCCTCTCCACTCTTGCTGCATGCTTGCTCAGTGTGAGGGATTGTTGTAGAGTCAACAACAAAATGCAAGCGAATATCCGCTATCACCACCTGCTCACCCAGGAGAAGCTCGTCCTGCAAAGTCACGGATTTGATGCAATCATCTGGTTTTCCTTGTTTCCAAGGATCCTCCTGTATAATCTGATTGAATTACTTCTATAAAATGCCTTGAGATAACAGGTTGTGAGTCTGCACTATATGAATGAACTGAATTGAATTGAACATGTTATTTTTATAAACCATGGCTATCAGATATATGGTCAGGTCGGTTTTCTGTTGCATCAGAACCGGATGAAGAGTATTTGTTCAAGCGTATCTTAAAAATTAATATGAACAACATTTAGATTTATCGCCATTGAGGATGCAACTAAGAATTATTTTGCTAATCGATTAAAATTAAAATAGGAGAAACAAAAATGTTTTCACCCATGGCGCTCTGGATAGAACATATAAATAGATTAAATGTTTAGATTTTTTCTTAATCTTAAAAATGTTTTCCAATTTAGGTATAATTACTGCATGTTTCAGAGTCTCTGTACTGCAGTCAACAATTATCTGATCACTAAATTGATTGACGCAGATTGGTTTCACTAATCAATTGATCACGATTAATTGTTTCAGCCTTAATTCAAATTTAATTCTAAAGTCAAATTGTTGAATGGGGGGATTAGTAACATTTTTAAATATGTAGTTCTGTTCATTTTTACAGCTAATCAAGATTAAAAAAAAAACAACACAGTTCAGGTTTTTTTTTTTTTTCTTTTGGGAGTTGAGGACATCATCAGACCAATAAAATTGTAATTCCCACTAAGAGATGTAATTTTTTGGCGCTGTTGCCACCTATGAAATTCATAGTGAAGACTAACAGTAGTGTGCTTTATGCAATCATATTAATGGAAACATGAGTGGAAGAAAAAAAGGCGTCAGAAAAACGGACTGTTGGACCAGAGATTACGTCAGAAGCATCTTACCTGGGATGAAAGGAGGAACGAACTGGGCTGTTGCTCTGTGGTCGTCTTTTAGAGATGAAAGTCAGTTTTGCTTTTCATCTATAAAATTGGAAGTCTCTGAGTCGGATGGAGTGGAGAAGGCACAGAATCAGAGTTAGTGTTTTGTAGAAGTCTGGGATGATCTGGGGAAGCCAGTCAGTGCAGGCGATTATCTTTGCTGATGAGCTTAATGGAGACTGATTTCATTATTTTAGCAGGATCTGCTCCCACTGCCAACCACTAATGGTACTGTGGTCACTAAAGCAGGTGTTGGTGCTTATAAATATCTCAAAAGAACCAAAGGCTGATCATCTTCATTGCTCTGCTGATGCAGTAGTGCACGATTAAAAAACCCCATATGGCCATAGAATTCAGCAGGGCCATATTTCTGCATTGACGTGGCTCTTTTCAAGGTTTTATTAACTGGGAGGGATGACACAGATCTGGGAATCCTTTTCTAACACCACAAAATCTGCCTTTATTGGTAATTTTTATTCATTCCAATAAAAAAAAAAAACAGATTTTTTTTGTTTGTTTTCATTACTTGTAAATAGTCGAACAGTATCAGGAACACACTTTAAATAGCCATTGAGTGTGCTGAGTCCATATAAAGTGTGTTTCTCACCTTGTTAATCCTAATTACATTTATTAAGCTTCCCTAAGAGGTGTTATTATTAAACTAATATCTGATTTAAACAAAACCAGAACCAGTCTGAGGTCTGTGATCACTACCTGCTTTTTATCTGTGTCCAGGTTCTCCAGAAAGAGCTGGAGGACGGTAAGGCCCAGCTGATGGTTCTGGAAACTCTGATTTCATCCAGCCAGGGCAGCAGGACTCAGTATGAGAAGCTGTGTGTCGATTGGACCGAGCTTCTGAGGAGAGTAACGGTAATCCATCCATCCATCCTCCCTCCCTCGCTCCTAAATTGTAACCCCAAATTTTTTTTTTTTATAATAAATATGTTCTGTTCATCTGGAGGCAAAGCTGATGTTTCCTTTGTGTCCAGGTCAAAGTTCAGGACTGTAAGGATATCGTTTCTGGCCATGAAAGTTTTGACTATGAGTTTCGGAACATGGAGGAGTGGATGCTGAGGCAGAAGCCGGAGTCGTTCCAAAGTGTGAAAGGTCGCCACACTGAAGCCGAGGTTGGTTTTCTGATCCACCAGAGGGAAAAGTTGCTGGTTCTGAGGGATTCAGGTCAGCTGGAAGGGAAAAGACTAGTTTCTGTTTTTCTGTTTTAGCTAAAGTTAAACAGAAAGTGAGTTCTTGCAGTTTTAATGCAGAGTTCAGTGTGACCTTTAACTCTCCAAAAGTTTTTCAGCTTTTAGCCTGATCTGGTTCTCTTTTTTGATCCGTTTCTATGACAGCACAGCTAAACTTTCCGATTTTCCCTTTTCTTTTAGATGTCCATCCAAACAGAATAAAATAAGATGGGTAACCACAGTAACAGCCCTGCTGTCCAACCCAGCACAATACACCCTGAGATTTTCAGCCATGCAGCTTTTATGATAGAAGAATAAAGTCCAGCAGGGATGTTTTATGGAGAGCCTCAGATATTTTCTCTGCGGCTTTAACTGAGTTTAACATTTAAACAGCTGGATGTTGTAACAGCCAGTCAACAGTCCTCCGGCAGGTCACATGGATGTAGGAGCATTTTCTTGGTTTTTTTGCAAGTTTTAGCCTCCCAAAAAAATGTTTTTTAAAACTTAGAATAAAAATAGTTTATACATGTGAATTTTTTCCCCTCTTACTAATTAGTAGTTGATTTTACTTAAGTAATTTGTTTAAAAAAAGAGACACTCTTTTAGTGTAACATTTACTTCTATTAATTTTCTTGATCAAAGCTTTAATGTCTTCAGTCATTTTCTCCTTTGCCAAGTTAAAACACTTCTAATTTCTTTCTTTAAGGAGTGGCTTAACATAAATAGCTTCCAGCCTGCATCCTTAAACATTATTATGGGTCAACTCTTAATCATCTGGGTCCAGCCTAAATCATTCTGATGAATCTCCCATAAACAGTCTTTGCTTTCACTTTCTTTAATGCTCTTATTGTTGCTGTGTATTTTTTATTTTTTTACAGAATGTTTTCCTTTGACTAAACTTTCCATCATATTGCTTGAATTCAGCAACCTGATGAGCTAAATCGGTACCACTGACTGTGTTTGGCTCACCTTCCATTATGTAGGGCGGTAGAGACCTTTGGTTCTTCTAATTGTCAATCATTCTGATGATATGTTTACGTAAGGCCGTCCTATGTGCTGGTCCCCATCTTCACTTACAGGTGGTCAGTCTGACATAGTGGAAAAATCTTCTTCTGGAAACTAAGCTTGTATGAGTGATGCAAACAGAAACCTTTAAACAGAGCGTGCACAAAGAGAAATGGGCTTTTGCGCGCGGCGTTCCTTCTAGGGAGTGGGTACAGGGTTGTGCATGTGCATTTTTTTGTGTTTTTTTTTTTAAGTTAAGAGGGTGGGTCTTTCCAAAAATTCAAGAAAATCCTCCACTATACCTTTAAGTTATCAGTCTTCTCTATGACCGTCAGTACCAGGGGCTCCTAACCCAGACTTTGGGAGCCACTGTTTGTTTTGCTTTTGGATCTCCAACTGTGGGGTTCTAATATCTCCAGAAATTAAACTAAATAACAGAAATAATTATGGTAATGCATATTTGTATCAGGAAATATCAAATTATTAATAAATGGGTAAAAGCAATATTTGTGACATTTCTAAACATGTCAGTTGCAAAGTCCATTGTCCAGCGTAGTAACTCCTATAGCAAGGATGTCAAAGCCAAATACACCGAAGGCCAAAAAAGGGCCAGACTGGTTAAATGTTTATTAAAACGTATTGAAATAAACATTGCCTATTGAACCAAGTTCTAACACATTATTTTTTTAACAAAATAATAATATCAATATTATTAATAAACTTTTATTATATTAATAAATGTATTAAGATAAATACATAAATGAAGTTACATGCATTATAAACCGAAAATGCATTACTGTGCTGCTCTATCTTCCAACCGATAACTGCTTCCAGAAAACGGGAAAATATGATTGTGTTTTTCTTTTCTTTTAATTTTTTGCTGTGCTCTGCATGTTTGGATTGTTTTGTTTTTTTATTTCCCCCCTTTAATAATCCAAGCACACTGATCTGAAGCCGGTTGTATAAGGAGGCGGAGTGCAGTAACTGCGCTGTGCAAATGCTGCACACAGGTGTCAGCGAAGGTTGATTGAAGCCAAAATAAAAGGAGCCTGGATGGAAGGAGAGGGGAGCAGATCCTGCAGGTGATAAAAACGGACACGCTGCCAGGCACAGAATACTGGGAGGTGAACAGAAGGGACAGTCAGGGCAGAGGTCCGCGCCTGTGAGTAGTGCTCAATCTCGATCAGAGTATCAGTAGGAAATACATCCTCTGACGGAGTCTTGGTGCGGGGATGCTTACGTTTTTCTGCATCTTTCTTTTAGATAGATCGGTCTGAAAAGCGATCACAATCATATTTTCCTGTTGGAATGTACTGTTTATGCGTGCAACACAACCGCACCAACACTACATTCCCCACAATGCAACGGTAGCCCACAAAGTCACAGCAGCGCTTGACTTTAACATATGTGACCTATAGAAGAAAGCAGATTCTTCATGATAAAAACCTGATTTCTAATCTATCTCAATGTTCTGTGTTTTTTCCTCAGAGACTTCTAGGAGAGTTTACTGAGAACGAGCTGCAGTTGCAACAGATAGAGGCTCAGAGTGAGAATGTTCTAAGGAGAACATCAAAGGATGGGCAGGTCCACATCCTGAAGGACATGGAGCGGCTCAAGGAACGCTGGTTTAACCTGCAAAGATTGAGCCAGACTCTGATAAGGTATCTGCTTCAAGCCAAAACCAAAGCTGGTACTGATCCAAGTTCTGTTCTATATCAGACTAAGTGTTTCTGTTTGGTCAGGCTGCTGGAAAGCTCCTCGGAGACTCGCTTTGGATCAGCAGAGAGCAGTGGACAGTCTGAAAGTTTCAATCCAAACACCAAGACTGGCTCTAAGGCAGCAGAAATGGATCTTTCTGGTCATGGCCGTTCAGTAAGTATAAGACCGCCGGTTAAAGGAGGAGCTGAAGGACACAAGGAGTTTCCTCCATCCTTAGGGGGAGATGACGGCGAGGTAGAAGGTCTCCTTTGGCTCTATCTGAGAACATTCACCCCATCACATATTCTTGGTCCTTTTTTTTTTATTTTTTAGGACATTTACAAATAAATATTCTCAAAAAAGACCCAAAATATTAGAACAGAGAAACTCTAGCAATGATGTGTGTCTGATCAGAAACACCTTCTGAATATACAGGTTAGCCAACAAGGGTTCGTATTTAACTTTTTTACCCAGTGGCCACTATGGTTAGTGTTTTTCCAAAGTTACAAGCTTTTTTATGTGATGCCTCTTTCAAGATATGCTTTGTACAAAGCAATGCAAAACACTTTAAATACGTTTAAAAGTCAAGATGAACTCTATAGGGTCATTTAAAGCCTTCAATAATATTTTTCCTCAACCAGAGCTACATAAATCAATCTTATATTATCAAATTCAACGTAAAACAGCAGAATCAATCAGTGGGTGAAGCTGTGCATCAATTGGATGCAGACTAAGGGGCTTCATTAATGCAACTGTTTCAAAGATAAACATTACTTTAACATCTTACCTTTTTTAATTTAAATGGGTTTAGTGGAAGCTTTCTGCATTTGTCACTCATTTTCAATTAGAGAAATAAAGAAGCTCTTCTCTCTCTGCCTGCAGGGATTGGCTGCAGAGCTGCGATTGAGTCTCTTCCAGTACTGCAGGAGAGGGAGGGGCTCTCAGTGCAATCAGTGCTATCATGTGCTGTCACTAAAGTCACCAATAACATAAAAAAATCACCAGAATTGTCACTAGTAACTTAAAAAAAAAGCTAAGTATAGTGATAAAGTCACTAAGATGGCAACAGTGTGTTGGTTTGAATCTGCCCCGACAGCTTATCAGCTTTGATCTCCACAGAGACCGCCTTTCTGAATCAACATCGATCACAAACGAACTAATGAGCAAACACTGTGCTCATGGGAGATGTAGTGTCACAGGGTCACATTTAGATCAGCTTATTATCTCAGATGACGTTAAAAAGGAAATGAATCCAACTGGGTCTGATCCCTGGGTCTTTTCACCTCTTTAGGTTTTATTACTGAAGTTTCAATATCTGTTTGGACATTTTGTCTCTACAACATGCTCAATAAGGGCTCGCACTGGCAACAAGGCATGACGTAATGGTTCTAGTTCAGACCAAGGTTGTTTTTTGTCTAATCAGGGCAGCAGAGGATTCAACAAATTCGACTGGAGTCAGTTTGAGGCCTGGTTGAGCAGGGAGAACGAAGTTCTGATGAAGATAATCGGAACCAACAAGAGGGCCTTTACTGCCGAGGAGGTGCAAACCAGACGGGGAGCCCTGCAGGTAACGGATCTTCAAGGAGCAGGAAATCAATTTGATTGGAAAATAAGGTGCAAAACATAAGTGAAATATGGCTTAATGATAAACAGATGATGAAATTTTTTTAAGGTTTTATGTTGATAGAATGGCTTTTAGTTCTAAAATATATTCTATGAAAAAAATTTTGTTTTTAGAATAATTTGAATGTATTATGTCAACCAGTTAATAACAGTGTAATAACGTGTTATTCATGTATTGGTATTCTTAATACTTTTATATTAATTGTTTATACGTTACCATGTTAATACATGTCGACATGTAAGTAGTATATTCAAGTAGCATAGTGCACGTCCCAGTGTTTGTAGATGATTGCCTCCTTCTGGTGACAAGTTAAAACGACACCAGTGTTGTGCGTGTGCTCTGGAAAAGATGAGAGGCACTGCAGTCTGCCACTGCAACTCCACAGGTTTCATCAAGAGGTGTAATGTATTTTGGATTAAATAGGTTACTAAAATTGAAGTTATTTTGATTGACTTTGATTTTAGCAAAAGGAGGGTCAACTGTAGGTCCCTTTTTATCTCCAGGGCAGACAGAATCATCCTCCATTTGTTAAAAAATGACCCAATATTTTCTTTTCTTTTATTCTGTCGCTGATCAGACTCCAGACTGCCCCCCTTTCACTCCAATAAGCACACATTTTTTTATTCTCACTGTTGTGCGGAGTCTGTGATGGAGTTTGACGTTTACTTTAAGCCTGTTGTGATCCATCTACAAAATAAGTCCCCTGTGTTCCCTTGCCAATGCATCAACGGCTGCAGAGACTGTTAAAGTAGTCATTTGGACCTAACCCTGCAGAGTGTAACATCTACGTTCCTAGATAATCTGACCGAATCCCTCTCATGACCTGAGTAATAGGGCAACTATGGTATATAGCTTATTTTGCATATCTACAATTATAAAGGGCCTCTATGTTCAAAATTAAACTGTTTAAAAATTAAACTTTTGCAATGCTCCTTTTACACAATAATAACTTAATAATGCATATAAATGATCTTATAACTTTATTGTCATAAGGTTCTTAAAATGTTAATTATGTGGTAATAATTAATAGTTGGTAAATAACTCTCGTGTTCTGCTTTAGGCTCTGAGATCCAGACTGCCTGAGGGTGAGCAGATGTTTCAGCTGCTGGTCGATCAGCATCTAAGCACTAAGAGTGAAGATGAAACTCTGGAGGACCTTCGATATCGTTGGATGCTCTATAAATCCAAGCTGCGGGAGGCAGAGAGCTACCTTGTGATGGAAACTCGCAAGGTGATTAAATATTTCTATAGCTCTTCTAATTTATATAGCTCTAGTTTACCATAAATGTCAGAATCTGAAGGAGTTTCAGAAGACAATCGGATCCAAATCAGTCATGTTTAGAGTTAGCTTCAGCTTTTAGCGCACTGTCTTTGAGCAACCACTAGGAGGCAGTGCAGCCTTATTTCTGATGCTGCAGGGAGGTTTCATTAACAGGTTATGTATATGTATTGAATAAACTAATACCTGATGCTCTGTCTTTCTGCAGAGAGATCAAGAGGGTGTGAATGGGGCAGTCTCTGAAACAAGAACAGAAAAGGTAATTTATCAGTAACACCATTACTTTAAAAACTGGACACATGATTAAAAAAAAAATGCTGTAAAGAAGCAAACGTTCAAGCATTTGGATATTTGCTGCTTTATGTTTAATTGTTCTGAACGTCCTTTTCATCTCTCTGTTCTCAGAAACCCTGGCTGCTGTGGAGGATTTGTCGTTTGGCATTTCTTTTGTGGCTCCTCTTCCTCGCTCTGCTGCTCCTCGCCTTCCTGCTGCCGCTCATGGACGACGGAAACAGTTGCTCACTCTCCAACAACTTTGCCCGATCCTTCAGCGTCATGCTGCGCTACGACGGGCCTCCTCCTACATAAGAACCAGAGCAGGGATGGGGGTCTTACAGCAGCTTTGAATAAATAATCCAAGGTCCAGCTGGAGAACCTTATCTTTACTCTGCACGGACTTCCTGCAGCCTTTTACGGTTTACTCTACTACCAACCTTATCCAGCTTACGGTTTTTCAGCATGGTAACTCTGTCAGCATGGCCAGGCCCATCACACCTCACCTGCCCACAGGTGGTCATGCTGAGGAGGCTATAAAGGCTTCAGTACCATCACATCCAGGGTGAAGGAGCTCAGCTTCATTCGGTTCAGGGCAGCAAAATGTCAATCATGTGAAAACCTTGTGCAACAAGGTTTAACATAAGATGAAGTTTTAGCTATTTTTAGTCTGGTTTACAGTCACTGTAACAGCAGAAGGTGTTATTTTTCTCTGTTATGTATTTATCGTGTTTTTGATTAGGTTAAAATAAAAATTCTGACCTGCAATCATCTGTTTCTGTCTGATTTCTATTGTTGTATGTAGTACAAGTACAGAACAGACCAAAAGTTTAGAGACACCTTCTCATTCAAAGAGTTTTCTTTATTTTCATGACTATAACAATTTTAGATTCACACTGAAGGCATCAGAACTATGAATTACCACATGTGGAACTATATACTACACGAAAAAGTGTGAAACAACTGAAAATGTCTTATATTCTAGTTTCTTCAAAGTAGCCACCTTTTGCTTTGATTACTGCTTCGCACACTTTTGGCATTCTCTTGATGAACTTCAGAGGTAGTCTCCTGAAAAGGTTTTTGCTTCACAGTTGTCCCTGTCAGGTTTAATAAGTAGGATTTCTTGCCTTATAAATGGGGTTGGGTCCATCAGTTGTGTTGTGCAGAAGTCAGGTGGATATAGAGCTGATAATCCTACTGAATAGACTGTTAGAATTTGTATTATGGCAAGAAAAAAAAGCAGCTAAATAAAGATAAAAAGAGTGGCTAAAATTACTTTGAGAAATCAAGGTCAGACAGTGCGAAAAATTGGCAAAACTTTGAAAGTGTCCCAAAGTGCAGCCGCAAAAACCATTGAGCGCTACAAAGAAACTGTCTCACATGAGGATCACCCCAGGAAAGGAAGACCAAGAGTCGCCTCTGCTGCAGAGGCCTCAGAAATCGCAGGTTAACAGCAGCTCAGATTAGAGACCAGGTCAATACCACATAGAGTTCTAGCAGCAGACACATCTCCAGAACAACTGTTAAGAGGAGACTGTGTGAATCAGGCCTTCATGGTAAAATAGCTGCTAGGAAACCACTGCTAAGGACAGGCAACAAGCAGAAAAAACTTGCTTGGGCTAAAGAACACAAGGAATGGACATTAGACCAGTGGAAATCTGTGCTTCAGTCGACTGGGTCCAAATTTAAGTTGTTGTTGGTATATATTGCCACAACAGAACCAAATCAATTTGATGAACCACATCAAACCCTCCCCTTCACTTTTTACAAGGAGAACAACAGACTGGTTCTGGAAACGTCCAGCCAAGGAGACAGTCTGCTCATGCATGGACCAATCAGCTGACAAGAAGGCTGGAATCCCAGCAGGAATTACCCCTACGTCATTCAGGGTTTAAATCCATAGCACGAGACCGAATCGACCTCTTTTCTTGGGTTTCACCGCCTGCAAGGAGAGGCCCGTTTCACGTGAACTGCTAAAGAAAGCTAGCTGGAAGTTGCTTTCGTTTTCCTGTGTCAAAAGTAACGGATCGCAGTGACCCATCATGCATAGCGCCTGCTGAACTGGGTGAGACGGGGAAATCCGGAGCTAAATGCTGTGTGGATTTCCCCCCCTTTGTGAAGACCTCCATACCAATCACGGCCTATCTGCAGGGGGACGCTCCTGCTTTCGATAGCGTGTAAGTAGCCTTCCTCGATCTTTAAAAGCCCATCAAGTTCCTCTGCTGTAGCATCAGACTGATCTAAAATTTTTCCAAGAACGGACTGGATCATTTAAACTAAATGTATTTTACATTGTGTTAATGGCACTTTTGTTATTATCATACCTGCTGCTATTCCAACGGACATTAGTGAATGTATTAACATCATGCCTATCTTGGACAATCTCAGAAGCCAGTTAAATAGACTCTTAGGGTTTTACTCTTTTTCTAGTCTACCTCGTGTTTATTCTCTAATAGCGTGTAGTGTTTTGCATAGATGTTAGATTTCTGTAATGCTGAATAATTAGAATAAAGACATCGGTGTTTAACTTGCAGTTCTTTGTGAGAATGGTTTATCACTCTGGCCAGATTCACCCTCTTTTGGTAATAGTTTGAATAAACAGAGATAAATAGTTCTTTGATTGCTAATTATCAGCTCTGCTGATAACCTAGCCTAGGTCACTAAATTGGTGGGAATATCTGGATTTTAAAAGCCGGTCCAGGAACCATCCAGAGGTGAAAGGCACAAACCCTGGTAAGTAAGCAAATTAGAGCTACAATTATTCAACTAAGAACACTAAATTGATTTCACCTCCGATTTTAAATCAGTTAAATAATTAACTACAACTCAAGTTCTAATTAATAATTTATTCATTATCTGCAGGATATCATGTTGCACAACATTGGTTCCAACCATTGTGTCTTTGTGCGACACAGAAAAGGTGAACGGATGGGCTCTACATGCCTGGTTCCCACCATGAAGCATGGAGGAGGAGGTGTGATGATGTTGGGTGCTTTGCTGGTGACACTGCTGGGGATTTATTCAAAATTGAAGGCATACTGAACTAGCATGGCTACCACAGCATCTTGCTATTCCATCCTGTTTGCGTTAAGTTGGATGATCATTTATTTTTTAACAGGACAATGACCCAAAACACACCTCCAGGCTGTGTAAGGGCTATTTGACCAGGAAAGAGAGTGATAGGGTGCAGCACCAGATGACCTGGCCTCCAAAATGACCGGAACTGAACCCAGTTGAGATGGTTTGGGCCAACAAGTGCTAAGCATCTTTGGGAACTCCTGCCAGACTGTTGGAAGACCATTTCACGTGACTACCTTTTGAAGCTCATCAAGAGAATACCAAGAGTGATGCCACAGCCCACGGACTCCGCTGGCAGCCAGTCACCCTGAAGTGGAACCGGCCATGGGCCCCGGGGACCCGAGGGGGCCAGGCCCCAGAAAGCAGCTGCCAGAAATAAGCCAGCCCCCGCCCGGGCATCCACCTTCAAACACTGAGCAGGCCCAATGCACCGGCGGGCCAAAGCTTCAGCCAGCAGAGGGGGATAGGACGGGCGGAATGGGCTCCACACTTAGCAGAGACTTGATATGTTCTTAGGAGAGGGAGCAGTTCAGACCCAAACCTGACAAGTTAAAAAAAACATACACAGTCTCAATCATGCCTTCCCACCCAAGTGCCCCCGCTCGAAACACACAGCCTCTTCATAAAAATAAAAATAAAATGCGTAAGCACATTCACACATCCCACTCACATCCGATAATCCCAGGACCGAGGACCCTGCAGTGCCGGTGATCGGTTCCTGGATTACCAGATGACCCAGTATTATTTATGCATTTTATGAAAATATGTTTATGGTTTTTGTTTTTGCAAATTATTGAAATATATTTAATCCAGGTTATGCTAGTCCTGTTATTATATCATTTTTTGTAGCATTTTAGTGTGATGGGATTTTCCCACGGAGTAACACTATGGCTCCTCCTTGCAGGAGCTTGTTTTATGCCAGAGACTGACCTCATCTAGATGCCCATTACGTGAAATGCAGGTATGTTTTACCAAATATCTTGTAGCAGATGGTTAACATAAGACTGAGTTTTATATTAACAGCTTTATATAAAGATATGGTTTATTTATGTTTTTGCATTGTTACAAGATGCAAGTTTCTATAAACTAAAATATAAAAATGGCATCCAGCAAATAAAATGTCAGCATTTTATTTTATTTTTCAGAGAATTTTAATTAACTAATTCCTTTACTGCAAACAAAAGCCACTATGCGATCACTGTCATTTTCAATTACTTTTTTAGGTTTAATATATTATGGGTAATCTTCAGAACTGTGAGGATCACTGATGAGGAGCTTGTTTTATACCAGAAGCTGACCTTATCTGGATGTCCATTATGTAAAATGCAGATGAAGAATTATAGAAAAACAACCGATGCAAACTTGAGCTCCCTGTCATTTATTGCCACACCGAGAGAAGCCACCAGAACAACATAGGCCACTTCGAGCACCGCCCAGATCCCCAAGACCCAGGGACCCCCATTCTGCCCATTTGTGGTTGCCATGATCCAAACGACTGAGTATTTACAAAGATCGTGATGTAAACACATTTATATGTAGTTTGTTATATTTTAATTAAAGTTTGGAAAAGTTTTACACATTAAAAATTGTTTTGTTATATAGCATATTACATTTCTTTGAAGAACGTTAAGAGTTTTCATTTTGTACTCTTACAATAAAAAATACATACCATAGCCACAACAGAATATGTTCATTAGCACATTTATATGTCTATTATCAGTCTTACATACAATAGCGTGTTGGATAGGCCTACTGTTGTACTAGAAGTTTTGTTATTACTTGTATTAAACTAATTTACTTGTAATTCAGTCTTGATGTAAAATTTTGAAATTTTATTGAATATGTAATTGATGCTCAGCTCCTCATTGTTTAATCCTTACATTCTCACTGCAAAACTTTGACTGAAACAATGGAATAGTTTGATTTGTGCAAACAAATAATTAGAATTTATCATTGACATTGAACATTTTAAAGTGAAGTGATTAAATCTATTCATCAGAAAATAAAAAATAAATACATACATACAGGCTAAACAATGTTTAAACCAAATATGTTTGCTGCGTGATACTATTTATTCTTACTGAAGACTCACAGAGGAAACAGGCCAGACTGTAAATCCTGGATACAGAGGTTCCTCAAATGTGGTGTTGAAAGTGTGGAGGTGGATGAGTTTACCAGATATTACTCTGTAGAAGGACAGAATGCCAGCATCACAGTCCACATACACTGCTACCTTCTTGGAGACAGAGTAAGAGGAGCTCATGAACGATAGTAAAGAGTGGGGAGACAAGGATGAGATGCTTGTCCTTCTGTTGTTGTGCCAGACAGAGTAACCTTGACGAGTAGAACATTCCAGACTCCAGGACTGATCATTCCATCCAAAAGCAGATTGTTCAATGTTTTCTTTCCTTTCCGTTCCTCTATAACTTACTGATACAAATACAACTCCATTCCATTTAACCTCCCAGTAACAGCGACCTTTCAGACCATCTCTACACAGAAATTGAGGCCAGCAACACCCAAAACTCTCTTGATGGCCAGGATACTGATGCTCCCTCTGCTCATGGATCACCGTCTTGTTGTTCTCCGAGAGTTGAAGTTCTTCATTAACAGTGTTTGTATCGATTGTAAGTTGACAGGAATCTTTTGGAAAGAACAAACACAAGCTGCATGATTGATTTTTCACTTTTTCCGCAGGATAAGATGGATCAAGAATGACATGAACAAGAATGTGAAGATGGTGACCATGTGCTACGAGAACAAAGACAGTGCTGCTCTTAATGTAAAATATACTCACATTTCCTTAGACCTGGTGTTAACCATTGGGCTCCAGCAGGTTCCAGCCTGCAGAAAGGGCAGAGCATTTGTCTGTTACATCATGCAAACATATACAATACCTGAACATCTAGCTTTATATATTAATAGGTTATTTCAATTGTAAACCAATTTTTAAAGCAAAATTATTGTTTATTGGTTAAGTGTTGTATTATTGGTCTGCAATCAGTCTTTGAGCCAGTCTTTATTTTTAGGGTAGCAGCAGAGGTGATTCCACCACTGTTATAAACTGCTAGTAGACTATCAGGGATCTGATTAAGGTATTGTAGTTAAATCAAGTTCATTGTTAATAATTTAAATCATGCTTTTACATGTGTATTTTAAAGGTTCTGGAAATAACAGTTGCTTGTTATTTCTCTGGTCATTAAAACTACTTTGCTCATCACATGATCTAATTATGATGAGAATCCTTGTAAAATCATAGAGTCAATATAGGTTATACCTCGCATGTTGAATCTTTCTTTTCTTTGAGTATGTTACTTTTAGGATAATGAAGTATAGTTAAACTGGTTTCATTCTGACAAATGAATGAGAATTTCTTCTAGATACTACATGGAAACAAAAACTACTCATTATAATAAACACAGGTGTCTTTAAAAAAGGGCAACCTATGTGGTGGAGCAACCTTTGCCAGCATTAAGGAAAAAGAGATAAAAAAGCGACTAAACATCTGACTTGATCTTCATTTCTGTCTATTATGGCTGTTGTAGGTCTCCTCTTACCTGAGAGTATTAAGTTGCCAATGTGGATCTGTCAGCCCAGCTGACAGTTGCCTTAAACCTGAGTCTCCTGGATGATTGTAGCTCACGTCTAGCATTTTGAGACAGGAGTTGTTAGAGTTCAGCGCTGAGGCCAGAGAAGAACAGCCTTCCTCTGTGATCAAACAGCCTGAGAGGCTGCCGAGACAATATATATGACAATCGATTCAATGCTTTACTTAATTTTCCGTATGGTTTTAAGACTACAAAAATGCAATTATGTATAATTGATAGGCAAATCTTACAAAATCCATAATATTTGCTGATAAAAATATATTGATGCACTCAACTGGAGTAGATATAAGAGACTGATAAAAATGAATAACTTGTTGTACATCGATATTTAAATTTGCAACAGACATGAATCAAAATGGGTTAAGATTAAGAAGAAATCCTCACTAAGGCCTGACCTTAAAACTTCCAGTTTGCAGCTAGTAGTTTTAAGTCCAACAGAGAGAACCTTCACTCCTGCATCTTTCAGGTCATTGTTACTTAAGTCCAATACTCTGAGACTGGAGGACTGGGAGCTGATAAGTGAAGACAAAGCCTCACAGCCTCTTTCTGAGAGATTACAGCCACTCAACCTGAAATAAAAAAACAATGTTATAGGTAAACAAATAATTCACAATTTCAGACAACGTTCACAAGAAGAGCAAATTCTTTATCTGAAAGCTATATATTCTGAATGCTTATAGTGATAATTTTAAATAAATCTCTATATCATGCTTTGTTTAGATTATATTTTTAAATTATCAGCACATTCTAATGCTTACTTCTACATAATGTGTATCAACAATTGACTTTGATCTACCATAGGGTATTATGAATATGGTGTGTGTTTTATCATAAACTTTCAACAAAAACATGAAAGCTATTGCCCACTTATTGGTTTTGTGGCAATTTTTACAGACTTTTCAGACCTCTTTAGTGCTTTTATTTCAAAAAAGCTTCTGGGACCAAATCTTGCAATTTTCTTTTTTTGTGTGTGTGTGTTAATATTGGCTTCTGTAAGCCCGCCTTCCTCTCCCTCTCTCTAACTGCCCGTTGTATCTTGAAGGTGCGTTCACCTGTCTGCTTGTCTTTGGTTTCACCTAATCATAGAGGACGTGGATTTACAAAGTGACCAGCAGTGTTTTTTACTTTTGAAAGTTCAACAAAGCTGTTGGTGTCTGTGGGGTTACCAGATTCCCAGGGACAGAACCAGTATGGGGAATACCACCACCTCCTCTAGAGGCTACATCTGAATGACAGCCAAAATCACTAAGAGAAAAAAAAAACAGATCCAGGACCAGGCTGCCAGCCTTGCAAGCCTCTGGACAACAACACCCCCTATGCCATATTACCATCCATAAAATGAAGGACATTAATCTGGACATATGATCTTCTTGCATCAGTAGTGTTCCTAAGCAAAACATATGTTTGCACTTTGCTTTAATTCTTTAACTATCAGGAAGGCCTAGAAATCATTTCCAAGTCTAAGATTGATTTTAAAAAGGCTAGAGTAAAAGCTCTGACAAAATTCTTTTCACCAATTCTTGTCTTTCAGTTGTTCTTCAGTATTTGTACTGAAATGCAGGTGGCTGCTCATAGACTGGGTTTAGTCCTGTTATAGATCTTCTATTGAAATATTACTTTAAAGCTATACTTACAAAGCTTTATTGGAGGCACTGACCACCGGCAGCATTCTCTGAAGAACCTCCTCAGAAGCGCAGTACAGGTGCTGGTCATAAAATTAGAATATCATGAAAAAGTAGATTGATTTCAGTAATTCCATTTAAAAAGTGAAACTTGTATATTATATTCATACATTACATACAAACTCATATATTTCAGATGTTTATTTTGTTTAATTTTGATGATTACAAATGACAACAAATGAAAATCTCAAATTCATCATATCAGAAAATTAGAATATTGTGAAAAGGTTCAAAATTGATGGCCCCTGGTGCCACACTCTAATCAGCTAATTAACTCAAACCACCTGCAAAAGCCTTTAAATGGTCTTTCAGTCTAGTTCTATAGGCTACACAATCATGGGGAAGACTGCTGACTTGACAGTTGTCCAAAAGACGACCATCGACACCTTGCACAAGGAGGGCAAGACACAAAAGGTCATCGCTAAAGAGGCTGGCTGTTCACAGAGCTCAGTGTCCAAGCACATTAATAGAGAGGCGAAGGGAAGGAAAAGATGTGGTCGAAAAAAGTGTACAAGCAAGAGAGATAACCGCACCCTGGAGAGGATTGTGAAACAAAACCCATTCAAAAATGTGGGGGAGATTCACAAAGAGTGGACTGCAGCTGGAGTGAGTGCTTCAAGAACCACCACACACAGACGTATGAAAGAAATGGGTTTCTGCTGTCGCATTCCTTGTGTCAAGCCACTCTTGAACCACAGACAGCGTCAGAAGCGTCTAAAGAGAAACAGGACTGGACTGCTGGTGAGTGGTCCAAAGTCATGTTCTCTGATGAAAGTAAATTTTGCATTTCCTTTGGAAATCAAGGTCCCAGAGTCTGGAGGAAAAGAAGAGAGGCACTTCATCCACGTTGCTTGAAGTCCAGTGTAAAGTTTCCACAGTCAGTGATGGTTTGGGGTGCCATGTCATCTGCTGGTGTTGGTCCATTGTGTTTTCTGAGGTCCAGGGTCAACGCAGCCACATACCAGGAAGTTTTAGAGCACTTCATGCTTCCTGCAGCTGACCAACTTTTTGGAGATGCAGATTTCATTTTCCAACAGGACTTGGCACCTGCACACAGTGCCAAAGCTACCAGTACCTGGTTGAAGGACCATGGTATCCCTGTTCTTAATTGGCCAGCAAACTCTCCTGACCTTAACCCCATAGAAAATCTATGGGGTATTGTGAAGAAGAAGATGCAATACACCAGACCCAACAATTCAGAAGAGCTAAAAGCCACTATTAGAGCAACCTGGGCTATCATAACACCTGAGCAGTGCCACAGACTGATCGACTCCATGCCACGCCGCATTGCTGCAGTAATACAGGCCAAAGGAGGCCCAACTAAATACTGAGTGCTGTACATGCTCATACTTTTCATGTTCATACTTTTCAGTTGGCCAACATTTCTATAAATCCTTTGTTTTTATTGGTCTTCAGTAATATTCTAATTTTCTGATATGATGAATTTGAGATTTTCATTTGTTGTCATTTGTAATCATCAAAATTAAACAAAATAAACATCTGAAATATATGAGTTTGTATGTAATGTATGAATATAATATACAAGTTTCACTTTTTAAATGGAATTACTGAAATCAATCTACTTTTTCATGATATTCTAATTTTATGACCAGCACCTGTATTTCTTTAAGTCAAACACATCCAGATCTTTTTCAGATGACAGTAAGATGAAGACCAAAGCCGACCACTGAGCATGAGAGAGTTTATCTGCGGAAAGACTCCCTGAACTCAGAGAACGTTGGATGTCTTCCACTAGCGAATGATCATTAAGTTCATTTAAACAGTAGAACAGATTGATACTTTTCTCTGCAGAAACATTCTCATTGATCTTCTTACGTATATAGTCAGCAGTTTCATATTTTGTTAGTCCATTACTTCCTGTCTGTGCCAAAAGACCTTTAAGGAGTTTCTGATTACTCTGCAAAGATAGACCCTGGAGGAAGCGGAGGAACAAGTCTAGATGTCCATTTGGACTCTGTAAGGCCTTGTCAATGGCACTCTGGTGGAGATATTCTAGAGATGGTTTGCTAAATAATTTAGACCAAACCAAAGTGCTGTGATTTTCCTCAATCAGGTTTACACCAGATTTGACGAAGGTTAAATGAACATGAAGAGCAGCCAAAAACTCTTGAACGCTGAGATGGACAAAGGAGAAAACAGTGTCCTGGTAAAGCCCTCTTTCTTCTTTAAACATCTGTGTGAAGACTCCTGAGTACACCGAAGCTGCTCGGATATCAATACCACATTCCTTCAGGTCAGATTCGTAGAAGATCAGATTTCCTCTTTGCAGCTGATCAAAAGCCAGTTTTCCCAGAGATTTAACCATTTTCTTGGTTTCTGGGGTCCAGTGTGGATCTGTTGCAACTCCTCTATCAAACTTGACTTTCTTAGCCTTGGTTTGAACGACCAAGAAGTGAATGTACATCTCAGTAAGAGTCATGGGCAGCTGTCCAACCTCTCTGGTTTTCAACACATCCTCCAGGACAGTAGCAGTGATCCAGCAGAACACTGGGATGTGGCACATTATATGGAGGGTTCTTGATAACTTGATATGGGAGATAATCTTGTTGGCCTGCTCCTTATCTCTGAACCTCTTTCTGAAGTACTCCTCCTTCTGTGGGTCAGTGAACCCTCTGACCTCTGTTACCATTCCAACAAACTCAGGAGGAATCTGACTGGCTGCTGCAGGTCTTGTAGTTATCCAAAGATGGGCTGAAGGAAAGAGTTTCCCCCTGATGAGGTTTGTAAGCAGAACATCAATTGAGCTGGACTCTGTAACATCAGTCAGGATCTCCTTGTTGTGGAAGTCAAGAGGAAGGCGACACTCATCCAGACCATCAAATATGAAAACAACTTGGTACTCTTCAAACCACCTAATCCCTTTTGTTTCCGTAAAGAAATGATGAATAAGTTGAACCAAGCTAAACTTTTTATCCTTCAGCACATTTAGCTCTCTGAAAGTGAATGGAAACATAAAATGGATGTTCTGATTGGCTTTGTCTTCAGCCCAGTCCAGAGTGAACTTCTGTGTTAAGACTGTTTTCCCTATGCCTGCCACTCCCTTTGTCATCACTGTTCTGATTGGTTGATCTCTTCCACCAGTGGGTTTAAAGATGTCTTGATGTCTGATTGCTGTTTCTGGTTTCTGTGGTTTCCTGGACGTTGTTTCAATCTGTCTGATCTCATGCTCTTCATTGATCTCTCCAGTCCCCCTCTCTATGATGTAGAGATCTGTGTAGATCTGGTTTAGTAGAGTTGGGTTTCCTGCTTTAGCAATCCCCTCAAATACACACTGGAACCTCTTCTTCAAAGAAGATTTAAGTTTGCGTTGAAAAATTGTACCAGAAAGTTCTAAAGTAAATGAAATCAGATACCAAAAGTCAGTCATATTTGAGACCACATGAGAAAATCTGTCATTTTCTTGGTATGATTAATCTTAAGAAAATCCTCTTACTTCTGTGCAGATTGTCTGCAAGGTCCCCCTGATTCATCTTCTTCATGAAAGTAAAGGTTATGTTAAGTAGTGCTTCTCTGCTTTTCATTTGCTCTTCATAATCAAGGCACTGCATGTTCTCATCCTCCCTTTGATCCTTTGAGCATTTTGTGTTACCTGGGCTTAGAACCTTTTGGAAATTTTTCAGCTCATTCTTCTCAAAAGTAAAAATGGTTTCCTCCAGTTGCTGTAACAGAAATTCACGAGAGTAACACATTAGACTGGAATCATTAAGTAAAACACAGGATCTTAACTCAAAAGGCTTTAAATCTTAGTTAATATAAAGCCTTTAGTTTAAAGCAACACTATTCATTTTAAAGCAACACTCCCTATTTGCTCTTTAATCTTATAGCAGACCACTTTGGACCAGCACACAGGGAAGTAATGAAGTTAGTTGTAAACACAAGGCCATATTCACCCTTTCAGATAAAATCCTACAACAGAAAACTAAAGCATTTTTTAACAAGTAAATGTAATTTCTGTGTTACTGCCTAAAAAATACATTTAGCTTAGTAAGCTCTTGTTTTTCCAGTTTCTAAGACTGCCATAAAGAAACATTCTGGGTCAAATGACTCGTTCAGTGATGGATGTGACCCTTCCAAGTTACACAGATTAATTTGTAAGAAGGACAGCCCACATGGAATATTGATAAATGCAAAGTGTCACATGTTATGCCAAGATTAAGCTGATACTTTGGTCAAAGGTTACACAGTGTAGCTTTAATATAACCAGAATCACAGTAAAACCATTTGCACATATACTAACCTTAAATATTGATTCTAGCTGTTTTTGATCTTCCACTGAAGACTGATTGCTGGGAACATCTGCATTCTGCTGGTCCACACTTTAGAGGAACCATAAAGAGTTAGATCACAATAACACACCTAAACCCTTGGTATCTTGGACAAAGGGACAAATTAAAACATATACCACCTCAGTATACTAATAGTACAGGTGAGAGACAAAGTTCTACCGATTTACAATTGTTGTCACAGGTGAAATGAAGACAGTTCTTTTATTTCATTGTGGTTTATTTAAAAGGGAATTCAAGATATCTACAATGTATGATATTTTGTCTTGCTGTGCTGTTTTATCTATCCATCCATCTTCTTCCGCTAATCCAGGGTCTGATCAAGGTGGTAGTAGCTTCAGTAGGGAGGCCCAGATGTCCCTCTCCCTAGCCAATTGGGGGAGCTCCTCTGGGGGAACCCCAAGGAGTTTCGAGGCCAGCTGAGAAATGTAGTCCCTCCAGTATGTCCTGGGTCTCCCTCTGGGTCTCCTCCTGGCGGGACGTGCCCGGAACACCTCACCAGGGAGAAGTCCAGGAGGCATCCTACACAGATGCACGAGCCACCTCAACTGGCTCCTCTTGTTGTGGAGGAACAGCAGATCTACTCTGAGTCCTCCACAGATGACTGAGCTCCTCACCCTATCTCAAAGGGGGAGCCCAGACACACTACGGAGAAAACTAATTTCAGCCCTTTGTATCCGGGATCTTGTTCTTTCGGTCATGACCCAAAGCTCATGACTATACATGACTATACATGAGGGCAGGAATGTAGATCGACCAGTAAATCGAGAGCTTTGGCTGTTGACTCAGCTCTCTCTTTACCAAAACGAACCAGTGCAGTGCCAGCTTCACAGCAGATACCGCACCAATCCACCAGTCGATCTCCCGCTCCATCTGCCCCTTATTCGTGAGCAAGGCCCCAAGTTACTTAAGCTCCTTCAATAGGGGCAGTACATCTTCCCCAACCTGGAGAAGGCACCCTACCCTGTTCTGGCTCAAGACTATGGTCTTGGATTTGGAGGCACTGATCTTCATCCCAGCCGCTTCACACTTGGCTGCGAATCGCTCCAGCGAGAGCTATATATCAAGCCCTGATGAAGTTAATAGAACCACGTCATAAATGAATAACAGAGATGCGACCCTTAGGCCACCAAAATGCATCCCCTCAACACCATGGCTGTACCTAGAAATTAGTTCCATAAAAGTTATGAACAGAATCGCTGACAAAGGGCAACCCTGGCAGATTCCAACTCTCACTGGAAACGAGTCCAACTTCCTGGTACACACTTACTAGTTGGAACACACCATTCGGTCCCGCTTTGTAAATAAGGGGTTTACCACCCCAATCTGCCAAACAAGGGGAACTGCCCCAAATGTCCACGCAATGTTGCAGAGTCGCATTAACCAACACAGCCCCACTACATCCAAAGCCTTAAGGTACTCAGCACAAATCTTATACACCCTTGGGGGCCACCAAGGAGCTTTTTAACCACCTTGGTGACTTCAGCACCAGGGATGGTAGAACCCGACCCAGAATCTCCAGGCTCTGCTTCCTCAATGGACAAATTATGCATGAATAAATCCTACGTGTTGTTGGGATTAAGGAGGTCTTATAAGTATTCCGCAGACAGACACACAACACCCTGAGTCAAGGTCTGCAGCACACCACCCCCACTATAAACAGTGTTGGTACTGCACCATTTCTCTTTCTGGCCTCTCTGAACTCTTCCCCCATCAGAGTTCTTGCCTCAGTGACCAGCTGAGCCACCTGCCGCTTAGACTGATGGTACACATCAGTTGTTTCTGGAGTCCCACAGGCCAAAAAAGACCGATAGGACTCACCGCTGGTGGTCACAAACATGTTCAAGGGTTTCTGCCACAACATGAGCTGACAACCTTGAGGCCACAGCTCCCACTAGCTGCCTCAACAATAAAGGTATGGAACATGTTCCACTCAGATTCAATGTCCCCTACCTCCTTCGGGACGTGTTCAGAGCTTCCCCGGAGGTGGGAGTTCAAAGTCCATTTCATGACTCTGCCAGACGTTCCCAGCAAACCCTCACCTGACTGGCATCCTTGCCCACCATCGAAGCAAGCTCACCACTAAGTAGTGGTCGATGGAGAGCTCCGCCCCTCTCTTCACCCGAGTGGCCAAGATATGCAACCTCAGGTCATATGAAATACCAAAAAAGCCAAAAATGTAACTACAGCCTAGGGTGTCCTGTTGCCAAGAGCACATATGGACACCCTTATGCTTGAACATGGTTTTTGTTATGGACAATGCATGACGAGCACAGATGTCCAAAAACAGAACACCAGTTCTGTTTTTGGAGTTCAGATCATGTTGGCCATTCCTCCCAACCACGCCCCCCCAGGTCTCACTGTTATTGCCCATATGAGCGTCAAATTCCTCCAGAAGAACAAGGGAGGCTCCAGGTAGGGCGTCACCAGTAACCCCCCTAAGGACTCCAAAAAGTGGGGGTAATCCAAACTGCTGTTTGGCATATAAGCACAAACAACAGTCAGAAACTATGTTATGCTGTTTTAGTCTGTTTATAATTTTAGGCACATCTGGGGATGTGATTGGCACATCAGTGAAGGATATACACCTTGTAGTGTTGGTGTTTATTCATACGTAATTGTTTTCCTCATACAAATAAACAGTTAAAAACAAGTATTACAAAGCAGTTCATTAACCCTATAAAGTACTTTTTGGTTTCTGATTCTACATTTTTGCGTGAGATCCAAAAGGAATGTTAAAATCAGAACATCATTTACATTGCTGTGAAAATAAGGATGTTCGCAAACAATAAGAAAAGAAAAGCTAAAAAATAAGAGTAAGAATGGATATTGCAAATATCAACAGGGGTCACACTAGTGTATGCATATTCCATGTTCTGAGGTTTACATGGTCATTTAGATATAGGTGAATGCCCACATCTTGAACTTCTATTACAGTGTTTTTGATTGCAACAGTTACTGATTTTGCTGTGAAATCCATGGCATTCAAAACGGCACTGTCAGAGTTCCTGTGTGTGAGTGAATGTGAGTTATGCATCTCTTTCAGAGAGGATCTTTGTGGAGAACCGGGGTAGCTTACACAGGTGAAGATACTCTTTCTTTTTGTCTCGGTTCCCCTTGAACTTTCATTAAATCGTCAAAAACTCATCTGTGCCTACTCCTCTGCATTTGGGTCCACAAAGACTCCACAAAACCTGACAGGCACAGATATGTTTTTAATCTCTGGGCTGAAACTTCAGAGTAGATAAAATAAATTAGACTAATTTTATTAATCTTTACTTTTGCTGAAATTTTGGGATTTATAATCAAACAGACTGTCAGTGCATTGATCTCTAACAAGAGTAGGATAGTTTGGTGCAAGTACTGAAAACTCATGTTGGTTTTACCAGTCTGCATCCTTCTAGTCTACCTTGTATGTGGGCCACATATAGACCAGTTCTGCTAAGAGAGGAATAACAGTTAATAACACAGCTTACCTGTCTGATGGAGAAGGACTCTCTGATTTAAAGTCTACATATATGTCATTTGATTTGACACTAAGTGCTGGGGCATTTCTGGATCCCTGTTCAGGTTTATGTTTAGCTTCATCTTCAGGGGCATCTTCAGGGTCAGTTTTTACTGTCTGATTAACCCTGATAAAATAAAGGAACAAACAGATGTTAATAAAATTACATTTCTATAAAACATGAAAATAATATTTCAAACACAAAATCGAAATATCAACTTATACTGTATACACTTTCTTTAAATTTTGACTGTAGACAGGAAATCTTGGGGATTTTTCCTATATTTAAAAGATTTAGGCCCCGATCATCAGAAAGAGATTTACCTTGCAATTCAGCAGGCAGACCTTTAAACATGTTTGAATATGTTTTATGACGCTCAAAGCTTTTCAAAATCAGCCCCCTACTTTGTTTGATAAAGAAAACCTTCACGTAACTCTGATCTTCTGAACACAAACTCACCGTCTTTCTCTCCTTGACAATAGATCATCTGTCTCCTGCTAACCCTATCGCTGCCATTTACCTTCACACATATTAAGATCTAAGGTTTATCAACATTTTGAATATAATAAGGGCAGGATAGTTTTTTTTTTAATTAACAATATATCCAAAAACTGTTAGATTATAGTCTAACCTTTGAGGGTTGTTTTGTCTGTCCTCCTCCACAAACAGAGTGGTTTTAGAAGGATGAACACCTTCTCTTCTGTCCTCACGTTGATCCATGCTGCTGAATTCGCATCAGCTCACACGATTTCTACTTTTACCTGCAAAGAGAGCACAAATCACTGATAAGAGGCCCGATTCACAAAGCAGGTTTAACAAACTCAGTCTTAAATCCTCAACTCTAAATTGATCTAATCTAAATAGGTTGGAAACTTAAATTTTTGGTTTCAGAAAGGCTGCGGTGAGTTAGTTTAATCAACTTCTAGTAGATCTACTCAGAGTTTAGCATTTGAGTATGAAAAGCCATTAACAGCGGAGCACCAATTAAAAGAGTCACCATGACAACGGGCAACAGGAAGTGCCTATTTCACATTGTTGGAACTTGAGATTTTAGTGAAGAAATAAAAAAAAAGTGTTTAAAACAACGTGCATCTGCGCTACAGCAACAGATTTTCTAAATAAAATTTGCAGCAGTAACTGACTTTCAGAAAGCAAACAAAATTGCATTAGTAAGAATGAAGTCTTTTATACCTGTTACACATTTCAAGTGGTAGTTTTTACATTCATCAACTTGATTAAATATGTATTTATAATGTCTGAAATACATTTCTTCCTGATCAGAATAATACCAATTATGACCATTAACAATAGGAATACAGCTATCTGAAATTCATTTCTAGACATCCAGAATGTTTATTTTAAATATGAAGAAAGTAATTGAGTTTGAAATGTTTATTTTGCCTAGGAAGAAATGTATTTAAGATATCAGAAATACAAACTAATAAATATCAAAATGGCCTGCCATAGCCTATTGTTATTATGATACCCATATGGGAGAAAACAGGTTTACTGGTTGAATGGTAGTAGATTAATGTATTCCATTTCGGTGCAGTCTAATGGAGGAGAAGCTCAGCTGTCAGCAGGTAAAGATGAAGTATGAAAACATTGTTCAACAGGCAGGACCTGTGCATCATTCCATGGGGTACCTACTGATGTTCATTCTCTTACATTAAGTAGTAAATAATTCATGGCTGCATCAATTTACTCTCATTGATATCAAGTTCTGTTAAATACCTTTTAAAGAAGTCTGTGAAATGATGCAAAAAAGAGGAGAGATAAGGTTGTGGATGTATGTGATGGATTGTAAAGCAAAACTGTAGAACTCATTAACTTTATACTCTAAACATGAAAGGTATATGGTCTGAGAACCCTCACTATAAATATTTAATTCTCTGTGAATTAATGCTTCTCATCCTTTAATAAGATCCTCGTCAACAGCTAAATTGTTGAGAAAACTCTAAATCATGTCACAGTCTCTGCATCACATTGACAACACCAAACTAAAACACTGCAAAATTACACCATATATATTTAATGCTCTAAATGCAAATTTTTGCACCATGTTTTTTCTCCTACACTGCTAACATTTCATCACTCCTGCACTTTGAAAAATGGAAATATCATGAAAGCTTTAAAAAACAAAATTCCATCTTGCATACATTCTTTGTATACAAAATAACAATAAAAGTTGTTTAGGTCTATCAAAAGGACATGCAATGTTTGTTTTGAAAACCTAATGTGTTTATTGTTTGTGCAAAATTAGAAATTAGAGAATAAAACAATATGATTGGCTTTAAGGAGAGCGGAGACAAAAGACACTGAGTCTACTGAACAAAACCTGCTGCTTTAGGGAGACTGTTACCACGGCAACAGAAACAGAGGTTGAGTAAAATCTCTTTGTGAAACAATAACCTCAAAGGGCTCCCCGATTTCAGGCTTAAAAAAACGTTAGTTTTCAGAAAACCTGCTTTGTGAAATAGGCCCATGCACTCCTTCTTTGTTGATCCATTACATGAGTAAAAGGATCTAATGGATGCTCCTCCTCCTCCAATGATTTGTTCTTGGTGCCTGGACGCAGCTAAAGATTGTTAAACAAACAGTAAACAAGCAGTATCAGTCAAGTTACCTGATACCATTCTGTTTTACATCTAATTGCAAATATATGAAGAGATAATGGTCACTTACGTGTTTTTTGCTTTATTTTTTATCAAAATTAGCTAATTTCAGGAATATATTTTTTAATGAGAGGGCAAATTTTGTTTTCATGTAATATATATATATATATATATATATATATATATATATATATATATATATATATATATATATATATATATATATATATATATATATATATATAAATATATATATATATATTTATATATATATATATATATATATATATATATATATATATATAGAGAGAGAGAGAGAGAGAGAGAGAGAGAGAGAGAGAGAGAGAGAGAGAGAGAGAGAGAGAGAGAGAGAGAGAGAGAGAGAGAGACAGAAAAAAAAACTCCTAATATTTTGAAAAAGCTGGTTCATATTTCCTTTTAGTACCAAAATTTCTTCCTAATCAAAAAGGGGCAGCTATTGGTCGCTTGACTGATACTTCCCTTTTCTTTTTTATAAAATTATGGTATATAATAATCAGCTGTAAACTCTTTGTTTCCTCTAACTTGGAGTGGGTTACGAAGCACTGAACAGAGATTCTTCAAGATAAGATTTATAAAAGTTTTCCAGCTGCCAGCTTGGTCACTTAGGATTATAATTTCACTCTATTTATTTCTAGGTTTTACACTGAGCTTTTATATTTCATGTAGAACGTTACATGAAGCATTTAAACCAGAGCTTAACATTATTTACCGTCATTGCCCTGTAGCTATTCTAAAACATCCTAATTTCCTGTTCTCTCAGTCTTGTATTCCCCTAGCTATAACTTTTGTCTTGTTTAAGCATTTTGTGATGACAACACTCTTTTACAAATATTGTTGTATTTCTAGCTTTAAATACAATCAAAACCATTCAACACATTTGTAATGCAGGGATTGATGTCAGAATCAAATAATATAGAAATGTGAATATTCATTTAAAGCTTAAAACTCTTTACAATAAATCTATATCAAGCTAATGCCAACTGAATAAATTGAATGAAGCCCAAATCTTTACACTCTTAAAGTAGTTAGAAACACTAATACATTTATTTATCTGGTTGATATGTTTAAGAGACAGGTAGAACATTAAGATTTTTCTTAAATCAGCAGCTCTTAAATATGAAGGAAACATGTTCTCCACACATTAGTGATCATAAATGCCTCAGTTAAAGCAAGTTTAATACGAGGAGAAGCAAAACATTTTTTAAACTTACTTGTTAAAAGAGAAACTCTCCACTCAAATTTCTAGCCCAGCAGACTGTGATTCAAGCGAACTGTTGCTGCTTCTTCCATCAGTCTATGACTAAAAATAATTGAAGTACTTGTTCCACAACATTCTTTGCTATTTTTTTTCCTGCTCCTTCCTTACAAGAAGTTGCTGGGACAAGATGGGTGGAGCAGCAAGGGTAATAGCAGAGTTTGAATATAGTTTTCACATATCTCAATAGAATCCATTTTACATCATGGGTTCTAATAGAATAATATATTTTCTTCTTCCTGTATACTGGACAATTGCAATATTTGTCTTATGATTGTGCAATTCCAACACTTTATCTTGCTTACTGGGGTGCTTTGGGTTCATGCTGACAGATCAGTCATGTGTATATTAAAGATGCATAATCCAGTAATAGAAAACATCTATTTGATCATGATAAAATAAGGTTATATGCACCAAATGTCCATTATGATAGTGTTTCAATAGTCATTTTTGATCCTTCAGAGAAGATATGTACTGGGTGATATGAGAAGACAGACATGTGAGGCATCTGTCAGCAGTGTCTGAGAAGAACAATTAAACAAAACCAGATGACAACAATTGACACAGCTACTTAAAAGAGCTGACTCAGTCTGACTGTTCTGCTATGCCTCCAGGTACTGTAAAGGAACTGCTCGGCTGTTTATTAATTGAATAAACTGCTGTACAGCCACTCCAACTTAGTGAAAACTCTCTAGAGCATCAGAACGTCAAGGAAAGAGAAACTTCCTGTTCCAACCAAATGCAAACAGGGACATGGCATCAGGGTAAGAAACATTTCAATGAAATTATTATCTTTTTAAGTCAAAGGTTAAAACTTTCTTTATGAGATGAAAACAAACTAAAATGTTAGTGAACCCTGAATTTAATTTGATCTTCAATAGTCTTCTGAGAGAAGTACACATTTTTCTACATGCTTTTGGCAGGCTTATATATATATATATATATATATATATATATATATATATATATATATATATATATATATATATATATATATATATATATAATACATTTTATTTGAAAGCGCCTTATCACAACACCCAAGGACACTGTACAGGCAGATAAAAACATTAAAAACAGGAAGCTAAAAAGTACAAGCATAAGATGCCCAGAAAACAAAACAGCAGGAAGTAAAATAATATATATATATATATATATATATATATATATATATATATATATATATATATATATATATATATATATATATATATATATATATATATATATATATATATATATATATATATATATTATATATATATATATATATTTTTTTTTTTTTTGTAAAACTTTCCTTAGATGTTTGAGAGTTTTAATAAGAAACTACCTCCATTTTTACACCTTACCTCTTAGTAGAGTTGTCAAAGGTGATGTCTTGGCTCAGCAGAAATTCCTGACCTTTCATCAAATGAACTAGTTTATTCTTAAAGTGTTGCCATGTTACAAATAATGACACTGAGTTGAAATATGTAACCTCAGAGCACTTTACTGTAATAGGGACAAATCAAATTTAGCATGTGCACCGGGAAGTACTCTGTTATGGAATGTTTTGCTTATGTAAGTAGAAATGTTATCAAACTGGATTCACTGGTTAGAGCTTCATAACTCTTGATGAGCAAGGTGAAGGTCTAAATAAGAAAACCAAAAACCTATAGGTCTTGAAAAGGATGAACAGAAAATGAAGCACGGACAGAGAAATAGCAGTGCAACAGAAATATACAACAAGAAACAAAGAGTTACCTGGAGGTTAAATACGGAGGGAGGAGTGTAAAATCTAAACGGAACCTGATGAGGAAATGTGGACAGCTGGTAAAGAATAAGAGCAGGGAAGCTAAGGAGGAGGAAATAATTAACACACTTCCGCTGACCTAGGGCACAAAGAAACCACTGACTAAAGGCTAAGTCCTAATCTCGTTTTGACGCAGGTCTCTGCTGATGATAAACGCTGCAAGCTTTTATACCAAATGCTGATGCTGGTATAGTATTTTCCAAAAACACATGACATTACACTATATGACCAGTGGGGAGAGGGAGAGAGAGAGAGAGAGAGAAGAATCTCTTCACACACAACAAAAACTTTGTTTCCTGTCAAAAACATTATTTCTTATGAGTTCAATCCTGTTTCTAGCAAAGCTTTAGACTCATAGAGAAAAACCATGAAGAGAAAATGACTTTTTGACCTGTTTGCACAAGATATAACATTTAATTAATGTGTAAACATGGGCTGCTTAGTGCGCAGTGGGTAGCACTGCCTCCTTGCAGCAAGAATATCTGGGTTCCGTTTCTGGCCCTGCTCATTCTGCATGGAGTTTGCATGTTCTCCCTGAGCATGCGTGGGTTAAATTGTGAGTGTGTGTGTGAATATTTTTTTTTCCCTGTTTGTCTCTGTGTTGCCCTGCGATGGACAGGCGGCCTATCCAGGGTGTACCCCCGCCTCTTGCCTGTAGACAGCTGGAGATGGGCACCAGCATCCCTCATGACCCCAGTAGGGATAAGTGAGACAGAAAATGGATGGATAATATGTTAATATAACTTTATAAGTCATATTTATATTCTCTTAACTTTCCCTGCTAGTTCTTTGTCTTTTTTGTTACTCTCTTTTCTCTAATCATTCTCTAGGAATGATTTATTTTTGTGGGAAAAGTCTGCATCTGATTTACACAGTCAGTTTAGAAAAAAGGAAAAACACTAAATAAATAAAAAACACTAGAACAAACAAAATTACCTACTGCAGCATGAAAATATTGCACTACCAATAAAAAGCACAACAAAGTTATAATGATAACACCTAAAAAATCAAAAGACAGATGAAAACCAAAACCCAAACACCCAAATAAAGTAACAAGAAGATATATTTATGCAGTTATATTTTTCAAGCTGATGTATTAGACCGTGCAACTGCTTCAAACATCAGGGCCCACCTCGTTGCTGATGTCTGAAATACTTGATGTGCTATTTTTCAATTTAGCAACAATGTTAATCTCTGCCTTTTGCCCAATAAACGCCAAAAGATAAGTACTCTGCTAAGGCAAGGCATAGACCAGGGGTGGGCAATTCCAGTTTCTTGGGACCTCAGAAGGTCATTCAACTTTAGATATTTGCTTGGTCCAACACACATCTCCTCTTAATCATCTAAGGATTTTATTCCAGTGTGTTGGACCAACAACATATCTAAAGTTGCAGGATGCCAGCCCTCAGAAACTGGAATTGCCCACCCCTTGCACAGACAATAGATTAATAAATATTGGCATGATTGTTTTCTAAACTCTTATCAATAGACATTAAAAAGTCAAAATTAAACCTAACTCCTTAAACCTTTAGTATCAACTACAAATGAATGCAGCATTTTTTAGTATTGATTCTTTCCAAATAAAAAGGGTCAATAATTGATTTTTCTAATCAATTTGGAATATTTGTTGTATAATTATATGTCTGATTTTAATCACAATATATAATCTGACCTGATCTACACAGTGCTAAATTGTTAAGATGTTGTTTAAACACTGAAATCAAGCTCAGTGTACTGTGCTTCTACAGGTATCCACCAGAGGGCAGTATTAGACTATGTACGACTCTTGTCAGGGCAGACAATCACAGTATGGAGATGAAACTCACTAAATTATCTTATAAAGAGATTGGACATTTCTAAATTCCAAATTCAAAGTAATGAAACATAAATATTTAGTCTTTGGATTTGATAGCAGGTGTGTGGTTGTATTAAGAAAACAAACAGTTAAATACATCTAATAATAATTGATCTTTATGTTTCTCTCAATGAAGAAATGTACCTCTGCATTTAACCCTTCCCTTGAGAAAAAAAGCAGTTCAGATGTTCTGAGCTTTAAATGCTCAGTTGGACTATTTTACAAAAAAGGTAAATAAGGTATCTACTTTAGCAATTACAAAAACTGTGTTTCCCAGACTAACCTGTGGATGTTTTATTTTTTACCAGCAGCTGACTCCATGTAAAGCTTCACAACAAAGCAGATTCAGCAAACCTCTTCATGAAGAAGAAAATTCTAACAAAAAGGAGGGCTGAAGAAGGCAGCAGAACCTCAACCTGCATGATCTGTGTGAGCAGAGACAGGAATATTTGTGGAGGCGTTTCATCCTGCTGTATCCCAGCAGTGATTGGCAAAGTACTCATCAGTAGTACTTGAGTAAAAGTATTGATAATAGTAGTCAAATCTTACTCAACTACAGGTAAAAGTTACTCGGTCAAACACCTGCTCTTGTTAAAGTATTGAAGTACTCGCTTTTGAAAATACATATTCAAAAATACGTGCATTTAAAAGTACTTAAGAATTCTGTGCACGGTGGGTTTGGATGTTTCTACTCCAGACTCAGTCCACTGCTTCCGCAGGTCCCCCAAGGTCTGGAATCGGCCCTTCTCCACAATCTTCCTCAGGGTCCGGTCATTCTTCTTGTTGTGCAGCGTTTTCTGCCACACTTTTTCCTTCCCACTGAGGTGCCTGGATACAGCAACCTGGGAACAGCCTATTGGTTCAGAAATATCTTTCTGTGTCATAGCCTCTTGCTTGAGGGTGTCAATGATGGCCTTCTGGACAGCAGTCAGGTCGGCAGTCTTACCCATGATTGGGGTTTTGAGTGATGAACCAGGTTGGGGTTTTTAAAGGCTTCAGGAATCTTTTGCAGGTGTTTAGAGTTCATTTGTTTATTCAGATTGTTGAAGCTATTTATTCTTTATTTCTTTTTCCATTTGAATTGTGTTAATTCCTAAACTTATATATTTCTTGTATTATTACAGACTTTATATGTTAATTGTTGAATTTTGTGCATTTATTTTTTGCTGTTTTATCATTTTTTTTCTTTCTTTATTATGTAAAACAGGAGGAAATGTGGGCGGTCCACTTTCTATAAATGTAGGAGCCTGGTAAGGACCAGGAGGCATTTGGGTTAGGGGCCTCTGGGTTTTTACCAGTGCAAGAGGGGTGACAGAGCAAGGGAATGTTTGAACTCTGTAATGTTGCAAAAATATAGGAAATAAATCAACTGGACTTCAACTTCTTTTGCCTGCGTCAAGAAAATGTGACCCCTGTGCCTAAGTAGTGGCTTATTGGAACTTAATTGGATTGGTTTGACAAACAATCGCCACTACACAGATGATTAGGTGCATAGCTCATTTAGCGACCTTTTTCATGATATGCTAATTTTGTGAGATAGGAATTTTGGGTTTTCATGAGCTGTATGCCAGAATTACCTGTATTAAGACAATAAAATACTTGAAATATTTCAGTTAGTGTGCAATGAATCTAAAATATATGAACGTTTAAGTTTTATCATTACATTAAGGAAAATAATGAACTTTATCACAATATGCTAATGTTTTTAGAAGGACCTGTATTATTTTAGTTTTTGTACTTTAGGTTTCCCTTGGTGTGGGTTCTCTTCCCGTACTCCGGCTTCCTCCCACAGTCAAAAATATGACTGATAGTTTAACCAGCATCTTCAAATTGTCTTTAGGTGTGAGTGAGTGTGCATGGTTGTTTATATCTGCCCTGCAATTGAGTGGCGACCTGTCCAGGGTTTACTCTTACTTTGTCCCTTAGACTGCTGGAAATAGGCACCAACCCCACCATGACACTGACAGATAGGGGGATGGATGGAAGTTTCTCTGTTTTTTTTTTTTTTTTGTATACTGAGGAACCAGATGGTCCACAATAAGGCTCAGGCTGTGTTTAGACCTTATAGCTGTACAGAGTGCTGAACCAGAAACAAGTCCATCAGATATACTGGTACCTACTTTCATTTATGTTGCTAAAAAATGAAAAAAATGTTATCTGTCTAATTAAACACTGCACACCTTCATAGGGAGCAAATTCTCATCTTTTTTTTATAGCTGCATAACAACAGGAAGGAAAGTACTTAATGTATGTACCCAAAAAATTAATGTATTTTCAGGGTCATTTCAACATTTCTTCTGAGAGCAAATAATTACATGAGATTATTAGAGCTTGTCATGAATACGGTCAAAAAATAGCTTATTGTAATCCCACTCTTATTTCCTAGTGAGCTGATTTAATAAACATACCAGATGTTGTTATAAAACTCAGCATACTGTGCTTCTACAGGTATCCACCAGAAGGCAGTACTATACTATGCCAGACTCATGTCAGGGCAGACAATCACAGTATGGAGATGAAACTCACTAAATTATCTTATAAAGAGATTGGACATTTCTAAATTCCAAATTCAAACTAAGGAACTAAATGTGTGTGTTTGGATTTTATAGCATTTGTGTGGTTGTACTGAGGGGAAAAAAACAGCTAACTAAGTTTAATATTAGTAATTGAACTTTATTGATCTCACATTGGAGAAATTCACCTCTGCATTTGACCCATTCCATTAAGACAAAGAGCTTTTTTCCAACACTATTTAAATATAGAAATATATTTGTATTGTCTGCAAGCAAAGAATGTAGTCTCCTGCCAGAGATTAATTATGTTGGCAGGGCTGTGCTCTTTCTAAAGTCCATAATCATCTCCATTGTTTTTATAGAAATGAAAACATCTTTCTCAGCTGGAGGGCAATTTGTTTTTGTGGTGTCCATCTGATCCAAAGTGACTTGAAAAAATAACCTGTTAGGGCTGAAATAATGAATCGTGATTAGTCAAATTGAATTAATCGTCAACTAATTCAGTAATTAAATTAAAGCAGAAATTGTACCAAGAAAGTAGAAAAATATGTTAACATTTTGCATTTTAAAAAACATTTTGTCTGTCAATATGCTCTATCCAGGACACCTCAAGAGAAAAAGTTTAAGTTTTACCTGTTTTAAATTCGTAAAAAGTCTTCTTCAAGGAACCTTTGGCTATCTGATTATTAACCCATTAATCGAGAAAATAATCGACAGATTAATCGATTTGCAAAGTAATCGTTAGTTGCAGTCCTGGGATCTGTTGGGTGCTTTTACCGTCTCTGGATGTCTTAGTGCTTCTTCTATCTAGATTCAAAACCACTTGTTGAATTGAACAGAAGCTCACCTGATAATTAAAAAAGCTCACTTCGATAATTTAGAGAGACCAGGTTTTTGCTTGTTAAAACAGGATTTAACAACAGGGCATGTGCTAAAGAGTAAATGCTCAAACATGCAGGCCATATTTTGGAATGTAAAAAATAAAACACATAAAACTGTTTTCGTTTTTGTTGTTTTTTGAGGAAGTGCGGGGATGTCACACTATATCTTCAATCTGTGCTATTATTATTTGAATCTGATAGCCCCTCCTCTGCCTCCTTGGTCCCACCGATCTGTGCTTCCATCTGGAGCCCATCATTTGCCAAAGAAGCACTGAGATGACTCTCAGCTATTAGAGCTTTTGGTTTTTGTGAGTCTGCTGCAAACATACTTGTGTTATAATCTGATATAAGAAATTTCAATCTTTAGAGCTCAGGATTAGTAACATTAACTGGTTACAGTAGCATGGTTTGCTGGTAAATATATAGAAGTTGCATATGTAATATTCTGGTTAGACACAGTGTCCGGATGCTCTTCATGTGTTCCTCTGAATATTTTTTTTTTTCTAAGTTAACTCACAGTCTGACCTTTATATTCATACAAAAATATCTTTAATCAGAGGAAATGACTGAAAGCTGTCCAGCAGTTCTGGAGTCAGACCCAGATCTTCAGTTAAATATAGCTGCAGAGCCATGAGTGTTCTTACTGCTGATTGGCTGAGAGTCTGCAGGCTGTGATTCTGTCCTGTTAACCTGCTTCTCAGTTAGTAGATGCTCCAACCTGCTGGATGTTGAAGACGGAAAGTTGAGAAGGTTCAACTGGATAAAAGCTAATAAATTAACAATTAATAAATACAGTAGCTGATAGCATCTCATGGATTTCTGTCAACTTCAGTATTTGAACAGAATCACTAAATAGTTAATAACAACACAAATTTTCTTCTGCAGACAAACTAAATTCAGAGTGAGAAAAAACATCATTAGTGAGTCATCGATCAATCAGGTACATCTGAGCACAAAAACTAGACCAACACGTACATTTGTAGAGTGATGCTAATTGTGAGCAGAACTGTGAGAGGAAAGCATCCTGCCTTGATTATCAAAGAGTAAAACCTTCCTGAATGGGCTCTATGCACAGTTCCACTACTTCCTGAATTTAAGGCAGCTCCTTTGTTTCCTGTCTTTCATTACTGGACGAACTGATTAATCCAGGTGTGTCTGGCCAGTTACTTAGGTCATACACACCTGGATTAATCAGTGCATCCAATCATGAAAGACAGGAAACAAAGGAGCTGCCTTAAATTCAGGAAGTAGTGGAGCTGTGCATAGAGCCTATTGAGATCTATTAAAAAAACAAAAAACAATTGAATGGAAAGAAACGATATTCTAGAAATTACCCCCCAGTGATCTAATTGTTTGCTAAAACGTAGTAAAATGGATGATCATCTTTCCTTGATACGGTCTTATCCTGTGGCTGCACCAGAATGTTCTGTTTGAATCTGTTCTGTATCTTCCTCCTCCGCTTGCATATGTGTGGGCTCAGCTGAAGCGAATTTATTTCTAAAACAGGAAGCAGTTTGAAAGAATCTGGAGGTCGATGAGTGTTGATATGGGTTTAACATGCTGCAGAACCTTTCTTCTGATCGGGTTTATTCATAGTCTGTTGGATTGGTGTGGGTGAATAGATAGAAATATCCTCTGGTTTTAGAAATATCAGAAACAGTTATAAAACCATACAGCTTCAGATATAGTTTTTATTTTTTATTTTAGTTATTGAATTCACCTGAACAGGTTAGAAATATGGAATATGGCTGTTTAACTATTATTAATGTATTTTCTGAGCTTGTGGTGTTTTTTTTCTTAATCTGATTCTGTTGAGGTGCTTTAATATCAGTTTTCTTGCCATTCAACCTCCATCCTCATGCAACAAAGTTCAGCAAACCTTCAGCTATTTATCCAACACCCCCAAAATGATGATATGGCGAAAAACTGGGTTAATTTTGTTGATAACAAGAGTTTTAACTTAACTTTACCATGCTGTTAACGTCATCATTCAGAAGCAAACATTGAAGATGGAAAATAAAGTAAAATAAACCGTATAACGAGTTTATCAGTGTTAAAAGCTGTAATCTGAAACTAACTGTTCTGTTTACTTTATGAGACAGAAACAAAGATCAGGATAACAGCTCAAGGATTCATTATCTTGTAAAGCTTCAGTTTTTCCAAGCTTTGTATTAATCTGATGTGGATATATCTGTGATGCAGCTCTCTGACTGAGGAAAAGCGCACAGTGTTGTACATATCAGGTACTAAGTTTTGGTAAGTTCAACTGTATTTCTCAGGATAAGAACTATCACAACTGATACGGAGAATCTGAAAATTGTGTTTGTTTGTTGTTCACTTGTTTGCATTTTCTGAATCTGTATCCAATTTTGCAGACATAAATAAAAGCAGATACCTTCATGTTCTCTCCATCACCACATGATGAGTCATTCTTAATGTAACAATGATTAATTTAAGATCTAAAAAGTTTTTTGTTGTGGCCAAAGCAGGTCCAGTTAAACCCAGTTTAGTTAGTTGGTCTAATTATCAATAAAATACGAGTATGGAAATAATAAATCTATTCTTACTATAAACTGTCAACGAAATGTCTTCTGGGATATAAAAAAGTTTAGATTTTTAATAAGGATATGTTAGTCTTTTGAAAAATACACCCGTAAACTGAGCAGTATGTTCAAAGTGTGGACAAAGGGCCTTAACTACTAAAGGTTTACATGCATTTAATAGGTCTCAACTTAACAGCATGCACAAAGCTGACCTAGTAACCAGACACACCAAGACATTGAAATAAGCAGAATGGTGACTGCCTTTGAGATGCACAAAATAAATTCTCTCTGCTCTTTAAACCCTACTTAGGAACAGCCAGTTTCAGTGGTGCAGCCTGCACCCCTTTCACACCAGTTATCAATTGCACACTTAATCTATATAGATAACTCACAACAAGCTCACTAATAAAACATTAATGTGGACCTTAGTAAATCAGTAGTGCTTCCTTCTGCAATGCTTTGGGTCTTGAATACTTGAAGCAGCTGCAGGACAAGATGAATTTTTGTGTGTTTGTGAAAGCAGAAACGCTGCAAGAATTCAGCTTATATCAATGGGTCTTTGGATAGAATTACATGATACTTTTCAAATCAAAGAACTGTGGTCCAAACCTAGACTTTTTGAATCTGAAAAAAAGCCTAAAAACTATTTATTTCAGGCTAGCTCAAATTACATAGTTTTGTTTCTGTTCTAAAACATTTGCCTTTATTTCTATAATAAGGTGCTTGAAAGGTAAAGCAACATGACCTGGTTTGATCGGCTTCTGACTGTTCAACAGCTGCAGATGTTCAGTCAATATCAGCAGGATGCAAAAACAGATCCAGGCTGGCATCAATGGGGCCCCTGCTGCTGGGTGTTAATTAGCCTGCAGAACCTCATGGCACAGCTGAAGCCAGGTACTAGTCCTAAAAGTCTGAGCTCAGTGGATTATCAGGTCATAGAGCAGTAAAACTACTTTCTGACATGATGAAATTGATGTGATGTGTAAACATGAAGCACAAAGTATGGATAGAGAACAGAGAAATGAGCTTAGATACTAAATTATACAGTCTATATGGATATCTACAAGTATTTTCTTCCAACTCATCAATATCAAGATTTCAATCATGAAGAAATTTTAAGGATGACGACTGTTTGCATTCAATGCTGCAGACTTAACTCTTGTTCTTTATTACCAAAACATGTGTTTTCATCCCTTACAATGCATACATTTAATATCCAGCTGAATAACTGGATGATGAAACTGTCCCTATAACTCAGGGAATACATTCAAAATCTGTTTTATATTCCAAGCATGTTTGTCTGCTTTCACATTGTAAGATTAAAGACCTTCACAATAACGCAATAATTAGGCCTTCAGTATGTGTTCTGTGAAGATAATTTCATTATTGCTCTCACGGATCGTTCAGTGAACAGTTTTGACCCAGGTGTTGTTGCTGTAGTGCTGCAGGGTAATTAACATTCTTATTTACTGCACAGCAGAGGCGTAGCCAGAAAATCCCAATAGGGGTGGCCAGGCAATAACCAATGTACATTGTGGGGTGGCGGAGGGGCACCAGAACCTCAGGGTCAATCTACACTGTTCCAACAGGAATGAGCACAACATCCATATTTTCTAAATAAAGACAAACTATACTTTCCTGCAGCCTTTACTAACAAATACATATTTATCTATGCTGTGTAAATAAAAGATATAGTGGACAAAATTCTTTCAGGTTTGAGTTCTGAAGCGAACATATTTTACATTGTCATTACCTACTTTTATCAATATTAATATTTAAATCTACTAATATCCACATTTAATGAATTCTTAAGTTATTATTAAAGTAGTTATTTATCTATGATTTCACTGAAGTCTCCTAGATTACTTGCAGAGGTATATAATTGTATCTTTACCGCAAATAATTCAAAATTTAGTTCGGAAAATAGCATGAATTCGGTATCTATCATCTTTAATGTTTTTATATTCATGTGCATAATTAACCACAGTCTTTCTGTTGTCAGGTAGTTGTTAATATATGAAAAATTTAAATGTTAAATAAGTTTGAACTTTCCCCTTCAGAGTATTACTGCTGCCACCGTCTGAATTAGAGGGAAAAACTGGCAATGATTGGCTTATGCTCCGTTCACACCAAAAGCAGGAAAGTCAGCCAAAACGTGCATGCTGCTTCATTTTTGATGCTTGTACAAGAGCTTCAGGTGCACGGTGGAAAAGAGGTTAGATTAGATTAGATTAGATTAGATTAGATGAGCTTTATTGATCTCACAGCGGAGAAATTCACTGGTCACATACTGGCAAAGTAATTAAAGAAGGTGCAAACAAGAAGGGAAAAGGTGCATTAAGAATAGACAATATATATACAGTATATCCAGGTATATACAGCATATCAAGATAAATAAAGATTAAGGTGCAAGTGTATATGTATCACACACAATGAAAAACAAAATAAAAATAAGAAATAAAAAAATAAAAAATACAAGGGAGTAGCACAGAGGTTTGAGCTGTCATATGTACAATCCGGATGGCGTTGGGCGGAGCTACCCTATCCTTTCTTTTTCTGTAACAATGGCAGCTAAATATGCTGTGATCAGTGGTAATAAAGTAGTTTTTATATGTTTTTCAGTGAGAAAGTCCACCTGAAAACTTCATCAGTGCAGTCAGTTCATCCAGATTACCATCGTTCCTTCAAATATTATTCCGCTGTCGGAGCCGTTCAGACCCTGATATACCGACGGTGTGCTGTCAGTAGGAATCCCACTCACAGCAGCAGGGCCGTGCAGAGACCACTAAAGGGGCAGGTGCTCAAAAAAAAAAAAAGGGCACATCTTATCGCATTTTAGGACAGAATATTAACAAAGTCACATAGCTTTCAGAGTTTAATGAACAATGATATATTACAAAATTGTGAGACATACAATCAAAGCTAAGGGAAATCTCTACATAGAACATAGAACTATGCATATGTAAAATATTTTATTAGTAATTTCTTTCTGCAGGTCTATTTTCTTATAGGAAAGTATTACAATATTCAAACCTGCAATTTAGCCAAAGATGTAAATCAGAGCTGGACCACCAGACATATTTTGTCTTTACAGAATTAAACTGTTAAAAATGCATACAAGGGCACAATGCAACCTTTTAGTGTACTGTAATCTATAAAAAAGAATGTCTGCCTGGTTTGCTGTACTGACAGTGGAGATGGAGATGGTCCATTCAGAAAAGCAGAGCTGCTGCATCAAACTTTTACGTGGAACTGCAGCAAAAAAGAACAAAACAAACATTTTATTAATGCATGTCACCATGAGAAAAGCCTACTCTGTGTCTTAGTGTATTTTGTAAGTACCTATATACATTTTCTTCAATCTTTCCTCTTCGTTTTTTCTTGTCAGTTTCTCTTTTCTTTTTTTCCTCATTGTCTCATCTTTTCTGTGTTGAGTGAAGGTCAATGTCTTATTTATTTCAGTCTCATGCCTTTCTTTTTCCCCCAAACTAAATCCAAGATTATGATCCAAAAACTTATTTTCCGTCATGGTGATTTAACAGTTTAAAAACAAATTTCCAACTTTTAAGCATTTTTGCTATTTTTGTTCTCTTTTGTTCACAGCAGCAGTTTTCTGTTAGCCATGTCTTTAAAAATGTTAATAACCTCACTGTGATTAATTGGCACATCCTTCTCGATTGCCAACAAAAGAAGGTCTGACAACCGATCCTCCTTGCATAAGCTGCGCAGTTTTGTTTTCACCAGCTTCATACATTATATCTATCATATATCTATCATGGTAGTTCTGGATGAGTTCTCCTTTAAGATACATTTACCTAACGCTAGAATAAATGAAATGCACATCATGCAGCAAAGGAAATTAGAAAATCAGACATATATCCATTATGGAGATGATAGGTTTTTGACGGGCGATGTGCCCCTACTGCATAAGTAATACTGAAGAATGTCCTACTATCATTAACGACACAGGGAAGCTTTTTAGTTATCTTGCTTTGCTAGCAAAGTCATTAGCTAGCAGCTAGCTCATAGCACAAGAACAACAGCCTAATGTCTGTATGATAAAAATACTGAATCGATAGATAAGAACAGCTTTTCCTCACCTGGCTGTCTCCTCCCGCTCAGTAGTTCTTCAGAGAAAGGCGCGCAGCGTCCTATACTTTCCTCCGTTTAAACCGCTACTCTTTGCTAAAGTAGAGAAATTATACAACGTTCAAAGTTTTCCGTTGTCTGACAAGTAGGAAGCCTACTCCAGTATTTTCACCAAAAATTGTTTTTTAATTCACAAAAAAACTGTTCTGTAATCATTACAGAACAGTTTTTTGTGAATTAAAAAACATAATTTTCAATGTAAAAGACTAAAAGCACAGAGCAAACAGTGTTTTAGATCAAACAATACTGCATCATCCATGGGGCTCATTTGGTTTCACTTACATCTCTATTCAGGTTGACATTGGAGAGGCGGTGCAGACTGAAGACATAGCCATCCGTCCGATCATGGTTGATCTTGCTTAGGGCCAAATGAGCAGCGGCCACAGTGTAATGTGGAATATTCGCTACCTTTAGCTCCGCAGTTAGCCGCCTTATCTGACTGTGCGAGAGGCAGGTGCGTCGTCACCGGCAAAAGGTCAAAGGTAACAATGTGACCGGAGGGCTTATTGTATTGTTTTTCTTGCCAAAAAAAAAAATGATAATAATAATAATTTCAGTACATGTGTCAAAAAAAAAAAAAAAAAAAAAAAAAAAAGGACCAAAAGGGCACATTGGGATCATGGAGCAAAAGGGGCAGGTGCTCAAGCCCCCTTAGCCCCCCCTCTGCACGTGCCTGCACAGCAGCCTCTGGCTAGGTCACCTCTTTGTGGTTCGCCACGGTGGCTGGAAGGCACTTTTCATGTGATCCAAACTACAGGCACCAGGATAATAAAAGTGAACATGTTTGCAGATTTCGGCATTTAAGTTAATTTAGGCATTAATAAACTGTTTCAGAGGAGTGATCGATCTGTATCATCAGTGATATGTCTGTCTCTCTGCCAGCTCCCAGATCAGCTTCTCTGATTGTTTGATGTGGCACATCGAGCAGCAACAGTTCAGTTTTTCCAACTCGAACAGCAACTATGTTTGCGTAGCGTCCCGTGCGTCAGATGCTCAGGTCACGACCCGCCGCGGCTGCTGCTTAAAATGCGTTGCGTGACATTTTGCTGCCTCTTGTCTTTGCATGTAAACTAGCTGCTCCTGCTGCCTCTGCTGCTTTTGGTGTGAACGTAGCATAAGGGTGGCCATGTCCACTCCTGGCCCCCCATCTAGCTCCACCCCTGCTGCACAGCTTAATTAGGCTGGTTATTAACTGATCAACCAGTTAATGTTTTATTGTGAGTAGCTAAAAAAGATTCTTGATGAATCTATTGTTTATTCTAAATGCCAATTCCATATTTCACTGGTATATTTGGCTTTTATATTGATAAAAATGCATCAGTGGCTACAGTGAATATCTCAACCATAACTTAGACTCCTGCAGCAGTGTGAGCATTTTATGCTTCATTGCATGTGTACGTGTGGATCATGCTGCGTGTGTGTTGATGTGTGTGTTTGAGGGGGTGAGGGAAGGCGGAGGTGGACTAGGGGGCGGTCCCTGGACCAGCTCCATCCCACCTCGGGAACACCAACCAGGTGCAGCGGCTCCCTCCTCCTCCTCCTCCCGGAGCTCAGTGGCTCTGAGCGCGGAGCAGAGACGGAAGAAGCCGCAGTGTGGAGCAGAGATGTTGGTGCACTGATAGAGCAGTCCGCTGTGTGATAACAGACAACAGCGAAGCCCCGTGTCCCTCCCGGACTCCCGTAGCGCTGTCCGGATGGCTGGACACCGCTGGGATGACTGGTTCGAGCGGGAGGAGTTCATCGGGCAGATCAGCGACATCCGAGTGCAGAACCTGCAAGGTAAGAGCAGCTGGGTCTGCACCGGGATGGCGCTCAGGAGCATGCATGGGAAGTTTCAGTCAGGATGGAGCAGGGTACCAAACAGAGGAAGCCTCCTCCTCCTCCTCCTCCTCCTGCTCCTCATAGGGAGCGCAGACAGTCCACGGTGTGACAAAGTTTAAAGTTTCGGCTCATTGATGGAGGAGTTCTGCTGATTCTATTAGATTTGGTTTTTATTGAGGCTCCAGGTCAGAGAAAGAGTCCGGAACCAGAACCAAAACAAACAGACAGGCTCCACAAAACGACAATCCACCGCACGTGACCTGTTTACTAATTTATAAGATAGAGATCGATATGCGACCACCAGCGTGGACCGAAGATATCCCTCCGCAGCGCTTGGGCGGAGGGACTATTTACAGCAGGTTTAGTTTTACAAATAAAAATAAAACTTCAGGAAACTAACAAACACATACAGAAAATATATTATAATAAACATAAAAAAGCAACGTTCACTTTAAAAATAAACAAGCTCTTATTGATACCACCGTGAAATTATGTTTTATTGTTAACTTTGTTAGTGAATTTATGTAGCATAATGATTGGATAACATATTTTATTAAAAAAAAAGTCTCATTATTTAATAAACATACATAGTCTCTGTTTCAGTGGCGGTTCTAGACCAAATGTACCAGGGGGCCAGGAGGGGCCCGGGAGGGGGCCAGTGTGTTTTCATGGGGGAACAAAAAAGCATGAAATAAAATAAAAAAAACAGGGCAAGTATTCAAATATATTAAGATAGCTGCATGAAGTGAAATTTCTATTCAAGTAGGTTTAATTAAAATTCTGTCTTATTTGGTGAAAATAGATTAAGAAATTATTAATTTTACATATGTTTGACTTATTTTAATTTAAAATAACTTTTTTTTATAAAATCTAAATTAGAACTCAAGAAAAACGGATGAATTCAGCTGTAAAAATTAGAGAATTTTTTTTATTTGTTTTAAAAAACATTTAGCAGCTGAAAACTGGGATCCTATCTCAATACCACTGAATCTATCATCCTATTATTTTTTAATATTTAATAAAACAGAATTTGAAAAGAAAAAATTAAATGGATCCAAAAGACCAATCAGTAAACATGTCTGTTCCAGTGCATAATTTCTTTGAGTATTATGTCTTCAGTACAGGGGTCAAGACATGATCTACAGGGGCACTGGCCCCCGTTGGCCCCTGTCTGGAACCCCCCATGCTCTGTTTCCTTCAAACTACTGCTGCATTCCTCTCATAATAAAGTTTTGTTTGATCAGCTGATAATCAGTCAGGTATAACTGAAGAGGTGTCAGAAATTGGCTCGTTTACTCAAGTGTTTTGTGCGTCTGGTTCCTGCAGCTCAGTAAGCTGATTTGTAATTTCCAAATATAAAGAAAAATCCTAACAGCTCTAACAGATAATTTTAGATGGTTTAACCTGCAGAAACCCGATCCTTTCTGACTCAAGGGGAAAAAACTCTGGAATCAGATTTTGTTTTTAAAAATAACACTCAGAGGTTGGCAGGGATGAAGTTTGCTTCAGAGCAAACACAATGAGCCTTGATGACTGTTACATTAAGCAGCCGTTACCATGGAAACACACAAACTTAGAGCCGACACACCAGTTTTTATTCTAGAGATAACTGTGGGTTTAATCTGGAGTCGGGTATCGCAGCAAAGAGCCTTCTTTGAACCGAAGTCTTGTTTGTAGACATTACCTGTTCCATGCCGGAGTCTCACCATAACACTCCAAGGCTGGAATCTCACCACACCCCTGCTCCACATTGCACACTATAAAGTCTAAATTGAGCTGAACATCTGTATTGAGGTGTTTCCTAATTCTCCTGAGAATATCTCAAATCAGTGAAATCTTTGTCTTTTCTCTATTAAGACTGTTTTATTTGTCTGTGCCGGTAAGCAGGTCATCAAGTTTGTTTCTTTTCTGCAGTCGTGTCGTTCATTGCTTTGCATAACTTGGAATTTAGAAAATGTCCCAGATGTTTGTATTATTTCTAAATTTTATGTAAATTTGTCAGTCAAAACTACAAAAAGTAAGAGCTTTAGACTGAAACTTAAAAAGAGTTCATGGTTGATTTATTTCTATAATGAAATATTAAGTTTGAAAAACATGAGCTGGGAAAGTCCCAATTATATTAGATTTTAAAGTTAACATCTCACCCTTTTTTTCTGGCTATGCTTACATGTTGGATGTAGAAAACAGAGTACAGAGATTTTATTTTATTAGCCTGACTAGAGCAGACTGTTGCATCCTGCCCTTGACGGGAAATTATTGACAACCGCTGGAAAAAAAAGCTACTGTCTATAAAAAGAGCAATACACCGTTCGAGTTCCTCAGGGATTAAACAGTGCAAAAAAAAGTAGCTTGACTTTAACATTTTTGCTTCTGGATTTTTTGGTGATACACTAGGAAAATGTATAACTGTGATATGAGCAGGAGAGAGAGGATTGGTATTAAATATACATATAAATATAACTTGTAAATATTTACTGTCCATTGGTCAACAATAAAGTGAGTCTACATTTTCTGCTCCAATTAAAACAGCAAACCTTTTGGGATAGGTCTTTACCAGCTTTGTACATCAATCTTCAAAATGTCTGCTTGTATTAGAACACATGCATATATGTTAGCACATGCAGAGCAGACCTTTAAAGAAGGTGCATAGCTTTTTGCATGCAGTTCATCAGGCAGCGCATGCAAACTCATTTACTGCATGTGTATCTTCATAAATAGGCATATAATAGTCTAATAACCAATTTAACTTTTTATATTAAACTTTAACTGATGTCATTTTTTTATTGTTTTACTTCACTTAACATTAGGTAGTATCATTTATGTGATTTTTAAAAATATTTTCTATATCATTATCATCTCCAAGGCTTAGATCTTTCAAAAGTGCCAGTAGTAGACCCAATCTGTCCATTTTAATAAACCCAAACCAGTTTTTATGTCTTAACATTTGGTTGAGCAATCTTTCTAGATCACCCCTCAACATGCCAACTTAAAATTGCTCACACATTTATTTTTTTTGCACAAGCTATTTATTTATTGCTTATTATCTGGAATCTCGGAAGATCAGGGCTTATGAAAATTACATTTTTTGCACATTTTCCTTTGTGAAAAGCTCAAGCTGTAGAGGAGCATCGGGGAACATGACGCTACAAGTTCTGCAGCGTATTGACAGAAATTAGGAAGATTTTTTTAGCCACTATTGTTTTCTCTAATTCTTCATTATGTTCTTCTTGTAATATACATTTAGAGCATGAAATGGAAGGTATACGGCCAATTGTGTTTTTTTGTCCATGATTGTAGGTCTGGGTTTTAAATGAAGCATGCATGAATATGTTTTGATATAAGCCATTGCCTTTCCAAAAAATAAACATCTGACTCAGTTTCCTGTCCTTGGAAAAATCTAGCAGATTTCCTTCCAAGGTTTTCCTGGATTTATTAGGATGAAGGGCAACATCTTGAGTTTTATTAACCTTTAATTACAGAATCTTTTTCCACATTTAAGATGTTCCCTAATTTGACTCATTGCGGATCTTTTTTTACTGGATTTCTTACAACTTTCTTTCAGCAGTGCTTTTTTCTTTATGTTACTGTTCAGTAAAGGCCAGATTTTATTGGAGTATATAGCTCTGCTCTTTAACAGATTCTTCCACCTGATCTCTTTGGATCCCTGCAACTTCTCCAGCATGGACTGAACTGAGCTCTTTTGGAGCTTTGTTGTTCTATAGCTCCAGACTAACTTAATATTCTCTTAACTAACTCTAAACATTTATAATCAGGGGCTGTTTATACTATCTATATGTATAGAAATTCCAACATGTGTATCGCATGTCCAAAGCTGTCCTTTTGAGCCAAGCTGATTCGGTTTCATCCGTTAATCACCGTGCAATTCCTGTGTTTACTTTGCAGCAACTCTTCATTAGTCCTGCTTGTGTGCAGTTTATAATTCCACTCCTGGTTATCTCAGCATCCATAGAATAATAGTTGAGAACTCTGAGCTTTGGAACCAAGACTTTCCCCTTTCATTTTAAAACACAAATCATTCCCAGACATCGAGAATATCTTTAATCCTTCCTGAACTTCCTGGGAGGTGATGTTTAAATCCTAATTTGAAGCAAAGCTTTACTTACTCTGCAGTGTGGAGTTTGCTGATTGATTGATGGAGCATGCGTATAAATGACCTACAGAGAGCATCGATGTTATTAGATGTAGGGATGCACGATATACAGTAATCGGCCCCCATCGGTATCGGCCTGTATCGGCCTTAAAACTGAATATCGGAAATCGGCCACCCCACCGATATTTAACCCGATATTTGATCAGCTTCTGAGTTTTTAAAGTCTAAAAAAAAAAAAAATACTACTTCTTCTTCTTACTCAAAAACTTCTTTTTTACAGACTTAAAAACTTCTAAAGACGAAGGAAAAAATGTTGATACATTAAAATATCCCAATATCTTCATATGCTGATATATTGCCATTTAAAAACACCATATCAATATCTTTTACTAATGAAATATTGCTATATGTCATCGTTAAGCTACGAAATCCCCTGAAAATTCACAAAATTTTGCCATATTGTTATATGTTGATATATTGACACGGTATCGATCTATTTTACTAACAAAATCTCACAAGAATTTGCAAAATATCACAAGTTTGTAGCAAAACAATGAAATTTCACAAGATTTTGAAAGTAAAATAGATCGATACCGCGTTTTTTTTAAATAAATTTGATATCAGCATATGAAAATATATTTGAGTATATTATTTTTCAAAGTGTCAGAAATGGATAACAAAACTGCTATTTTCAATGACTACTTATTTTTGTCCAGCTTTAACATCAGTATCAATATCGGTTATCGGCTACATGAGTTTTAAAATATCAGCATATCGGATATCGGCCAAAATCCCAATATCGTGCATCCCTAATCAGATGTAAGTTAGGAAACTTCAAAAGGTTTACATGTGGACCTTCGCACCTGAAAATGCAAATCTCTAACTTCTTAACAACATAATATTTTTTTTCTTTCTCAGTTTTCCTTTTGTATGAGGCAATTATCTTGTATTGGATTATTATGGGCTTACCTTGCTTTGAGTTATTTGGTTTTAAGTGAAGGTTGAGAAGAAATGGATACAGATAAATCCAGCATGATTTCCAAGTTTGATTAATATTTAATCTAACCATAGCTTTATAATAAAAAAAAAGATACACAGATTTTTTATTTACATTTGTTTGTAGAATTTTGAGCAACCTTTAAGTTAAATGGATTATAAAAAAAAAATCCATTGTTATTAATAGTTTGTTTTATTCCTCAATATTACCCCATAGTCATGGCTTAAACCTCATATTTCCTAAGCACCATGCTGCTCCTCCAAACTGCTAGTAACAGATGCAATATCTTTATTAAAATAAATTGGTTCAAGCTGCTTTTGCTCCAGTTGCTCAGTTTATAATAATTTTTTTTTAACACATCTATTAACTCTTCTTGTTTGGAATATTTAAAGATTGTAAAGATATGTGCTTTTCCCTGCTCTTTACCATTTGATTTATGTTAAACAAAACTGGTAAGAGATTAAAAAAACAGCTTTGATTTGTCAGTACTGATGAGTAATGCTGATGTCATCTTCCCAGCTACTCATCATCGTGTGAAAATCTAGACTTTCTGTTTGTTCCACCACCTCTAGTGCCAAATGTGCTGAAGCAATCACATCCTGCAGCTTGTTTCAGATGAAGCTTGGAATGGATCAGCTCTATCTGTGCTCCAAAGAAAAGGTGGCAGATTCTGGGGCTGCTATGTTCAACCGTTCCCTGATCTGTTCCTGTGAATACCGACTTTGACAGCTCCTCACAGTTTGTCTTTGCTGCTCTGTGGGCTGAAGCATCTGATGAGTGGAAGCAGAAAGAACACTGACTGGGGGCTTGTTACATAACACAACCAGTTGAAGAAAAGATCAGAGCTTGAATCCCACACAGATCTGCTTCCCACCTCCAGAGCTGCAGGAACCAGAGGAGCGTTTAGCATCCAGGCTGAAGCTCAGACAGCTTAATGATTGGAGAATAAAAGCAGAAACATTAATAATACATTTGGATTTTTTCAACATTAAATATCAACATTGTTAATGAGCGAATCGATGCTCTCTGCCTCATCTTGTTCTGCTCAGAGATGATTATAAAAAAAAAAAAAACTAGTCTAAACTCATTCATTCTGGGCGATGCAAATAGTGGCAGTGATAAATAGGTTTGTTTTAGATCTTCTACATTTAATAAATCATAGCTGTGTTAATCTTTCTCATATTTGCAGCCTAATTTCTCTATAAACTGACTGATGGTGTGAAAACAAACTATTGACATTATATTTTTTCCCCATATCTTTACCTTATGATGAAATTAATGTGAAGGTTTAAATCTGGATAGACGTGGCTTTTTCCACAAAGCACATTATTCTTCCTCCTTGCGTTTCTTTTGAACTCCATGACCTCAGAACTGTTGGATTTTCTTCCAGTTTCTCCCCAGCAGGAGTTAAGGGTCCATGTGAGCTCCTCATACAGATCTTTATCTCATTACCTGTTATTGTTATTACTGCTATCGCTATAGTTACAAATCTGATCTGTGGTTTTTGCACAAAAAAAACACAGATTGAAGACACTGAGGCTGATTGTTTTCAGTGCCATACCAGGCATGTAGGTTTACTTTTTCAAACTGGTAACTGAGCCATCATCTCTGATGCTTTTGAAATTCAGCCAATTGATGTTATTCTATTTTTTTTTCCTTAGAAAAGATTTTGCCCTGTTGTTTACATTGTTTTTAAGAGAATTTTACACCATTTTCTTTAGGAATTTGTTTAGAGGAGTTGTTATTTGTTATGTTTTCTGCTTCGATAATTTGTCACATGTTTAGTTTTAAATTTCATTAGAAAATTGTTGCATTGTTTTATTAGTTGGACTTTGGTTATATTGGTTTGTTATTAAATCAGAAAGTAGATTTAATGTTTTTTTTTATAGGACTTGTGTTTTTCTAATGATTCCTTAGTGAGGTGGTCTTGAACTTGGTCTTTTATACTATTAAGAGTTTATCTGCAGCGATAATGTTACATTGTTACAGTGTATCTTTAGAGGCAGGTGGCTCTTTTATGTATTTGCAGGGTTTGTTGCATTTTGCTTCTCTTTATTTTTGGTGATTGCACCATTCCTCTCTTCCCGTGTTTTTCCTTTGCATGTGTTTGTGTGTGTGACTCATTTTTGCAGTACTTATTGTATTTGCAGATCATTTATATATTTGCACCACATTTGCATTTCTTGACTGCCATAGTTTCCTTAGAGGCGCTTTTACATTGCTGCAAGGTTAATGGAACTTTAAATACAGTTTGGAGTTCAGTTATCATAAACGTTGAATAGTATAGGTATTGTGGAGGATTTTTGCAAATTTTTTAAAAGACCCGCCCTCTCCACTTAAAAAAAATGCTCATGCACAGCCCTGTACCCGCTCCCAAGAGGGAACACCAATTAAACGCGTGCGAAAGCATGCACGTCTCCTCATGCATGCTCTGTTTAAAAGTGTTTTAATAGCCAATACAAGCTTACTCTGCCCGAGCGTCCGCCCTAAATCCCTCCATCACTATATAGAGAGGGGACTATATAGTGGACTTTAATGCTAACTCAGTTAACTGACCGTTCAGACAGATGATCACTGTTTTTTGCTCCCTTTTGGTCATGTATCTCCTCATCCACTGGCCTGCGCCATCTTTGTTATTAGATGCAGCTTTCGGGTAGCGACAGCCTATTGTGACAGCAAATCCCTGAATGCTTTGCGAGGAGAGTTCTCCGTGCAAAGCATTATGGGATATATCTGCATCTTCTGAGGCCTTTTTTTCCCACTCATACACTTCGTAGACACTTTTTCTCTTACGTCCCTCGACCATTTTCAAAAAAACGCTGCGAGACAGGTGAGCTTCAATGACTTCAATACACGCCTGAAAGTGCGCAGAAAAAGAAAGCTAACGGGACGAGCACGAAGGACGGCCTTGCATAAACATATCACCAGGATGATTGACAATTAAGAGAACCACTTATTTAGATGATCCACCCGGAAATAAAAGGTCGTCCTCTACACCTTTTATACATAAGTTAATTTAGTAGAAAAGGATTATATATCTGAAAAGATTGTATACTGCTACTACACCAATTTTATTGGACTCGTGTTTCAAGTGAATGTTCACTTGATTGAAATATAGTTTTTTAGATATGATTAATAAGATAGATGTTTATAGTAAAAGCGTGAAAAGTAAACTTAATGTTCTAGAACATGATATATATGCACGTTAACAGGTTTCAACTAGCTATAAAATGGGGTTATCGCTACAAAATAACGCTTTTCAAGCAATTTAAGAAAAATAGAAGCAACAGCATTCCAGAAAAAAATATCTCTACATCCAGTGTATATTTAAAAAAAATAAATAAATACACTGAGCCAGTGAATAAATTACTGAAGGAGTGAAATTTTGGGGGAAAGCACCCTGTTCAGTGTTGTTAATGGGTAAGAGAATCAGTGGTGCTTCATTAGATCAAGTGCTCTTAAACCAATGTGGATAAAGTCCTTGTTATCAGACATAATGAACAAATCATGGGAATGTTTATAGCTTGAATTCAGTGAGTGCTCTTGGTTTCGGCGTGCTATCATTGAATCTGCAGGCCTTTCAGCCATTGCCTCGCATCACTCCTCTCCGTCTGTGTGGGCAATCAGTGCATGCTGAACACCTGCCCACATTATGGCTCTTCAGCCAACCGCCGTCACGTATGCCTCAATTCGTGTCTCCTACTCTGTCTTTGCAGGAAACATAGAAAGCAGCCCTTTAACACAGGAGAGTGGGCGCTTATGAGAAGTAACTTTAGTTGATCGAGTTATAGAAAGGCTGCGCTAGACTCAACTAACTTTACTATACTAGTCTATGAAAAGAAGTTACTCAGAATACTCTGTTTATGGCAAACTAATGCAGTTATTAATGCTCTATGTAATGGTTTCACTCCCAACACTGCTAGACATGTAGTTATATGTTGTTTCTCCTAAATCCAATCCTTTTCCTCTCTAAAGTCAGATGTGAAATAGAATCGTCACTCTTTCTCCACACTAACAGTAAAAAAGATGCTAGAAAAGTATCAAACAACATTATCTTTATCAGGTTTGGAATAAACAACTGTAAACTCAGAGGTAGATCACTATAAAAAGCAAAATTTTGGATCTTTTTTCATTGATAATACAGATTCTCCGGTGATTTTATCTCCACCCCAAGGAAAATTTGGCATGGCAGAAGCTCTAGAAAGCAGATATCCTAAGACCAAAAGGTTATTGAAACACTGCTCAATGATAAGGTGATAATTCTGTCATGGATCATCCCTTAAAGAAGATCATAATGGATACAAGCAGCTAAAGTAGTTTTTTTTTCCATTAGGTGCCAGGCTCACCCTCAGAGGTAAGGTCAGCTCCATTGTCTGAGGAAACTCAGAGCAGAGCTGGTGCTCCTCCCGATTTAAACGTCACTAATGGGTCTTTTGATCACGATTCCTCAAATGAGCAATATCCAATAACTGAAAGATAATTAATGATTTAATTGGAAGGTGGTTAAAGCATTGTGCTTGGGTTGCGGAGGTTCTGAGTTCAAGTCCAAGCAAGCGAGACCCTTAACTCCACCCTGCTCTCTGGGCGCCGCACAATGGCAGCCCATTGCTCCCCAAAGGGATGGGTAAAATGCTGAATTTTCCCATTGTGGGACAATAAATGATTTACATTTTCACTGTTTATTATTTCCACCAATTTCAAAGCAGACATATTCCTTCTGACCTGAAATCCTCTTGCAGCTCTTTGAGGTTTTCTTATCACTGAAATCTTTCAGGAACTGAACAAGCTATTCTTTTAGCACCTGATGCACTGGCAAAACACAAAATCTAGATATGTCATTTTTTTCTTGAAATAAGTGTATTTGTTCTTGGATTGAGGAGGTAAAAGAGACATTTTGCCAATGGAACAAGACAATTACACTTAAAACAAGAAAACACAAATGCATTGTCTTACTTCTAGTGTATATTATCTAATTATCTTATTTTAAGGGTAAAAATACTCATTCCATTTGCAAACTACGTCATTTACCCACTCAAATTAAGAATAAATACACTTAATTTAAGACATTTCTACTATTTTCTAGACCGTTTTTCCAGTGTGAGACCTGATCTAACATTTGAAGCATCAACTGGCTGCTTGTTCCTCAGACATGAATAAGAAAAACATGTTCATCGGGTTAAGAGGCAGAAGCATGGAGTTTTGTTTTTGTTTCTGCTGGTTATTTGCAGCCTCTGCCCGTCATACATGTCCAGACAGAAACATGTCAGGATTCCTGCTCTGTGCAGTGGGTCCGAGCTTCTGAGCATGTGCAGAGCAACATGATGACAGCATACCTGGGATGATCTCACCTGTCTCTGATCTTGCTGCTGTACTACCAATGAGATCTCTTTAAATTAGAAACCCAGCCTCTCCCAAAAATATCAAAAGCCATCTGAAACAACCAAGCACTTTGCATTGGTTCAAAGCTAAACAGTGGAGGTATTGATTTCTGACTGACAGAAAGTTCAAGAGCTGCATTTTAAGCAGCTTCAGCCAAATTTGAAACAGCTCCTTCAGGTTAGACTGGTTCTATTGGAGACGGACTGAATTCGGACCCGAACTCTTGTTGTTTCGTCAACCTTTCTAGAAATTAAGTTTGCTCACTTTGTGATGTTGACTCCATTTCCTGATTTCCTACGCTAAAAATACCTCAGTCCGTTTGGAAAGGTCACCGCTCTTTTTGCGTCTGATGTCAGAACGCTGAGCTCACGGCTGGACTGGTCTGCTGCTTTTTATGAGAAGCAGGTGGTTTCAATGAGCTTTCAGCATACACACACACACAGACCCCCTCCCTACACACACACACACCCAGAGCCTCAACCCCCCCAACACACTCACACACACACACCCAGAGCCTCAACCCCCCCAACACACTCACACACACACACCCAGAGCCTCAACCCCCCCAACACACTCACACACACACACCCAGAGCCTCAACCCCCCCAACACACTCACACACACACAAGCACACTTGCAAAGCTCTTCTCTGGCAACTCAAAGCTCCTTAAGCTTTACATTGTGGAGAAAAAATGATTGCAGAACTCAGGTGACCATTTCTTGACTCTTCATACCTCTCTTTGTTTCCATGACGACAAAATCTTGACATGATACCTTAACTTTAATTTAATGGACAGCTTGTAACCCTTTTCTACTATCTGTTCATTACTGTGCGTCTTGAATACAAAAAAAAAAACCTTTCCAGCAGTGATCAGTCAGGGATCAGTCTTCCATGTCTCTGTCTTTGTGCAGCTCAGGTGAAGCTTTCTGTGTCAGAAATAACATTTTATAACTATAAATCTGTCCCCTTTTAATAAACTCTTTCGGTTGCAGATTTTCTTCTCAGCTGAAGTTTAATTTCCGTTTCGGTTTTGAAAAAAAAAAACGTGTTTAAAAGCCAGAAACAAATGAAAACCTTCTGTGGCGGCTCTGCTGTGTTCGTGCCGATACGTACAGCTGAGAGCTTTGGGTACAGTGGGATAAAACAGGAATACATGCTGGTAGTTTCACCGTTATTTGGAAAGATGTTGATGCGATGCTGTTTGCCTTGCTCAACAGCATAATGTTTAAATAGGTTTTTAGATGTGGATGTGGTTTATTGTGATTAAACTTCATCATAATCATGACATATGTGGAATTGTGCAGATATGCAGTTCAATGTGTCGCATTTTGGTCATTTCTTCCTGGAATACTATAATATAAAGTTTCCCTCCATTACAGACAGACTAGTTCTAGGTGAATTTATTGATAAAATCGATTGAATTTTAAGATTATTCTAATCTAGTTCTAAATTTAATCTAATTAATATACATTTTAATGCATTTCTTGGACATCGTTAGCTTGGGGTTACTTAAGAGCCTTATCTTTTGTTCTTAGACGTCTCCTCATAACTGATAAACTAGCTGACTGTGTAATACCAATAGCTGCCAACATTTAGTTTGTTATATTTTCATTGTTTATTGTGAAACAAGCATTTTCAGAGCTTGAATTTCATCGCCCTTTAAATTACCGTTATCTCCCAGAGGAGACTTTGAAAGCAATGTTTATCATTTATCTTATTTATTAGGGCATTTTTGGGAGAGAAATATCAATTCATTGAATGTGGCAGGAAAAAATTCAGATTATATTTTTAAGAGATATCACCCAGCCCTAGTCCCTACCTTTAAAACTCGGCTTAAAACACTATTTATCTTTGACTTTTATAACTAACGAGACGTAGTGTTTGACCTGGTTCACTTTGAATTGGTTGTATTATTTCTCTTAAGGGATTTTATGCATTATCTTTTTTTTCTTTTAGAATTTTTTTTTTCCCTTTTTGATCTGTTGCTTTGTTTCAGCCATCGGCTGGTTTTAAGCATTTTATAAATAAAAATAGCATGAAATACTATGGATTTGTTGCTATGCAGATTGAATTTATGTAAATTTGTGCGTCCTCTCTAATATTGTAAAAAACAAAACAAAAAAAACTTAATGCAGTTTCAGACATTTGGTCTGACTGTAACAAACAAAGCTGAAAAAACTGGCATATATATATATGCAAAAAAAAGTCGAGACCCATGGTAAAATTACAAACTAATCTGACCAATAATTATACCATGAAATAACAAACCAAGATAAGGCTCCAAAATATCTACCAAACACATTAAAAAATTATTCTAAAACATCAAAGCTAGTGTCAGCCATTTTTTCTTCTTAGATTTTAGACATTTTCTTCTTACTTTTCTTGTAAAATGAATAACGTGTAATGTAAATGTAAACTCTTTAAAATGACCAGTGTTTAATATATTATCAGGCAATTTAAGGCCTAAGTTGATCTAGATGAACCCAGACCAAGACAAGCAGACACCAGAGCATATATATATATATATATATATATATATATATATATATATTCACATGAAAACATGTAGGTTTTCAGATTTATCTATATGTTTTTGAAGTAAATCAATGTTAATGGAACATATGACATCAGAAAACAGAAAATCTCCACTGAAGGTAATTCAACCTTTGTGATGTTAGAGTAGCAGCCAATAAGTAACATCACTTCTAGCTGTTTTTAATAGACAAGAGCTGAAATCTCCCTTAAAATGTAATTCACACAAAATTTTATTTTTAAGAATATCAGGGTTTTTTTTATGACTCCTTTATTTACAGCCTTTTTTTTGAGTCTACAAACAACATTCATCTGACAAACTCCTGTTTAGCTGATTTATATTTCCAAATATATTGTTGCTTGTGTAGTGGCGGTGGGGGGAAATGCATTTAGATTAATAGAAAAAAAGGAGTTTAAAGTTACTCATGTAGTTACAATGCTTTCTTTTTAGATATACAGAACAAAGCTTGTTGAGTCAATTTTTTCACCCAGCACCAATACTGACTACAGATAAAACAATAGATCAGACAGTTTTTTAATCTCAGCATTTGATTTTAATACTGTTCTTTAGATTAATTTGGTTAAGGAGAATTTTTTTTTATACTAAAACAACGCATAGCCTGTTAAAATCATAATTAGATAAGATCTTAAGGAGGACAGAAAACCCTTTTAGTCATTAGAAATATTTTCAGTCCCTCCCTAATCCTGACTCTGAAACTTTCCTCAGAGACTACCTTAAGGTAAAGTCTCTTGTTTCCCTGCTGTGTTTTTGAGGAGATGCTCTAAGTATGCCCTGCAGCTTATAGAAACCTCCCCCACCTGCTTCGCTTCTTTTCATCCTGAGTTGCTCACTTTGTTTCTGCTGAGAAAGTTCACCTGAGAACACCTGATTTAAACCTGCTGGATCTGATCCCTTTCTATCTCTGAGTTTTCTCTTTAATCGCAGTAACGAGCTGCTGCAGCCGTTTTCATAATCTGCTGAATGATTTCAGCCGCTTCAGCACACAATACTCAGTCTGATCTGATCGGATGTGACGGATCAAACAGCCGGCTAACGGCTGTGCTGAAGAAGCTCCGCTTTGTTAGTGAGATTCTTTAAAGAGACGCTTCAGGTTCATTAACTTGTTTCTCATCTGATCTCTAATCTTAAGGTAAAGGAACTGCTGAGAAGAAACAGTCGAGATTTAGTCTGATTATTTTTGTTATTTCTGCTAAAGATATGATTTTAGACATTACATCAGAACATTGTCTGGTCTTTGATGTTAAAGTTTTAATGTCCCTGATGAAGCTTTTATTTCTGGAACATTCCTGAGGAAGTTTTCCAGCAATGATATAAAACTAAAGCATAAACAGCCCTCCCACACATTAACTCTAATTATCTCTCTGAAAGCTTCCACAGGAGCTGTTATCTGCTCTGTGTTCGTCTCTGCTTCCTGGTGGAGCTTCAGTAGTTTATGGTTCTGCTGCAGCACTACTGCACAGGTTTATGGCGCTGATAAGAATCCATTAAAATGTGATCAGGATTAACTTGGAGTTTGCAGCTGCAGAGTGAGGCGGCTGTCAGCTGACAGAGATGAAGACACAACCTGACCTCAACAAAAAGCTGCTGCAGAGACTGAGAGGGAACATCATGTCAAAGACCTCCAGCACATTCAGCGTTATCAGCTCTTTGAACTCTGAACAGGGAGACAGGAAACAGGATTCGGGCTTTGAAGCCGCCTCTGAGGGGATTGAAGTTCTGGTGAGGAAAATGCAGGGCCAGATGTTTCTTTATGGTTTCAGACATGTTTCTGTGGACCTGCAGAGGGGCACAAACTGGTCTGGACCCATTTAGGCAGAAGTGTGTCACATCAATGTTTCCGTACAATGATGGATGTGATTGATTCTCTTAATGACTAACTGGCTGCGGGAGAAAAAAACCTGCTGCATCATTCTCTAATCAGTTTAACATTAGTTGATCTTTCCCTCTCATTATCAATCCATCTTTACTTATTTCAAACTTCTCCATAACCCCTAAGCAGCATTGCTGTCTGGTTCTGGATAACCAAATTTTATCAGGACCAAAACACATTTTGTTGATCTTTTATGAACCAACTTTTATATACAGTATAGCAAAGATTCCTTATTCCCTGCTGTGAGATGGTTTCTCCTGATTTAGGAACTCCTGGTTTGCATCCATGAACAGCTTCCTTCCTTCCTTAATTAATGAGTGATTCCAAGTTTTTTTTTTTGTCTCTATCCCTGAGCACATTCTATACTCTCTACAGATAATTGATAATGAACATAATTTTATTCCCAGTTCAGAACAGATAACTGAACGTATTGTTTTTTCCTGCACAGGTTCTTCACTTTAAACAGAAGAAGATCATTCAGATTCAGTCTCTGGACTATAAAACTCCCTGAAACCAAAGAAAACATGTATCTGACTGACTGCTTATATCATTAATGCATCAGTATTACAAATTGATCTATGGATAGCTAGAGATCAGGGCCTTAGTAGATGAATAGCAATTCATAGACTATAGAATGAAAAAAATCAAGACTACAACTAGCATCACTAAAAGTACTGTGTGGGTGTGATGATGGAAAGTAACGACCCGTGCATTCCTAATTTAGTCTTATAGCATGATTATTTCAGAGTGGCATCTTCTCTCAGAGTAGATGATGGAACTCAGTGGAACATGAGGAACAGATGGAGCGATGAAGACTCTCAGCCTCCCTGTGAACTGCGTTGTTACATAACTGTGAGGCGACGCAGCACTGCAGTGTTCAGGAACCCCCCCTCCTCCCCCCCACACCCCCACCGCCATCCTTCATGAATATTTTACCATCGCCGCAGCTCTTCCTGCGACTCCTGCATCCACATTCACACCTCCGCTCTGATCGTTTCTCAGCGCCGTCGCTCGTCATCTTTCATCTCTTTAGTCAGTGTTTGTCTCCGAGTGGGAGGAAGCCAGAAAGAAGTCGACTGCTCGGCTCTAATTGGCACCCCGAAGGAGAAACTCTGCGGCGCAGAGTCAGATTGTCCTCATGTAGGCAGGAATGAGGAGGAAGAGCCCTGTAATCAGAGACGTCAGAGTGAAACGTGGCTTTTAGAGACTGTAATCAGGGAGAAATCACACCTCAGTGCCACATAAACTGAAACCAGGAGGGATAGCTGTTTTTAAGGAGAGTTTGTGACCAGAATCAGATACTTAAAGCTCCTTATAGGTTTAAAAATGTTAGGAAGACTCACAGTCAGACTCATTAAACAGTCTGTTAGGGAACAGCTGGTTGGATTTCTGGTGTTTAAATACAGAAACTAATGGTTCCTCAGATTATGTAAAGATTCACTAATCTAAACTTCTCAATATCAAACTGTTAATGTGATTGATCGATGTTAAACTCCATGCTGTAAAGCTGCACCTGTTCCTGTCTGAGGGCTAATAAATAACTTCCTTTATTGGATCTGATAATACAAAGCAAACACACAGTGAGGTCTCTGTAAGTCCAGACATGTTTGTCAGTGTTGTTGCACCGGATGATGCTGCAGAGGTCCGAACCTGTGGCTTCTTTTTCTGCTCCTAATGATGTTCGACCTGCTCCCAGTTTAGCATCTCTCCATGCTGTTTTGCACTTTGTTTTAGTCTCTGTGTGCAGAGCTTTAAAAGCTGCCCTCCTGTTGTGCTTTAAAGAAATGTGCACTCTGATGTTTGCATGGCAAACAAATGAGCTGCAGCAGCTCTCAGGTTCAACCATCCCCCTTATCTGTGGGATGAAGCAGAAACATCACATGTTCCTGAGCAGGAATTACGTTTTATCTGACTGTCCGGTTTTAATAAATAACAACACACCCTGCTGTTGGACTGCGGCTCAGGTCACATGTTGAACCTGTTAAAAGCTGCATTTCTTCTGCAGGCCTAAGTGGATCATTTCAGAATAAAAGTCATTTCTAATGTAGTTTCAACACACGATCTTTGAGGCTGGAAGTCGAAAGTATGACTTAATTATTTTATTATGATTTCCAGTAAAAAAAAAAACCTGAGGATCCCCCCTAAAAATTAAATCTTCATAAAATGAGAAAGTACTCAACTTAATAAAAAGTTAATTTTCTTTTGAAACGGGGCAAACTGTGTCAAGGCAAGGCAAGGCAGGGCGGCTTTATTTGTATAGCACATTTCAGCAACAGGGCAATTCAATGTGCTTTACATAAAATCAGTTAAAATAAAAACAGAATAAAACACAAGAATAAAAATTACAGTGCAGTATAAGAGTGGTGTTCTATACTTATTTTACAACCTGTGTTGTCCTAAAGGAAAATATGCTTATTTTCCATAAATTTCGGGCAAAAACTGGAGTTGAATTCAGGCTAGATTAGCAGACTTTGAGCTAAAATATCTTATCTCCATATACAGGCTTATCTTTGAATGTTTCCACTGTTAGGAACTATTGGAAAATGGTACAAAAATAGCTTTTTGGTTCCTCTGCTGTGAATATGTTTTTTTAGAATGTTTTGGTTTCTGCAGGTCCTCCTGCATTATCCCGGTGTCTTTCCTGCAGCTCAAACAGATCACCAACTCAGACAGCTGGAAGCAGTGAACATCTCATCACTGAACCTGCTCCTTGTTTCATTTGTCACTTTAGTCAGCCGCCCTCCGGCTCTGTCCTCGCTCCTCCATCACCTACCTTCCTGCTCTCTGCAGATTTGTCTCAGAACAGTGCAGAAGATAATCTATTGCTCAGGATGTTTTTAACATCATCACTGCAGCTACAGCTCTCATTAGCTGTTGTGTGCGGGGGTTGAGTCATTGAGTCACATAAAAATGAACAGCTGACTGTGCTGCCATGGTAATGCGTCATAGCTCCTCCTATTACTTCCTGCTCTGTGCAGCATCAGGTTCCTCACCCTGACAGAGATTAAAAGGAAACATCCTGCAGCTCCCAGGATCCATAAACACTCATTTTACATCAAATCTCTAACTTAAACTCTGATTATTCAGTTTCTCCTGAAGGGACTCTGTGGTTTTTCAAACTGGCCTGTTGCACTGATTCATCTTCAAAGAGATAAAAAGGATGTCAGCTCTATTAAAATCCCACTAAGATGATAAGACGTACAGTGCTACGCTAAAGTAGATGGTAACATACACTGTATAAAGTTACTTTTACTGTCTTTAAGTTTGACACAAAGTTCTCCTTTTTAAGTCAACTAGGATTACAAAACTTAGTTTCGTTTTCTTAGTGCCAGAATGATAAGATTGCATTATTACATTTCTGAAAAGTTAGATGTTTAAATATTATGAAAATTTGCTAAAAATCTAACTTAAAAAAGTCATATAGTAAGGCAAGGCAAGGCAAGGACAATTCAAAGTGATTTACATGAATTAGATGATAAAATAGAAGAAAAATAAAAGCAGAATAAAAGTTAAAGCAAAGTAATTGGACCATAGAAAAAGCAGAATAAAAGCAAGTAAAAAAAGAAAAAGTGCTACCTTTTAAACTGTAGCTCCTTAGGCAAAGCTTACTGTTACTTTCCTTTTGACAGAACTGGCAGAAATGGATCTGGCTTGCTTCCCGTTTTGTTAATAAACAGTCCACATGTTCTCTATTTAGTGGAATCAGGTCGTTGAGATGGCTAATCCAGAACATTGAATAGAGTCTTTGTCCATTCAGACCCATTTCTGTCCAAGTTTTGCCTCTTGGCGTATGTCTTTAAATGTTGCTTCAATGTTTCCCCATATTCGTCATTCCTCATGTTGCCATATATTCTGTGAAGTGCAGCCAGCAGAGAAACACTCGCATCATTATGCTCCCTCACCCATACGTAACGGTTGGGGTGTTGTTCTCCGTCACTAGCTTCCATCTTTTCCCCCAAATGTTCTAATCACCATAATGACCAAACATTTCAGTTTTACCCTCCCAAACTTTTTTGCTTCTTTGTGCATTTGGAAACTATGATCTGTCATCTGCCGTAATCTGGCATCTGACTAAATGTCCTTTAGGCTAAAAAAAAAAAAAAGTGTTGCATGTGTTTTAGATAGTATATGTCTTTATTGCTGATGTAAAATTTCCTCTCAGGGTTAATATTTGGCAGTATTAAATGTGACAACCCACTGATGTGAAAATGCATTAATGCTTTTAGACCTTCAACTACTCTTGAAACATGAAATTAATATCCTCTTAAATGCTTCTCCTATTAATGTGAATGTGACTTATTTATTGTCTGATTAATATATCTCAGATTTTCCTGCTGTTATTAATCAATGATGATTTTTTTTCTCTGTTAGGATTAAAAATAAATGTTACATCAGATCAGATTAAAGTTGAAGTGACATCAAAGAAAGCTAGATTTTATATCTGAAATAAAAACTATTTTCCAAAGATGCTTAGAGATGTTTATTGTGAATCTGTCGGATCGGTTTTATCTCCTAGGCATTTATTTGTGTGTGAGTTTGTAACAGGAACTTATAAATAGAAATCCACCAATATGTGCCTAACAGTGTTATATCAAGATAAGCCCATCAGTGGAAACATCCTGTCTCCCAGTGATGCAGAGAAATTATTCAGTGCATGTTTTTTTAACAAAAAAAAAATCTGCATAATGGAAATCTTTCCAGAAGTGACTGATTTATTATACTTCTGTTTAATGTTGAAATGTCTTTATTCCTTCAGCGGCATCTTATCCTCTTCCTGTTTGTTTTTCAGTGGAAAGGGAAGTGGTGCAGAAGAGGACCTTCACACGATGGATGAATCTGCACTTAGAGAAGGTCTGTTCAATTTCCTCTCTTTCCGCCTCAGAAGGAAGATTGAATTACTTCAAACTGTCCTAAAACTTGGTCTGAGAGCAGCAGCAGTAACAGCACCCCCACTCTGTGGAAGTGGGGACCCTCCGGCAGTCAGTATGGGAACCCGATCCTCCTCGAACTGCTGAAAGTCATCCTTTAATGCTGTGTCATCTGAAACTAGAGGCCTGCAGCCCATTTGTGTGTTATGCTCTGATAATTGAGAATGTGAATATGCAAACATGCAAATTGAGGTCAGAAGCGGTTTAGAAGCTACAGCACAAACGGCACCAACAGGACAGGAGAAGATTTTTACCTGCACAGGTCGGACGATCACAAAGCTCTTTGTTAATAAGTCCCAGCGAGGACAGCAGCCGGAAGGCAGAGGTGTTTCTATCTCACCCATTCAGAGTTTCCACTTCTCAACCAGACCGAGAACTGAAATAAACAGAATACAGGTCAGATAGGGTCCTATCAGGGTAAATAGTTTGTTACATTAGATTCAAAACTTTTTTTTTTTTGCAAATAACTAACTCCAAGCTAACAGCTAAGTTACCAAGGAAAACATCCGTAAAACATTTCCATGTTTTCTTATCAACTGTATCTAAGGTTTTGTTTACACACAGAGCAACATGCTGACATTAAACAGATTAAATCTATTCCTGACGTCATTTAATGATGACAGACTTTATTAACTTGGGTAATGTCACATAATCATAATCAGTAATCTAATTAAGGTAATAGATACAGATGCTAATATAATGTTGGCTCGATTAAACCTCCATTTTTCTGGAAACTTTTACTGCTAACACGGAACCAAATAGAGTCACAATAGAAGGTTGTATCTGACCCAGAGCTGAATGACTGCCTGGATGGAGGCAAATGGGAGCAGAGAGAGGGGCTGTGGGCAGAGTTGTTCCTTAAATACGACAACATTGTCAGAAACCCTGGCTAAAGTGTTACTTCTGACAGACACTATCAATATAACCATGAGTTTTTGCTTTAATTAACTTATCTTAGAATTTCACTAGCTGCTAGCTGCAGCTGTTACATTGAATCAGCATCTGCTGGTTCCTACTGTTAAAATGATAATAATTGAACTTTATTGATCTCACATTGGAGAAATTTACCTCTGCATTTTAACCTACCCCCTTTGCATAACTTCTTATTTGCTGTCGCCACATAGTTGTTCAGTTTTAAGAACTGCTTCAAAGTGAGACTCAGCGCAGTTGTCAGAGTTTCCTTTGACTGTTTTATGATAATCGAAAGGCTCTGAGGAGCTCGGTCATTAGGAAGAGGCTAAGAATAGAGCTGCTTCTCCGCCATGTAAAGAGGAGTTAGGTAAGGTGGCCCGAACATCTTTGGACGCCTTGTTCCAGGCATGTCCCATTGGGAGGAGGAGCAGGGGACGACCCAGGACACGCTGGCTGGAGGAACTCCAGCTGGCCTGGAAGGACCCCGGGCCTCCCTCACCTCAGAGGTGTCTGAGATGAGGGAAGTCTGGGAGTTTCTGCTGAGACTGCTGTTCCCGCCACCTGATCCCGGATAAAGCGAAAGATGATGGATGCAAGTATTTGGAATGTCCGTATAATTAGTCTGATCATTAGTTTGATTATATATTTTTTAATTCAAAACCAAAGATACTTTATTAATCCCAAAAGGGAAATTAAATAAAATCATTTTTTAATGAAAATTATTATATAATTTTGACCTGATGGTCTTGTAAATTTTTCTTAGGTGTCATTGGTTAAATGAATCAATTAGAAATTAAATCAGAACTTAAGAGCAGTCTTGAGGATTTTCTATGCAGCTCGGCTCACAGCCTTCATTACATTTTTAATTCTTTCCTTTCTTCCTTTTTTATTAAGTTGTCCATTTAACTTGGATCACAGCGTCACATAGCTGTGGAGCTTTAAATAGATTTTAAGCAAATTTTAGGAAACTAGAAATGCTTCATCTGTTATTTTATTACATGCTTTCTGCTTTTATTTAGTATTTTCAGCTACTTTTTTATGCAGTGGATTTACTGTCATTTAAATAGAAATATACACAAGATATTTTATAATTGTGATATTAACTGCTCTCTCTTAATAATTAGTCCCTGTTTTTTGTGTTACTAAAGGTTTATTAAAGAAAAATGTAAAAAAAAAAATAAATATATCTATATTTGCTATTAAACTCTGGTCCTGAAACATCCTGTCCCAATAAAAATATTAGAAACAGTGAAATTTAGAATAAGAAAGAAGATAAATTACACAGTTGCCACAGATTTGTCAGCTGCACATCCATGATGCGAATCTCCCGTTCCACCACATCCCAAAGATGCTCTATTGGATTGAGATCTGGTGAATGTGGAGGCCATTTGAGTACAGTGAACTCATTGTCATGTTCAAGAAACCAGTCTGAGATGATTCCAGCTTTATGACATGGCGCATTTTCCTGCTGAAAGTAGCCATCAGAAGTTGGGTACATTGTGGTCATAAAGGGATGGACATGGTCAGCAACAATACTCAGGTAGGCTGTGGCGTTGCAACGATGCTCAATTGGTACCAAGGGGCCCAAAGAGTGCCAAGAAAATATTCCCCACACCATGACACCACCACCACCAGCCTGAACCGTTGATACAAGGCAGGATGGATCCATGCTTTCATGTTGTAGACGCCAAATTCTGACCCTACCATCCGAATGTCGCAGCAGAAATCGAGACTCATCAGACCAGGCAACGTTTTTCCAATCTTCTATTGTCCAATTTCGATGAGCTTGTGCAAATTGTAGCTTCAGTTTCCTGTTCTTAGCTGAAAGAAGTGGCACCCGGTGTGGTCTTCTGCTGCTGTAGCCCATCTGCCTCAAAGTTCGACGTACTGTGCGTTCAGAGATGCTCTTCTGCCCACCTTGGTTGTAACGGGTGGTTATTTGAGTCACTGTTGCCCTTCTATCAGCTCGAACCAGTCTGGCCATTCTCCTCTGACCTCTGGCATCAACAAGGCATTTCCGCCCTCAGAACTGCCGCTCACTGGATGTTTTTTCTTTTTCGGACCATTCTCTGTAAACCCTTGAGATGGTTGTGCGTGAAAATCCCAGTAGATCAGCAGTTTCTGAAATACTCAGACCAGCCCTTCTGGCACCAACAATCATGCCACGTTCAAAGTCACTCAAATCGCCTTTCCTCTCCATACTGATGCTCGGTTTGAACTGCAGGAGATTGTCTTGACCATGTCTACATGCCTAAATGCACTGAGTTGCTGCCATGTGATTGGCTGCTTAGAAATTAAATGTTAACGAGAGTTGGACAGGTGTACCTAATAAAGTGGCCGGTGAGTGTATATATATATATATATATATATATATATATATATATATATATATATATATATATATATATATATGCAGACGTGCTGATATTTAAATCAGGATTATTACATTTCCCACTTTTGAAACTTGGTCATGTTGGTATATCAGACAAAGACAGTGTCCTTAAACTTTTTAAATTTTTTTTTAGTAATAAAAGCCATTCATAAACAACACCCTTGCTGTTTTTCTGGAAGAGCTTAAATTCCATTTTCCTACATCAGCAACTGTTGGAAAAGTTGCTGATGTAGGAATGCAGCCAAAATATTAGAGAACCTCTGAATAAACATTCAGGGAAACGGCTATATATTAAACTGCAGCTGTAAGTTATGTGTTGATGGTTGTGTTTATCCCCTTCAGCCTCCATTCCTATTTTTGTCTCCAGTTGTCCCGGTGCTCTATTTATTCTGGGGCTCGCATTATGTTGGGTTACTATTATTATTGTGGCCTTCGAGGCTCTGCAGTCTCTGTTCTCCATTTAATTTGTAAACAGTGAGTCTCAGCGTCTGATTGTCTCTTTTGTCTCCTGGAACACAATAATCCTCTCTTCTCTGCCTCTGTGTGTTTGGCCTGCTCTCAAAGCTCTGACCCACTAATTAAACAATCAAACACTTGTTTGCAGCCATCTTGGAAAGTTCCAGCCTCTCAGCCCCCCTCTTCACGACCGAGCATCCATGTTCCATCAGGTCCGTGTGAGGGCTGTCTCAGGCTCCTCTCGCTGATGTAACGATAAATCTGCGGCCATCACCACCTCATCCTGCTTGTTTCCTGCTAACATAACTCAAAGCTCCTCCATCTGCTGCTTCTGGAAGTTTCAGATGGAAGGATTTTTATCCACAGTGAAATGATGTTATGATATTTAGTCATTAAACACTGGATTCATCAGTAACTCCATGGTCTCTGAGTTTAAAGCTATAGTTGTTGAAATAACTTACTGGCTACTTTATTAGATCTGGGGAGTTTAAACTCCTCAAGCGGCATAACCTTAGCTTATATTGGTTTAAATTCTGTATAAAATCTTCAAGCAACTTTTTGCTATCTAACTTTTAATGTATTAATTGAAAGAAATTAATCAACCTTTGCAAAAATAATTATTACCTGCAGCTCTACCATCTTTTTGCTTGTCTGTATTCAGCACTCTACCAGCAAAACAAATTCCTTAAATGTGTACATGTACATTTTTTTTTATTTTCTTCAGTATTAACCGCTTGCATATACATATTTGGATGACGGGGTTTTAATGTTTTTATCTCCTTGAATGTTCTCTTCTCCAGAGCTGATTGTTGACCAAAAATCGAATGCCTCTGCAATTTGCATATTGAATTTTTTTTTATTCAAATAATTAGTAAAATGCAATTAATAGTCCAGCCCTAGTTAGACCTTTCTAATTACAGTCCCTCTTTCATGATGTCATCTGACCTGAGTGGGAACTGGTGTTGTCATTTACTGCTACTATCTGCACTTAGGTTTGACGAATTGGCATCTCAGAAATCAGTTGAAATAAGAGTCAGTTTAATATGTTGCTTTTCTGCCATGTCCAACCAGCGTTCACATTATCCACTCATTTATGACATTAAGGATCTAACTCAGTACCCACTCAGTATGACTGAAACAGTTAATTGGATTAATTGTCATTAATCGATTATTTAAATAATCTTCAACTAATTTAGTAGTTGATTAATCCTTAACGAGTATAGAGACTGTAAAACATACAGGTACCTTAAGCTGACAGAGGAACCCACTTTGAGCAGTAATTATACAAAAAAATGTAAAAAAAAAAAAACATTTTACATTTAAGTTAAAATTTGTTTTTGTCTGTCAGTATGCTCTATCCAGAACCCCTCAAGTCGAAAATGTTTAGTTTCACATGGTTTAACTTCGTAGAAATCTATTGCTATCTGATTATTAACCGATTAATTGAAAAAATAAATGACATATTTATCGATTTGCAAAATTTAGTTGCAGTCCTACCACTCAGCCAGTGTTCACTGAATAATTTTACTTTCCCTAAAGCAGTAGTTGATTCAAAAAAAGCGGGTGGTGTTCAACATATGTCGCTATATATCAGCTTACTGGTATTGCATCAATAACTAATGAATGCTTGGATCTTTTAAAGCCTAAACAGAAAAAAACTTTCTTTAATAAGGAGCTGCATCAAATATTTCTAATTGAATTGAAAGTAAATTTTGTACCTTGAACTGAGAAGTTTATGGTAAATTAAGCTGACTGTCTTCTTTATTAGCTTGAGATGGTTTTCCAGTAGAAATGATGGAGATCCGGATGGGATAAAGAGGACTCGCCTTTCTGATGTTAAGATTATTTGGGACACATATAAAGAAAATAAAGATACTAAATTAATTCCCTTATTTCTTCCTTCTTTTTCCACAGTGTGACCCACCACTACAGATCCAGGATCTGTTCCAGGATATTCAGGATGGACACGTCCTCATGGCTTTGCTCGAGGAGCTCTCTGGCTGTAAACTGGTCAGACTCGGATGTTTTTAATCATCTATGTGTAAACTCATGATGTGCCGTGCAGCTGTGTAACTGCTCTCTGTCTCCTTCTCATAGCTCCACGGCTTTAAGAAGTCTTCCCATCGGATTTTCCGACTCAACAACATCGCCAAGGTGCTGTCCTTTCTGGAGGAGAGAAATGTAGGTCTCCAAATCACTTGGCTGTGACTGCACTGATTCTGGTCTCTTTGTTAAAGCTGGGTTTATGTGTCTTTCCAGGTGAAGTTGGTCAGCATCGATGCAGCCGACATCGCTGATGGAAACTCTTCCATCATCCTTGGACTCATCTGGAACATCATCCTCTTCTTCCAGGTACTCCTTTCCTTCCTTCCCTCCGACCTGCTCTTCCCAGCTGGATCATGGTCAGATCTGACTTTGAAAAAATGTACCTAATCCAACCTTTCATTCTCCGCCAAGATCAAAGAGCTGACAGGAAACATCCGGAGCCAGTTCCCGTCTTCGTCCAGCTTGTCATCCATCCCCACCAGTTCGGACTCGGACACGTCCTTCAGCAGCTCTCCTTCAGAGGAGCGACAGTCTGCTGCCATCACCATAAGGGAAAACAGCAAGGCCATCAAGAAGCTGCTGCAGTGGATCCAAAGGAGAACCCGCAAGTGGGTTGGCTGTAAACCTTTAACACTAGTAAAACCTCAGCTAATGAAAGGGGTTCTGATTCGATCTGTTATGTTTTAGGTACGGAGTGGCTGTGCAGGACTTTGGGAAGAGCTGGACTAGTGGTCTGGCTTTCCTGGCTGTCATTAAATCCATTGACTCCAGTCTGGTGGACATGAGGAAGGCCCTGTTGAGGACCCCCAGAGAGAATCTGGAGGACGCCTTCAGGATAGCTCACTACAGTTTGGGAATACCACGACTGCTGGAGCCTGAGGGTAAAAAATCACTTTTACATACCTGATCCATGAATCAGCCGCTGGCTGCTGTGACACATTCCTGATGTTTCCTGATGTTCTGATAAGACGGAATCATAAACACAACAAGATTAAACACAGCCTTAATCACAATAAACCCGCAGAGTTTCTGCATTTTTTTAAACTGGTCGGTCTGGCCCATTGAAGGCAACTAAAAAATAACCGTTCATGGTTTGATTTAGCATGAAAGAGAGGATTAAACAGGCCTTACGTCCCAAAGTAGCTGTGATTAAATGATAATAGCAAAAACAGAATGCATGAAGGCATCATCTTTTTGTCCATCACACATAAGAGCTGCTATCACTTACCAGAAGTCAGTAGGTTATATTCATGGAACAAAGATAGACAAGGCTGACAAGAAAGAACTACTCCTCAACAGAGGGCTTTAAATAAAAAAGACAATAAAAGAGTGGAAAGAAGGAGGAGATTGGATGAGGCATCTGTTTATTACAGGTGATAGATGCAATTTATCCAATTAAAGAATTAAATTAAGGGAAGTAAGATCATCAGCTGAAACAGATTTAACTTTCAAACCTCCAACCTGCTGAGTAGTTGGCCATTTGGCGCTATGCCAGCATACTTTTCCCTGGAAACAGAACCAGTTTCCTCCAGTTGTGATCTCTGCTCTCTATCGTCGGCTGCATCTGTTTCAGCGCAAAAATCTGGTGATACCAGAGCAGGAATGTTTTACTGTTTCATCAGGAAACTGGTTAAATTAGAAACTGTTGATGAGAGATAGATGGCTTATCAAGTTTCATGTGCAAGGTTTTTTAAATATTTTAAATGTTTTCAGCTGTTTTCCATCTATAATACTATAATATACAGCTTTATAAATGTGTCAATTACTTTAAATGATCCACCTGGCCTGGATGTAAGAGATCTTAACTGTCTTCACGTAAATCCTTGTTAGTCTTTTAGACTGTATTAGTAAAAAGGTGGCTTTCCCAGAGGAAATCTGTTCTAGATTAAATCAAATCCACCCAAATTAAGATCTAAACACCCAATCGGTTGACTTGGAGAAGATGTAAGTTGAAATGTTTCTAAGATAGCATTGGGTTTAAGATTTGTTGTCAAGTATGTGAAAATTCATCCTTTACATTTCATTGTAATTTTTAATAAATGTGAAAGAAATAAGCATTCGTATTTTACAACAAACAACTTACTTTTCTTTAAAGGTGATAAACCTTTTACACAATTGGTGGCCGTGTGGGACTTTACTTGAGGGCGCAACAGTGGCGTCAGGTGTAGGAGTTTGCCCTGGAATGGAAGGGTTGACGGTTCAAGCCCCGGCTCCGGCTTTCAATGTAGTTGTGTCCTTTGGGAAGACAATTCACCTACATTGTCTACTGATGGAGGTCAGACGGCCTGGTGACACCAGTGTATGGCAGCCTTGCTTTTGTCAGTGAGCCCCAGGGCAGCTGTGGCTACAATATAGTTTGCCACCACCGGTGTATGAGTGTGTGCGTGAATGGGTGTATGACTGAATGTAGTGTAGAACGCTTTGGTCAAGTCTCCTGACTTGGAAAAGTGCTATTTACAGGCCGTTTAACTGATTGAAAGAGGACTCCCTTGTTTCTAATCAGAAAAAAAAGGACAACTATTTTAAAAATCTAAATGTGGCACTCTGGGCTTAATTGTGTTGGAAAATTGAAGGTATCTTAGATGCAGTTATTTGCAATGTATAGTAAGTTGAAAGGTGCAAGGCAATGTGACACAATAAGAGAGAGTTAAAGTTCAGACAAATGGAACTATGGTATAAGATGTATAATGATGAACAATATCTGATTGTTTTTCAATGTGTCTGTAGCAAAGAAAAGACAATAAGAGCATTATGGGAAAACACAAGCTTACCAAAAACACAAATGGATGTATGGATGTAGAAAACACTTAAGGAGTAGTAGAAACTGTTCATAAAGCAGGTAAAATTACAAACAAAGGCATCAGTGTCAAGGGTTTGGTATGGGGTACATGGCATTGTAAAATAAGTTATCATTTTGACACATTGTGTATAAAGTGAAACAGGTTAAAATTAAAGTTAGATGGATTGTAAAGGGTCTTTTTTTATTAAGAAAAGTTAACTTTAAAAAGAAAAACAAAAACACAGCTGGTGCATGTTTCCCTTATGACTTCCCTGTTCAAATGTCTCCTATGTTGGGTTGACCTTCCCTCCATCCAGGGTTTCGGCAGGGCAGGAGAAGAACGGTTCAAATCTATAAAGAACGAACACAAACTGATTAAAATTTGACCTTCAGGTCGGCGCTGCAGAGTGTTTTTAACTAAAACTGATCTCCACAGAGAAAGTTACCCCCCACCCCTAGCTGTTATGGCATTGCAGATATTGCACTTATGTAACATTGATATCCTCATTTGCATAAAAGCTGTAAATTTCAACATATTTAAATAACATTTTTATTTCCCAACAATTCTTTTTTGTATATTTATATTTACAATTGCTTTATGAAGGAAAGTTAGAAACCAAATTCAAATTCCCTTTCTTCGGCACAAACATAGTGAATAAAACTGATTCTGATTTCTTTCTTTCCTGCGTAGACATGGCTATAAACACTCCTGATGAGCAGTCTATCATCATGTATGTTTCCCAGTTCTTGGAGCACTTCCCCGGCATCCAGGAGGTAATGAAATGTTCCTGTAGGTTGTATCAGGTTCTGAATCTGGTTGAAGAAAATGTCTGTTAATGTTTCTGTCCTTCCTACAGTCGGAGGAACCTTCCCAGCTGATTGAACGAAGTGTCTCCATGGGTAGACTCAACTTTCGTGACATCGACTCGGAGCACGTGAGGAATGGAGCTTATCAAAGCAGAGTGAAGCAGCGATCCTACATGTTCCAGAGGGACACCACTCAACCTCCTCCCAAAGTCTTGATTTCCTCGGTGTCAGAGGACAGATGTGTCCTGGAGCCACGTTCCAGGGTGACCGCTGCTCGTTCGTGGTCGAGTGAAGACATCTTGTCAGACTCGCCCCACGCTGAAGACGAGTCAAACAGTGGGGACGTGAACACCAGAGAGTCTGGCAGAGATGTCCTACAGGACTTTGGTTCCCCTCAAGAGTCGTTTACGTACTCCCCCTCATCGGTACCAGAGTCGATGGTTGGTGACTCTGCCATCAACTCTCCGGACTCCTGGATGGAGGGCGAGCTGAACCCTGACAGGTTCTCTGAGAGTCGCAGTGACAGTTCCTTATATGACAGTGGGACGGCCTGGGATGTTTACCGGGCCACACCGGTGGAGGTGACACCATACGACGAGGGATTTATCTCATCGATCGAGGACAGAGCTCCCGATGAGGCCATCATTGAGACATGCATTGATGAAAGGAGGAGCTCTCTGGACAGATTTGATATGCAGACTGAGAAAAACCAAGAGGAAGAATGGAAGGAAGAAAAGGAGAACGCTGAGACTCTATACCAGAACCCAGACTCAGGCCAAACAGCTGATCTTAGAGAAACCAAACATATAGATGAAACTCAACTTCAAAAGGAGGACATTTCCAGAGAACAAAAGCCATTGATTAAACTCTATGAAGGAGAAAGTCTGGACAGCTCTGCTTCTGGAGATCTGCTTAAGAAATCTGATCAGTTAAACAGGTTTGAGCCCATCTTCTCCACTGAACCTCCTGATGACGAAAACCGTGCTGAAGAAATCCATCTGAGAGAACAGGATGGAGGAGAAAGTCACCAGAATGGAAAGTATAACGGTCAATCAGAATGTCTAGAGCAGACGTCTGAGGAGGACAATGGAGGTCAGAGAACTGATGCAGCTCCAGAAGATGAAGTAGAAGATGTAAGACTGAAGTCAGATAGTTTAAAAGAAGGAAATGGTAACATAGATGGAAGCCTAGAGATTTTAAGAGACTCCACACAGTGTGAAGAAAGCAGCAGCACAGAAACTTTAGATAAGCATGCAGCCAATGGGGGCACAGCATTCAAACCAAGTCTGAACATTCCTCTAATCTCCATCACCAGTGAGCCAGATGAGCCAGACGAAGAGACAGAACTTTACCCAGGAATTTTGGATCAGGACAAGCATGAGGATCAGTGGGGAAATTCAGAAGTCTGGAGTTCTCAAGGTCTTGAGAACAGTGTTGGGAGTAACGATGATGTACAAGAACCTCCAGAGAATCCATCCAGTTTAATACCAAAACATACTAAACCAACGAGAGACCCAGAAAGTGACTCTGCAAGGGATCCGATTGACCAGGATGGCAGCTTTGGGACAAACTCAAAAGGTAACAGTGATGATTTCCTGGATAAACAGAATGTTTCGGCTCAGCATCCTTCTACCAACTCCGACCACCAGCCTGATGGATACGGCTGGAATGACTCTGATGGACACTGGGACCATCCAGGGAACCATATGGACTCATTTAATGGCTTTCAGAACATTCTGGATCCAGGTTCTCAGCAGCTGAATGGTCAAATAGCAACGCCGTTTTCTGAACCAACAGAATTATCCAGAAACTTGGACCAGTTTTCGTCTGACTATCACAGAAGCTCTCCAACAGAGGACCTGGTCGGCGACCGAATAGAACCCATGGACCTGTTCTACCCTGACAAAGAGGAGTCCATTCTTCCAGAACCGCCTGACACTGAGATGCAGAGGTGGCCATCAGTTCTGAGCGTCTCCGCACTGGAACCGGCGCCACCTTCAGACAGATCAGAGGACCTGCTGGGTAATGACTTCCTGAGAGGAGGAGAACATGAACATGTGAGTTTCTGAGCCGTTCTCTGATTTGATCAATATTTATATTGAAGAAAGGTTTTGGATATCCGTAACATTCAAAGAAATCACATGTTCTATTATTCTACAAATTATTTAAGTTATCGGGATCAGCTTCTCTGGTTTGTTTAGCTGCTGAGCCACATTCAAATGTATGCAAATCACACTGCGTGGGTGTGCCTGTGTTATACAACAAGCTGTGAGTTACTTTGGTTGCAATTAGCTCTCTGAACCTGGTAAACATGTTTAAAGCTGAAAGAAAATACAATAAAATCAACTTTATTTCCGTTTTAACAGATTATTAGGAAGCTTTAAATTCAAGGTTTTTGTTGAGCTTTTTCTCATTCTCTCTGCTCCATCTTATTAGTTATTATTTGGCTGAATGATTCTTCTTTTTCCCGTAAGACGCCTTCCGACTCGTCTCCATCCCAGGAGCAGTGTGTGATGTGCGGAGTGACGATCGGAGCTGTGCAGGCCGCTGATGTTTCCGAAGCAGGCAGCAACGAAGGCCCTCTGAGGTAGGGCTTCTATTCTGGTACTGTGAGAACCAGACCAGACCCGAGGGAGAGCAGTTGGACCATTTTGACCCAAATCCTCTCTGTCTGCTCACAAGTTCCCATAAATGTACTGAGAGCAGATATCTCAGAGGGCTGCAGGAACGAATCATCACAGCTCAAAGACAGCAGACCAGGATTATAGTTAATGTGCTTCAATTAATTCTTACATCACAGATTAACTGGGTTTCTGTTCTTCAGTTGGATGTACGTTTATAATCCCTCAGGCTGTCAGACATCAGCCCTCTTTTTCTGATTCTGTTAGAGCTTTGACGGGTTTTAGCTGCAGCCTTTTAGGGTCTGTCATTGTTGCTCTGAAAGGGGTTCATTCTGAATACATTCAGGATGCAGGAAAATAAATGGATGTCTTGCAGGGTGTTGAAGGACTTCTACATGGAAGGTTTGGTATTTTTTGGGTGGGATTTTAAAATCTGAATAATGTTATGGAAAAACAATTGTGTCTAATATCTATATCTGCATCCTTTTAAATCTATATCTTTTTAAAAAGAGAGAGAGGATGTTATAGGAACTGAGGAGTTTGTTGTTGTTGTTTTTTTCTTGTTATAGAGAAGTTAGATAAAACTCCCAGGCTGCATGTGATCATTCACCCACAGACAGAAATAACAGTGGACTAAACGTCCCCTGTATCACAAATCCAATTAAAATTGAATGAAACTGAACTAAATCTTCTGAGAACCACCAAACTGCTGTAAATCTGCAGGGAAATAAACAGGACAGGCAGAGAAGTCAATAAAACAGTCTTTTCATTAAAGGTTCCAGCAATATCTGACGCTCTTGTCTCTCTCTGAGACCTGAACCGATGGATTTTGTCTTCTAGGATCGACTCCATCAGACCAAATGAGACCCACATCGCTCCAGTACTCCGACATAGAAAAGGAGCTCGCCTTTCCGAGTCCACAGTGAGTCCTATCCTCTGGCTGCTCCTCTCTGGGCTTTTTGCTGCACACATACCACATGGATCATAAATAACAGTAATAATTGTTTGACAGGACAAACCTAGAGCTGCACCCAGAACGGCTGAACCTGAAGACTCTGATTTGTGGTGAGAAAATCTTTGTGCTTTAATTTTCACCACGTTTCATCTACAGCCACATGATGGGTTTGAACTCCTTGCATAGTAGCATTGAGCAGGTTAAAGTATCCATCAGGTGGACAAACATACATCATGATAATAAAATGTACCTCTAGTGTTTATAGGCCATACTGATCCTTACTGTTCCATAATTACCCGTTGATTCAGTTCCATTTCTGTATTGGAACAGAACCCAGAGCCCTCTTGGTTTATTTTAAACACTTACAGCTAAGTTTCTGTGAAGAGCTGTCTGTGACCGGTTTGGCTTTGGTGATTTTTTGAAAATATTAAAATTAAAGATCACGATCTATGGTCAAAGTCAGTTTGAAATTGTAAGGAATTACCTGTTTTTTATCCCAAAAAAAGATTTTTAAACCTTAAAATACAGACATGTTTACTTCTTTATTATTTTAGATAGTTTTTCTTTGTCAGGATAGCAAATATCTACATTGCATAACTCATAGGGCAAAAAAAAAAAAAAGAATGGGAAATACAGGACAGCCTAAATGGATATAATCCATCCATCCATTTTCTAACACGCTTTTCCCAAATGGGGTCGCGAGGAGTGCTGGTGCCTATCTCCAGGTGTCTATGGGCGAGAGGCGGGGTTCAACCTGGACAGTTCGCCAGTCCATCGCAGGACAAAATGGATATAATAAAATATAAATATAATGATATTATAGTTACTGTTCTTAAGGGCCAGGTGGGCATATGTCTTTTAATTGTGACATTAAAGAGCGACTAAGCACACTTATAAAAGAGCGTGGTTGGGGACCGCTGATTTAAAATGTTATTTGAAGAGTGATCACTCCGAACAAGAATTGGGAATAATCCCTGAATAGCGAGAATCTATTTTTTGGTGCAGTCGCTTTATAAAATGCTGAAAATGTGTTTCCTTTAGAGCTGTTTATTCGGTTCTAATGTGTGCAATGTCACAGTCCTAAAAGTTCCTACATGCAGTATTAAACTGTATTGGATTTCAGATGCGATTTATTCATAGTCTGCATACCGCTGTATTGGTCAGTGTAATTACCTTTTATTGACTTGGATGCTAAAATTCATAGAGTGAAACGGTGATAGGGTGAGGATGGAAGAAAATATGTCTTCATATCAGTTTTGTCCTCATAAAATTCTACATCAACATGTTTTACTGATGCCCAGAGATAGAATGGGAAACTGTCCTGGGAGTAACCAGCTTCTAGTCCATGGAAATAAGCTCCATTCCCTGAACGACCCTGCAAAGATAAGCCAGTATGGTAAATAAATTTACCATAAATCTGTTTTCCGCAGATAGAAAAAAAGAGCTTTCTATTAGTCGAGGAGATTAAGAGACTGGTGTTTAGAATACTGCTAAGGAATACGACTGCTAAAGAAATTTCTCTTAAGATTTAAAAGTGCTTTTAATAAGTGATAACATATTAGCTCTTTAGGGGCTTTGCCATTCTGTGGCCAAATTTTTTCTCTACTATATTCTTTTAAGTAACGACTATAAATTGGTGTTACAGGCAGAAAGGGGCATAAGACTCCCAAACCTTCCTCTACCTCTGAAAGCCTTTTGGTTTAATCCAGTTTTATGGAGAGATCTAAATATAAATCATATTATCTCCACAGTTAGATATTTTTAACAACTGCTGCTTGATTTTCTAACCTCTTCTGGCTCCTTCCCTCTAAACTCTGAGCCCTCTGATCCTGATCCTTTGTTTGTTTGCAGGTGGAAGGAGAACTGGGAGCTATGTTTGCTGCTGCTGCTGTGGCTGCTGCTCTACTCCTTCATGGTTCTTCCTCAGATGGACCTGAAGACGCTGCCGAGCTTGCTGCTCAACCGATAAACGCGCACGCACGCACAGCCCAACTAAAACACACAATAAAAGCATTGAAGGAACCGGAGCTGAGCTGCCATCCTCCTCTTCGTCACTCACTCCAGCTTATATGAAGGCTTTATTCTTCTTGTCTGACAGAATTCATTTTTTTATTTACTTTTGTAAAAAAGTAATCTTTGATGTAAGCAATGTCAACAAATGTAAATTTGCAGATTCTTAAAGTTCTAAGAATAAACTATAAAAAAAAAAAGCTGCTGTTTTAAATTAGAATTACACAAATCAGTCACAAGAAAGACTCACACAGATGTAGGGATATCCCAGAGAATAAAATGTGTTGTAATTTTACAGAAATCATGAACAGATTCTGTTAAAACAGGTGGGTAAAGGCACCATCAGGGGCATTTTTATTGGAAAAACAGTTTATCGATAAAATTTTAATTTCTGAAAATTTAACTTAAATTGTTATTTTTTGACCGTCTTTAATAAATCCCTGCCTTTTTGCAGGCACATAAACATAAACAATGGTTCAGTTATCAATTTTCAAAGTAAGTTTCTGGTTCATTTTAATCTTAGTTCCTGTATGTTTTTTTTTTTTTTTTTTATTGTTTCTTTAAGATCACACTTCAGATACTGCTGCTTTATTCTCACTTCATTACTGAACCATCACGGCTGTTCTAACTGGTCTTATAATGATGCTTGTTGTAAAGTATTTTATTTTGAAATGTTCCTTCTGCAGTTTGTATTGTTTCCTCTTTTATGCCAGCTGGAAGCATGATTTCTTCCTCCAAGGTTCTCTGTAATGTTCCTCTCAGACACACTGATATTTTGTCTCTCAGCTCACCGATCAGCCTCTTTAAAGCTCTTATGATTCATATCTGCATGGAGATATGCAGAACTAGAACCCTTTGAACTTTAGAGAGTTTTGTTTTTTTGCTGCTTATGAAGTCTTAATTTTTCCTCTGTTTAAATTTTTTTTTTTTTACTGTAATCCAGTTTGGAGTTTTAAGAGCTAGTTTCAAAGCCTCAACAAAGAAAAAAGTTAAGCTTTCAGACTGAATTGAAGCAGGTGTGTGTCTGAAGCTAACACTGACAGCTTTCTTATCTGTGTTTAAAATATTGATACTAAAGATGCATCAGTGGAAAGAAAGTTTCGACTCACAAGAATATGCAACACAGTCTTCTGAATGTATAATAATGGGTCACAGTTGGAGAAGGTGAAGGTCTCACCTTCATTCAACCCTGTAATCCGTCCCAGTTTTTCAGAGGAAGCATTTTAATGGACCAAAGGCATATATTCACAACCTCTTAAGATTTCCACTTTTTTTTCCATATTGCAACCACAAGCTCAAAGTCTGTGAGCAATACAGGATTTTGAAAGCAAAGAAAATATGTGTAAGAGGTAATATACATGGTTTTCAAAGGTTTTTACAGATGTAAATCTGAAAGTTAGAGCTAATATGGGTTCATGTGTTGCAGAACCACCTTTTGCTGCATTAGGCTAGTGTGTGTCCTTTTTTATGGCGACATAGCTCATGCTACACAATCAGAATGGATAGAGAGGCTCTGCAAACTTAAGTTATTGAGTCTTTGCTTCTCATTCTCAGCATGATATAAGTCAGAGCTCTGACTAGGCCATTTCAACACCTGAATACGCTAAGATCTAAAGCATTTCTCTACAGCTCTGGCAATATGTTTATGGTTCATGCCCCTCTGGAAGATGAACAACAGTCTCAGCTTTTTTTTTTATTGGTTTTCTTCCAGGAATGTTGCATATTTCGCTTTATCCTTTTTCCCATCAACTTTGACTTTGCTGGCATTTTACACCCTATCCAAAAAGTTTAAATTTGGACCCGTCTGTCTTAAGAACACTTCTTCTATTCTTGTAGTTAACCTGAAAACCATCTGTATTTACAGAGACAGAATTACATACCTTTAGGGGACACATCAGCTGAATAGCTGCTGTGTCTACTGCATCTTTTTTGTGGATTTTAAAGATTAGAATTAATGAAAAACAGAGAACTTTTTTTGCTCTCTAGTTTGTTATGTCTTTGTGCTGCATGAATCAAATGGGATCCAAATAAACTGGGAACATCTTACATTTTCTGCTCCTCTACTGTGACTCAGCACAATTACGACACATTTAAAATGAAGTGTTATAAAAGACTGATGCAAAATGTAAAGCTCTAGATTTTTGAATGTTTGTAAAGTGTGATGGGGCCTCTGAATGTTCTGCACCGAAGAGACAAACCACCAAAGATCATGTTCATCAGGTACTGTTTTCAGCAGGTTTAATTATATGGTTAAAATTTTTTTAGAGCAGCTCAGATCCGGATTTTACAAGACTGGGTGAATATGAATCATGATGGATGGATATTTGGAAAATGTTTTTTTTTTTATTATTATTATTTTGTTGTAAGAATTTCCCTACCAACTTATCCTCACTGAATATTGTTTCGCTCACCATCACCTGAACTGAGTTTCACACATCAGCTCCTCTGTCGACTTGTAGGCAGCAAAGAAGCTGCTCGACACAGTTCACCATCACTACTGTGTGCCTGCTTTGGAATAATTATTTACACAACTTTGTGCTAATTGTACACTTAATACTGACATACGTTTGTCATCAGCCTCAACATTAGAACCACTTGAATGAGAAATTATACACTTCCATTTCAAGGAAACTTCAGGTCATATCTACTCCAGATCCCCTAAACCCAGCTCAGAAAGCGCAATGAGCGCTGATCTGATCAGAGACAGTTCCCTGAGACCCAGCCCTAACAGCCCTCAGGACCCGCAACATAAACATCCCACAGACGACCTGCATCCATGCTGTTGGAGCTACCGAACAGAAAGAAACTGGTTTTAATGTTCTGGCTGTTTGTTGCACTGTTATTACAAAATAAATGTATGTAAGGATTTTGTAAAAAGTCTCAAAACAAAACTTTACACTTAATATCCTGATTAATTTGCATTTAAATCCTGTAGAAATCGACCACTGAATATATTTTATGTATATTATTTACCTTATTAGGTTGTTACTAATGCATTAAAGTGCCCCTGATATTGAAATCAAGAGAGTTGTCCTTTTATTTTGGTCAACTGCCATGCATATTTCTGCTGCACACATTGTCTGAAACTGGTTTGTCTAAGTTTTACCTGCATGTCTGGAGATTAGTAGATAGACCAGTGGAGCACCTGATTCTGTAATCTTGAATCACAAAATATATTCCCTTGCTCTTTTACGTCCTACACACATTCAGTTGCTGATTAACACAATCATCTAATCTGCCAATCACATGGCAAGAAAAGTCATAAAGCATTTAGGTATCTAGACATGGGGGGGAACAACTTGCAGAGGTTCAAATTGAGCATCAGAATGGGTAAGAAAAGGGATGCAATTGACTAAAGGTGGCTTGGTTGTCAGTGCAGGAAGAGCTGGTCTATATAGCTGAAAAACTATGGAGCTACTGGAATTTTCACACACAGCCAGCTCCTCCCTCGTTAAGTAAGGGAAAATATAAAAGTTCTACCTGCTTCAGTCTTGGTTTCATATTCTGCTCTACATGCTACCTGATTTATTTCAATGAAAATGCAGACTTCTTTATGATGCCTGTGTAAAAATCCTCGGATGGCTACTTCCAGCAGGAAAATTCATAATGTCATACAGTCCACATTTTTCGAACTGGTATCATAAACATAATCATTTTAATTCAATCACTGTATTTGTAGTTTAAAGCTCTATTTTACAAAACACAGCTTACAGAGACAATTCAATCAGAACACACAGCCAGACTGCCCCTCTTGGAAGACCATCTGGGCACAGAAGAGATTCACTTGCATTGTGAGGACTCTGCAGCAATCCCTCACACCCAACATGCATGGGGTGACAGTGGAGAGGCAAAAACTCCCTTTTAGCAGTAAGAAACTTCCAGCAGAACCAGAGTCTGACTGGAGTTTGGGAAGACAGAGGGCGAAATATGAAAGGAACATAGAGGCACTGATTCATAAATGCTTACTATGTTCTAAAATATAGAAATATAGGACTGTAAACAAGCTCCACAGGTGACTCTTTCTGGGAAAAGAACAGTTAAGAAGATAAGCTCTTAGCCAATTTTAATGTTAAAAAGGATGAAAGAGAGCTCATACAAGTTACAGCAAAAGATGAGCCCACATCTATGTCTAGCGAAGAAACAGGACTAAACACTGAAAAACAGTCAGCAGCAATCAAGCTGATTCCTCCCTCACAGCTAAACAGAGTGCCAGATCAGATGAGGCTGCAATGCCAAAACAGTAGTCTCTATGTCCTCCAGCACCCTAAGCCTATAGCAGCATAACTATAGAGGTAGATCAGGTAACCTGAGCTACTCTAGCTATAAGCTTTTAAAAAATAGAAAAAATAAGCCCATTCCTGAAAATAAACTGGGTATCCTCTTCATGGACTAAAACTGGTGGTTGCTCAGAAGAGAGGCCTAATGACTAAATTATCTGTTTTCCAATCTACTTTTAGAAATTCTAGGAGCCAGTACTAAACCTGCAGATTAAGAGCAAAGTGCTGTTAGGAACATAAGGAACAATAAGATCTCTGGTATTAGATGGACCTTAGTTATGTGGGGTTTTACATATGAGAAAAAGACATTTGAATTCTATCCTAAATGTAACAGTAAGCAAATGAAGCAAAGCTGAAAATGGACTAAATATGATCAGGTTTATAATAAGTTCCCTGTATTCTTATGACCTCCACAGTCTCTGGATTTCAATCTACCAGAGAACTTTCGGGATGTCATGGAACAGAACATATATATCCTAAATATGCAGTTTAAAAACCTATTGAAAATCTGTAAAGTTTTAAGGACAGGAGATTCTCTGTTATGTCATCCCAGGATTCATTGACAAAGAGAAGCCGTGATTTAACAGGAGTTACCCTTTCAAAAGGAAGCATTCTAAGTTATCTTATCCTTTTAAGGATACACAGTTTAAACTTATTAGTCTGTTGCAATTTACACCTTGACCAACCCAGATCTTCCCTCAGAATGGAGACCTTGTTTAAATTCACAAGGCTTCTAGACTCAGAGGGCGAATATTATCCTTCCTGGTCTGCAGCGAGAAAGTGACAGTAGCTGTATCTGTGTGACCAATTACTTTCAAAGCCAAAGCTATCCCTGCTAACAAACTTAGTTTACTCTTTAAAGTTCAACAATTCTTCTCAACAATTCTGTATTTGAAAGTTTCGTATAATGCTTTGCAAAATACAAGATTACATATTTTTGACTCATCCTTATAAGTTAAGACATTTTCCACAAAACCTATCAAGTCGAGATCCAGATTGCTGAAACTATGAGATAAAGAATTCAATTCAGTTTATTTCTATAGCACCAATTCATAAAACATGTAATTTTAAAGCACTTTACAATTCATCCAGATCATACAATTGATTCATTTTTTTTTTATCTGAGGAAAGAATTGACTTATTGACTCGAAGGTAATCCCTCACACTTAGCATGCTTGTTTTTTGGTCAACTATTTAAAATTTCACACTTGAAAAGGGTCGTGGCAGGTTATTGGTGTTATTTTTTTATCTTCACCAAGTGAAGATTTTGTTAGTAACAAGTAAAACAATCTTTTATAAGCTCGATAGTGCCATCTTCTGGCAGCTAAACAAAACTACAAGGTATAAAATAAGAGAGGTCAATGGCAATTCTGATTAAGATCATCCATTTAATATGTCTAAAGAAGCTAGAGAAGAGTTCAAGTCAACCTTTAATTGTTAAATCCAGTTCAGTCACAGAACCACGAAGGCAATGATATGATTAAGTATGACAGACAGTGTTTATACAGCTTTGTTAAAGGCTAGAATTTGATGTGGAAACTAAAATATTCATGAAAACCTAAAACAGCTTGTTGTACATTTAAAACATTGAAGAACATGGAGTGCCAGCTGAAATTCTACAGTAAAAAGCTGAAAAAATGGAAAATCCAAGCAGAATTTTCCATCTTTGACATAGCTATTGTAGCCCATGCAACGACGAAACAACACAACAATAGGCCCATAAGCATCTTATCTGGGTGGGCCCCATATGAAGTACAACACGTGATAAAGGTTCAGGATAGGGAAACAGTTCTATTAATAAGCCAAGAAGATACAATTACGCAATTCTCAGTAGTTTAACATCACACATAGAAAAATAGTGACTGTGCACCATGGAACTATTGGTGAAAATGCACCACCACATCCACGAAAACATGGATGTACTATGCATGTCCATGAATACACATTTGGTATACCACTACACACCTATGAAGACAATTAGGTGACGGCAGTCTAAATGAGCCAAACCTCAAATCGTTTTTATTTTTTGAAGTTTTTTGCCGTTCTTTCAGCAGCTCTTCTTTCCTTTTTCTTTTCTAGAATCCACTTAAGTTTTTTAACTTTTTATTTTTTTTGGTATCCATGGTCGCTAACACATTGTACGTAACGGTTATGGTTTAATCTACCTTCTGGTTTTGGTCTAATGTGATATAACATCTTGCATGTTGCACCCACGTTACGTATGTAATATGTTCAGTCAGGTCATCATAACCCATTACCCATAATTCCAAGTCATACACTGTTCTTTTAAGATCTTTATTGTGGTTTGAAACATATTATATGAGTGTGTTTTTTACCCACCTTCTAATGAAGTATACAGAGTTATTAACATAGTAATTAAAAGTACTGCTGTCTGCTTTGCTATTGATGTCGTGTTTAAAAGCCTCACAATCATATTGAAATCTGGCATGTGTTGTGGTATAAATATGGTCCGTTCAGTCACTTCAGCCTCAGGTGGGTTTAAGAGGAATTTTCTGCACCATTACATGAGTGGCCATTACATATGCTTACCGATATTTACGCCATTAAGCCTATGCCTCTAAAAAGGAGGTTTGAATCAATAACTTACCAGCTCAACTTAAATCATTTAAATAACATAAAGATTAAGAGTAGAGTTCATAGTTGTGCATTTATTACACAAAAAATTGAGATAATTGTGTTTTAGACTGATATGTTCTTTAGTCTACTTTAATACTCTGTAAGCACATTGCAGGGACACGACAGATATTATTTCTAAGCCTACTATCCAAAAAGTGTGGATGTAGAGCCACCCAGCAATCTACTTATCTTTCTTTTTTTAACTCTATCATGCACATTTCTGGTGGGGAAAAAAATTTATGAAAAATAAATAAATGAATTAGAAAATAAAAAAAAAATAAAATAAAACGCCTTCCAGAGGCGTAGAGAGATTATTAAGGGCCTGTTCGAGGCCTTTGGACCAGGCTCTCCAATCAGAATAGTAATAATGGCCCAAAAAAAGTTTAAAATATTTTTTTATTATTTTTTTTTTACTTAACACACATGCATGTATATATATATATATATATATATATATATATATATATATATATATATATATATATATATATATATATATATATATATATACACACACATATATATATATATATATATACACACACATATATATATATATATATATATACACACACATATATATATATATTTATATACACACACATATATATATATATATATATATACACACACACATATATATATATATATATATATATATATATATATATATATATATATATATATATATATATATATATATATATATATATATATATATATATATACCGTAAATTCTCTAATATAGGCCCGGGCCTTTATTTCACTCAAGTGCATCGCGGTCCAGGCCTTTATTGGATAGAGGCCAGAATTAGAGACAGCCCTCTATTGCTATTTGAGCAAAACAGACTACCAGTGGAATGAATAAAAATGAGATTTTGTGTCTATTTGAACCTATAAAACACTAGGTATATTTATTGAAAAAGTACAGTTACCATGTCTCGCTTGGTTTGAAGTAAAAAAAAAAAAAAAAAAATCCTCCAATTCTGTTTAATTCTCCTCCTCAGTTTTTCTCCTACTCTTCATCTCTCCCTTTAATCTCCTCATCACTCGCGCTCCTCCTCCTGTTCTGCTGTGTGTCTGTTCTCTTCCTCGTGCAGACGGGCAGCAGTCAGGGCCTGTCGTCCAGCAGCGCAGGGCTGTGGTACTTGTATGTTACTACAACAAGTATAATGTTGAGGTATGCCCAGAAAAAACGTTTATAGCCCCAGCCTGTATTAGAGACCGGCCATTATTTACCTCCTCTGACAAATCGAGACCGGCCAATGTTAGAGTCACGGCCGCTATTGGAATACAGGCCAATATTAGAGAATTTACGGTATTACTTTATGTTTCTTTCCTTTAGTGATTTTGTTACCTTGAAACTTTGAACATGGTAAATTGTTACTGAATATAAAAATGAAAAAAGATTCAAGATTTCTATATATATATATACATATATATATATATATATATATACATACATATATATAAATAAATATATATATACATACATATATATATATATATATATATATATATATATATATATATATACATACATATATATATATATACATACATATATATATATATATATATATATGTATGTATATATATATATATGTATGTATATATATATATATGTATGTATATATATATATATATATATATATATATATATATATATATATATATATACATATATATATATATATATATATATATATATACATACATATATATATATATATATATATATATATATATATATATATATATATATATATATATATATATATATATATATATATATATATATATATATATATCAACTTTTTTTGGGCCATTATTACTATTCTGATTGGGGAGCCTGGTCAAAAGGCCTCGAACAGGCCCTTAATAATCTCTCTACGCCTCTGGAAGGCGTAGAGTTTCCGTCTGAGGCGGGTTGGTTTCGTACGCAGGAACTCTATTCTCCGTCACTTACGCACATTGACCCTGAAGCTAATGAGCTAGGCTTGCGCAGACAGCGTAGATTATTTAGCGTAGCTGAGGCCCAGGTAACGGAAGTGGTCCCCCGTGGACGATTAGCCACAAACCGGGACAACGAGCCTTGGTGGAAGCGGAGATATCCACGGAGGCGCTTTAGATATTTTTATTCGGGACAATCAGAAGGAATTAACTCCACGGGTGAGTTTCTGAATGTCTGTTCGTTGTTTTTGGAATATCCCGTACTTCATAGCGGCCCTGCTAGCTGTTAGCCCGCTGACATGAGGATGATGAAGATGATGATGATGGAAGAGCGTGGCGGTGCGGGGTCGTCCCCATGCTGCGGGATTCGGGGCCAGGTTTCTGGTCCAATCCTGTCAGTTCGGTGAAACAAAAACACCTACACGAACCGGATCAGACCAGAACCGGGTTAAGAGATTTAATCACGTTAGCAATGCTAACAGTTTGATACTGGGTTCGGCTGACCAGAGTTCCGGTTCTGATTCGGCTAAAAGCCTCTGTAGAAGGTACCAAATCGATTGACGGTTCCTGGTTCTGTTCCAGGTTTTGCCAAGGACGCCTAGATTGGTTCGGATCAGGGGCTCATGGGGCTACTTTAGGTTCGGCCCTTAACCTTGGCTTCCAATCCAAACTCTGTGATTTTAGCCCAAGATATAAAGCTGTTTATTTGTGCCTGAACATCATTTGGTGTCTAATAGGGGACGTCAGCAGCTATATAGGTGTCTAATAGGTGATGTCAGCAGGTAAACACAAGGGCTCAGCAGGTGAAAATGGACTCAACCATTAATCCCATCAGATCTGTCAGTGATCAATAATCAGTGCTTTCCAAACATGGCCTGGAAGTTTACTTAGATTCAGCTGCAACTCTTAGATCAGCTACATTTTTTCCACACTGATCCAGTTTCCTGCAATGAATGCAAAGTTTGTTTCAGCCATAAAGCTGCTGTAATTCCTCATATAGAGGCGCATGGTTCTATTCTTCAGCCATAACAGTCCTCCTGTTGATGAAGATGTACTGATGCCAGCAAAAAGCTTTGTTTTCCTTGCCTCACACTATTTCTGCTGCATTCATCAAAAAAAAAAAAATATGCTTTAAGATGTTTTTTATGGATTTGGGAAAAGGGCATAGATCTCATGTAACAATGGAGATTTTGTTGTAGTTCATTATATTTTTTTAGTCCAGCTGTTAAGTGGTGTTTACCAAAAAAAAAAAAAAACAACCTCTCCATACATCTTTATATTTTAGAATAAAATTGGTACCAAATAAGATCAGATTTTGCTGATCAGGACTAAAAGAAAACCGGATATTGATAATTAGCAGGTGCTTGTTTGCTGCATCGTTATTATATATTATTTTATTGCAATAATGGTTGAAACAGAGATATAATGATAAATCCAACGTTTGAGCTTCTTTACCTGCAGATGAAGCTTTTATTGATTTCTGTAGGTTTCTAGGTTCCATCTAGATCAGGCATTCCCAAAGTCAGTCCCTGGAAGGGCTGTTGTCTTACAGGTTTTAGAGGTTTCTCTGCTTTAGCATAGCTGATTCTAATGATTGCAGTTCAGCAAAAGCGTGTTAATCAACTATCAGTGTAAATCATCTGTGCTGAAGCAGGGAAAACTCTACAATCTGCAGGACAGTGGCCCTCAAGGACTGACTTTGGGGATTCCTGTTCCAGAAGCTCCTTTTTTTTTTTTTTTTTTTAACTCCGATTGTTTCTGTTTGAGTCATTGTCTTCCTCTGTGTTTCATTAATCAAATTCCGCTTTATTTGTCAGGTTTGCACTTAAAATGTAGATGCATTCTAGATAAGATTATACAAAATCTTGTGTAAACATATAAAAAAAGTTTTTTATTTTTTATTTTTTAATGCAGGTGCTGCTAGGGGTTCAGTCACGGCCTAGTTTTGTTTTTTTCTTCCAAGATTTTTTCAGTCTGAAGCAACAGAACTGATGTGCTTATGGGTTTTCAAATTTATTTGTGAAATTTTTGGACTTATTACGGTTGAAATGGGTGTTGTTGCATTCAGGGTTCAACATTTGTTCGAACAAGATTCAGTCAGAATACTCAGCTACACACCCGAACCATGCTGATCTTCAGGGTCGCTCTAGGAGAGTTTGTCTGATGCACTTAGATAAATAAAAGTCAGATTCAGAAAAACAGTCATTGTGTCACAGGGTGCAGCAATGCTGAAATCTGGCTGCTGATCCTCATCATTACATAAAACAGCCTGTAAATAATTAACCGACAGAACAGAAATAGTCTCGTTCTGCACAAGCTTCCAGAACCCCTGAGAGCAGGTCGGTCTAACAGCTGTGCTCTTATGTTCCTAACTGTTAGTGTTTTTGTTGCGATTTGTCTATAAAAGGTTATAATAGGTTTTCAAGAGGGAAATAAAGTGTGCTTCCTACGTTTACTTCTCTGTTTTTTGCAGTTTGTGCAGAGCTACAGGATTCAGTTGGACTGCTACCGTATGACTCATGCTGACAGGTGAGCTGTTTGGTTTGGAAATGCACAGAAAAATCCGATGATTTTTCTACTCCGTCTTCCCTGAGTTGCTACTTTTTCTTAAAATATAAAATTCTTTTCCCGATCAGTGAACCCGCCTCTGCTTAGCTTAACTAGGATGACAATAACACTCCTCAATATGGGCTAGGGGTGTAAATAACACCCATCATGGCGATTCGATTCAGTATCGATTTCCTGACCAAACAATTAGATTATTTTCGATACTCAAAAATACATCATCATCTTTTTCATCCTCCACGTCTGTCTTGCCTACCTCTTCTTTCACCTCCGCTATCTCCACCATGTCTGTCTTGCCTACAGTTTACGCGACTGTGTGTGTGCATGCGGAAAGAGGGTAGTGGCTAAAGGAAGCGAGCTAGGAGGGCAAAATAGGTTTAGCGCCACTGCAGCACGGGAGTCTGAATTATGTCTAGGAGCAAATGGATAAAAATAGACAAGAGGAAGAAAAAAAGCATGAACTGATACTCTTGCAGACGTGTCGATGCATTGGATCGTCAGCTGTTGGATCGATGCATCGGTACAAAACGATTATTATTTACACCCCTAATATGGGCGCTGTAGCTCAGGCTGCAGGGTTCCTCTACTGCCCTGAAAAAGATTTTATAGCTCTAGATAAATATACATGGAAAATAAGGTTGAACGTGGATAAAAAAAAATATATATATATATATTCTTTCATTTTGTTAAGTATATGACTTCTATGCCAATAAGTCTAGTGATTTTCATTTATTGATCTATATTTAAAATATAACTATTCAGTATTTTAGTTTTCGGCTGACAGACTTAATCAAAAAAGACTTCTTTAACTTCCTGTTTTGTCACTAAATCATTTTTAATTCCAGTTGAGCTTAATCTTGTACTACATTTTTTCTTTCTTTTGAGGGCCATTTAAATTGATAAAACCTCAAGTAGATTGAGAAAACGTATGATCACTGAAGAAGCGCGACTGGTGAAGATACTTTGAACGCCTATATTATATCTTCTAGGTTTAAATGAGATATTTTGGAGTTGGCTACAATCTTTTATCAGTAGGTTTTGGCTTTCTAAAATGTGAAGATTGAAAAGTCAAGCACAAAACTGAGCTGTTTTTTTTAATTTAAATAAAAAGCGTCTTTCTTCCATATGCTGAATCTGAGTGTGTGTGTGTGGAGTGTGTTACCACAGCTGTGCTCTCTGCTTCTGTTAGGTCGGTTTCTACCTAAATGAAGAAAAGCAGCGGGAGTCGATGAACAGAAATGTTATCATGAAGTCCACATTAAACGTTCTCTTCTCATCGACAAACTCAGCTGATACCTGTGAGTATTTTTCATGATGGAGCTGCTCGACCTCTGGCTCGCGTCCTGGACTCATCAGGATGTAGATTTTCTGTTAGCCGTTGATTCATCAGTGTTTTTTTTAACTCTTCTATCAGTAATCTTCAGTAAAGAGAAAAAGAGGAAATGAGTTAAGTGGACGTCTGGAGGAGCGCACCCCCTTCACCTCCACCTCCAGCTCAGCTTAGTGAAGCATGGCAGGCCTGCAGCTCGTCACCCCTGCTACTTCACCCATGGGGCCCTTCTTCGGTCTGCCGTGGCAGCAGGAGGCCATCCATGACAACATCTACACGCCCAGGAAATATCAGGCAGGACCTCTGTTTTTTTTTTCCTCGCATTAACTGCCTTCCTGCATTAACTGGCTCAAATATGGCCAGGAAATCATTGCAGCAATGCTAACCTTCATGTCTGATTCTGAAGGTTGAACTTCTCGAAGCAGCTCTTGAACGCAACACTATCGTCTGCTTGAACACGGACTCAGGGAAGACCTTCATTGCAGTACTTCTAACTAAAGAGCTCTCCCACCAAATCCGAGGGAGCTACCAGGAAAATGCCAAAAGGACAGTTTTCCTGGTGAATTCAGGTAAGCTGGTGTTCATGATCCACTCATCCTAAAGAGAAGGTCTGACTGGTTGGCTGACGGCAATTTTTTTTATTTTTTAGTGTCATCTGTAATTCAACAAGCGGCAGCGGTCAGGACTCACTCAGACCTCCAGGTGGGAGAGTACACAGACTGGAAGGAGGCGTCAGCTTGGTCGGATCAAAGATGGAGTCAGGAAATATCCACAAATCAGGTGCACATGTTGGATCTTAATCATCCTCTGTTATAAATGCCAGGGTTTTGGGATGTAAAAAGGGACTTCAAAGAGAAATCTTGAATCTTTTTTCATTTTTATATTCAGTAACAATTTACCATGTTCAAAGTTTCAAGGTAACAAAATCACTAAAGGAAAGAAACATAAAGTAATACCGTAAATTCTCTAATATTGGCCTGTATTCAATTAGCGGCCGGGACTCTAACATTGGCCGGTCTCGCTGTCAGAGGAGGTAAATAATGGCCTGTCTCTCATACAGGCCGGGGCTATAAACGTTTTTTCTGGGCATACCTCAACATTATACTTGTTGTAGTAACATACAAGTACCACAGCCCTGCGCTGCTGGACGACAGGCCCTGACTGCTGCCCGTCTGCACGAGGAAGAGAACAGATACGCAGCAGAACAGGAGGAGGAGCGCGAGTGATGAGGAGATTAAAGGGAAAGATGAAGAGGAGGAGGAAACTGAGGAGGAGGATTAAACAGAATTGGAGGATTTTTTTTTCTTTTTTACTTCAAACCAAGCGAGACATGTTAACTGTACTTTTTCAATAAATGAACCTAGTGTTTTATAGGTTCAAATAGACACAAAATCTCATTTTTATTCATTCCACTGGTAGTCTGTTTTGCTCAAATAGCAATAGAGGGCTGTCTCTAATTCTGGCCTCTTTCCAATAAAGGCCTGGACCGCGATGCACTTGAGTGAAATAAAGGCCCGGGCCTATATTAGAGGATTTACGGTAGTCCTGTTTCATAGATGTACACATCCTTAAAGTTTGTGGAAACACATTTATCTACAGCAATCATTCTGCCTGAGTTTATTTTATTTGGTTGAACTTGGAGGAAAGTTAAAGGTATAGTGGAGGATTTTGGTAAATTTTTGAAAAGACCCGCCCTCTCCACCTAAAAAAATAAAACAGAAATGCACATGCTCAACCCTTTACCCGCTCCTGAGAGGGAATGGCTATTAAATGCGTGAGAGAGCTTGCACGAGCCCATTTCTCCTCGTGCAAGCTGTTTACAAGTTGCTGTGTGCATCGCTCATACAGGCTTACTTTCCAAAAGATTTGAAATTTTCCACTATGTAAGACTCACTCATAAGTGAAAATGGGGACGAGCACGTAAGACGGCCTTATGTACTGTAAACATATCCACAGAATGATTGACAGTTAGGAGGACCACTTATTTTGATTATCTACTTTTTTTTTTTTTTTTTTTTTACTCCTTACATGCTAGACAATGTTTCAAATTTGAAATACATCAATGCAATGTAATATCGTTATGCATTTTTAGAAACAACAGCAAATAATAGAAGTAGAAAAGTTGCACTCCGTCTATTCCTATTAAAACCTCATTCATTGAAAAATAATAATACCCCTGCATTATAGATTCTGAATGGCTTTGCATCACAAAATGCTGCACAAAATCAGTGCAATGCAATACCTCGACGCCTGATGTCCCCGCCCCCTCCACAGACGCTCTGCTGCACCTCTCCCAAAGTGCCGCGGACAGGAGACCGGCTTGTTTTGTTTTTATGACCGAAATTACGGTAAACAACTCGTGAAGTTTGACCCAATAGAAGAGCGAGGTGCGCGAGAACGCTGGGACCCTTTTTCCACCTGGATCACCGCTCTTTTTGGCCCTCATGTCCCTCCGTCATCGGACTAAACTCGCCCCCACTTCCTCACCGCTTCGGCCGTATCTAGACCCACAGTGTGTAGCACAGACCACGCTTAAATATTGAACATAATTTAAAAATGTATTTTAAGCTTACTGCAACACACTGCTGTAAGAGTATAACCAGGAAGCGAGGTAGGAGGGCAAAATAGGTTTAGCGCCACCTCAGCACGGGGAGCAAATGGATAAAAATAGACCGGAGGAAAAAAAACATGAATCGATTCTCTTGCAAACGTATCGATGCATCGGATCGTCGGCTGTTGGATCGATGCATCGATACAAAACGGTTATTATTTACACCCCTAATTTACACATCACTTCCTCTAGAAATAAAGGAAAATTTAGAGCATGAATCTTAACAGTAATATTTAAAACATTAAAACTGGTCAAATCCTTGAATTCTTGACAGGCTTTTTAATAGCATCCAATCCTCCTTTTCTAAGGTTCCCTGAGAACTTTTTTCTAAAAAGGATGGAAAGCTGCTTTCACTCCTTTTGACGACACAGATCTCGGAGTCGCCATCAATCTGTCCTCTGATCAGTTATGTTGTTCCTCAGGTGCTGGTGATGATGTGCAACATCTTCCTCCATGTTCTGAAGAGTCGGCTCTTACCTCTGTCTAAAATCAACCTAGTGGTGTTTGATGATTGCCACCTGGCAATCACAGAGCACCCGTACCGTGACATCATGAAAGTAAGGCTGCTTCCAAAACCTTTAGCCGCACACATACCGGGCATCTGAGCTGACATGGGTTGTTCTTTTAATCTGTGTTTAGTTTTTCGAAGAGTGCACTAGTGGGCCGCGTATACTGGGCCTCACCGCTTCCATCCTCAACGGGAAATGTGACCCGTCGGATTTGGAGCAGAAGATCCAGAATCTGGAGAGAATCCTGAAAAGCAATGCTGAAACGGCCACCGACTTGGTGGTCCTGGACAGGTAGGAACCACTTTTACTGATTAAAGGACGGAACTACATCAAAAACAGACGTGGTTTTATTGGATTACATTTAGATCCATTAGAGCCGGGATTCATTTTCACTAAAAGAGGCTGTAGTATAGCTTATAGCAATAGGGAATCCATTATTACCTTTAACAGGAAGGAATAAGGCCTCTTTAGAAACTGTTTAAATTTATTGAACAATACAGAATCAGAAACTGATGCTTAGAATCACCAAATCTAAACGGAGCTCCACCAGAAACTTGGTTCAAAACTAAAGGGGGAAATAGACTGGAAGAGATACAGCAGCGAAGCAGCTTACGCACATATGTTGGAAAACAGAAAGTTCCACCAGAGGCTGCAAAGCACGCTCCACAGCAACTGATTTTCCTGAGCAGAGAAGAAGTAATTTAATCAGTTATATATTGATACTTTTCATGGTGAACAGATCTGTAGGAAAATACTGCTATGATGCTTAAGAGGGACAATGCAGGACGGACGTGTTTCTTTTGTGACTCCCTTTTACAGTGTTGCTTTACGTCACACTCCCTTGCATGAAATTTAAAAATAAGTTCATCAAAGCTCGATGGGAATCACCTTTCCTTGCCAGGGTTCCCGCGGGTCCTAAAAAGTCATAAAAGGCATTGAATTTTTCAAAATAAAACTAAGGCCTTAATTGGTATTAAAATGTCTTAAATCAGTCTTTCGTAGGTCTTAATTTTTAAAACATCATAAATAGGATTATTTTTATTACAATTTATTTTTGTAATCTAAATAAAACGTTAAAATTAAAAAAAAAATTGTATTATTTAAAAAAGAAATAACGGCTCGCCATTATTGGTTCTGTCCTGATGGGGGAACCAATAAAAGCGTTGTTGTGGCCGGGACATTTGGGAGATGCACCATTTACTTTTTGTCTGGAAAATATGAGCAAGTGTAAATGTAACAAAAATTGGCTCCAGCCAAGAGTTTTCTCCGTGGCTAAAACCAGGGAACATACATGAGGCACGGTGTACAGGTGCTGGTCATAAAATTAGAATATCATGAAAAAGTAGATTGATTTCAGTAATTCCATTTAAAAAGTGAAACTTGTATATTATATTCATACATTACATACAAACTCATATATTTCAGATGTTTATTTTGTTTAATTTTGATGATTACAAATGACAACAAATGAAAATCTCAAATTCATCATATCAGAAAATTAGAATATTACTGAAGACCAATAAAAACAAAGGATTTATAGAAATGTTGGCCAACTGAAAAGTATGAACATGAAAAGTATGAGCATGTACAGCACTCAGTATTTAGTTGGGCCTCCTTTGGCCTGTATTACTGCAGCAATGCGGTCGTGGCATGGAGTCGATCAGTCTGTGGCACTGCTCAGGTGTTATGATAGCCCAGGTTGCTCTAATAGTGGCTTTTAGCTCTTCTGAATTGTTGGGTCTGGTGTATTGCATCTTCTTCTTCACAATACCCCATAGATTTTCTATGGGGTTAAGGTCAGGAAAGTTTGCTGGCCAATTAAGAACAGGGATACCATGGTCCTTCAACCAGGTACTGGTAGCTTTGGCACTGTGTGCAGGTGCCAAGTCCTGTTGGAAAATGAAATCTGCATCTCCAAAAAGTTGGTCAGCTGCAGGAAGCATGAAGTGCTCTAAAACTTCCTGGTATGTGGCTGCGTTGACCCTGGACCTCAGAAAACACAATGGACCAACACCAGCAGATGACATGGCACCCCAAACCATCACTGACTGTGGAAACTTTACACTGGACTTCAAGCAACGTGGATGAAGTGCCTCTCTTCTTTTCCTCCAGACTCTGGGACCTTGATTTCCAAAGGAAATGCAAAATTTACTTTCATCAGAGAACATGACTTTGGACCACTCACCAGCAGTCCAGTCCTGTTTCCCTTTAGCCCAGGCAAGACGCTTCTGACGCTGTCTGTGGTTCAAGAGTGGCTTGACACAAGGAATGCGACAGCAGAAATCCATGTCTTTCATACGTCTGTGTGTGGTGGTTCTTGAAGCACTCACTCCAGCTGCAGTCCACTCTTTGTGAATCTCCCCCACATTTTTGAATGGGTTTTGTTTCACAATCCTCTCCAGGGTGCGGTTATCTCTCTTGCTTGTACACTTTTTTCGACCACATCTTTTCCTTCCCTTCGCCTCTCTATTAATGTGCTTGGACACTGAGCTCTGTGAACAGCCAGCCTCTTTAGCGATGACCTTTTGTGTCTTGCCCTCCTTGTGCAAGGTGTCGATGGTCGTCTTTTGGACAACTGTCAAGTCAGCAGTCTTCCCCATGATTGTGTAGCCTATAGAACTAGACTGAAAGACCATTTAAAGGCTTTTGCAGGTGGTTTGAGTTAATTAGCTGATTAGAGTGTGGCACCAGGGGCCATCAATTTTGAACCTTTTCACAATATTCTAATTTTCTGATATGATGAATTTGAGATTTTCATTTGTTGTCATTTGTAATCATCAAAATTAAACAAAATAAACATCTGAAATATATGAGTTTGTATGTAATGTATGAATATAATATACAAGTTTCACTTTTTAAATGGAATTACTGAAATCAATCTACTTTTTCATGATATTCTAATTTTATGACCAGCACCTGTATTTTGTGCAAGAAGTCGTTCAAGCTCGGAACGATGGGAATTAAGGCAGTGGAGTCACACATGCGAAGCCCGAAACACAAAGCGTAAAAATCGAGTTACCGAGAAACAGCCGGTGTTTCTCAGTTTTGTTCCACCCTTGTCTCTACAACGCCTCTACTTATCACCAAATCCAACGTGTTAAGAAAACGATACATAGAAAAATAACTGCAAAAAATACTGGTTATGTTGTGGCTTTAAAACTGATTTGTTTTGTTCCCTGTTAAAACAAAGTTTGTGAATTCAGTTAAATAATTGTTAAATATATATGTCATTTGTGTGTTTTTAGCCATAATGTGGGACAAGGGGATATCGCATTTAGGAAAAGGTGCATGTCAATATATTTGACCTTTAAAAAAAAGAATTTGTCCCGCTCAAATGGGGGAACCTGCTTTAGTTTGTGGGCGGCAGGGGAGACATTTTTAAAAGACAAAAAATCTAAACTATCCCGTACAAACTGGGACATCTAGGCTGTGTCTGAACGTCCACCTTAACCCCTTAATCCTTTAATCAATATATAGAGTGGTGACTATGGTGGACTTTATAGTGAACTCAGTTACCCCACCCTTTGGACAGATGATCCCTACTATTCACTCTCTGTTGGTCACGTGACTCCGCCTCCAACGCACAGTGCCTTCGCCAACTTTATTTGTCACCGCTGTCAGGTAGCGACAGCCATGACAAAAAAATCCCATAATGCTTTGCAAAAAGGGAGCTCTTCTTGAAGCTTTCGGGGATATATCTGCTCGTCTAGTTACTATGGATGATCACTACTTCTCAAGGTGCATTGTGGGAAATTTCGAGTACACTATTTTTTTATCCACTTGAAGTTCAGACACTCAGTTAAATCGACATTACCACTACATACGGCCCTTTATATTGATTAGGGCCAGCATCTGTTACAGCCCTAATTACTTTAGTAAGTTTATGTTTTGTATATTATTTTATAGATCACCAAGGAGAACGCTCACCTCAGCATTCTGTCTTCTGGTTGATGAGGTCTTTGTAAGAGGAACTTTTGCCATCAGATGTTTTTTTTTTTTTTTTTGCCAAACAGGAGCGTATATGCCCCTTAAATTAGAATCTCGACCTAAATTAGGAACAGTGTTGTGTAAACAATGTAACTGTCTAAAATGGGAAGCTGTGACACGCATCTCATGAAGATACGAGATGTAACGCATCTGGTGCATTTACTGCTTTAGGAGGAGACTGGTAAAATATTGGTGAATTGGAACCTCTCTTGCTCTGGTTTCTGTCGCAGTAACAATGGCTGCATGTTTCAGGTACACCTCTCAGCCGAGGGAGGTGGTGCTGGACTGTGGTCCCTACGTGGACAAGAGCGGCCTTTCATCCCGTTTGCAGGCAGAGCTGGATGAAGCTCTCCTCTTCCTCAACGACTGTAACATCCATGTTTCCAGGGAGGACAGAGATCCCACCTTTATATCCAAACAGGTGTGAATCACACAAACATGCAGATTTATATTGGAAATAAAGACTGTTAAAATGGCTCCTGAGTGTTTCATCTGATTCCCTCATCTTGCTGTAGATCCTGAGCGATTGCCGGGCTGTGCTGCTGGTTCTTGGTCCCTGGTGTGCAGATAAGGCTGCGGGTATAATGGTGCGGGAGCTGCAGAAGTACATCAAACACGAGCAGGAAGAACTCAATAGAAAGTTCCTGCTCTTTACCGACACCATCCTGCGTAAGGTGCACGCTCTCTGCGAGGAGCACTTCTCCCCCGCCTCCCTGGACCTGAAGTTCGTCACGCCGAAGGTCCTGCGGCTGCTGGAGATCCTGCATGAGTATAAGCCACTGGAGCGACAGCAGTTCGAGAGCGTTGAGTGGTACAACAACCGCAACCAGGACAACTACGTATCGTGGAGCGACTCGGAGGACGAAGACGAGGACGAGGAGGTGGAGGCCAAAGAAAGGCCCGAGGCTAACTTTCCTTCTCCGTTCACCAACATCCTGTGCGGGATCATCTTTGTGGAGAGGCGCTACACAGCTGTGGTTCTGAACCGGTATGATGATCCAGATCTGATATTCTCCAAGAATTTTCTTTATTTCCTTCTTACTTATTGAGAAGAGTAGTTTTAGTTCACATGATCAGCTGATAAAAGCAGTCAATGAGCTTCCAGGTTTACCACTATTTGTTTTTTAGTCTGATCAAAGAAGCAGGGAAGCAGGACCCAGAGCTGGCCTACATCAGCAGCAACTTCATCACCGGCCACAGCATCGGCAAGAACCAGCTGAGGAACAAGCAGATGGAGGTGGAGTTCAGGAAGCAGGAGGAGGTGAACAACTTTTCCTTTGTTGGACCGTGTACAGCTGTGACAGGACGGCTGAGTTAGTCCATCTTCTCCTCGCAGGTTCTCCGAAAGTTCAGGGCTCATGAGACCAACCTGCTGATTGCCACCAGCATCGTGGAAGAAGGTGTAGATATTCCAAAGTGCAACCTGGTGGTCCGCTTCGACCTGCCCACAGAGTACAGGTCCTATGTTCAGTCCAAGGGTAGAGCCCGGGCCCCCGTCTCCAACTACATCATGTTGGCTGATTCTGAGCGGACCAAGAGCTTCGAAGAAGATCTGACCACCTACAAGGCCATCGAGAAGGTATATTTTTGTTTTCTAAAGTGAGGAATATCATCTGATGGAGGAAAAGGACAGGAAAACTTCATGGTGCTGCGACTTTCCTCTGAGCAGATCCTGAGGAATAAATGCTCTAAATCCGTGGAGGTTGGAGAGTTTGAAGCGGAGCAGAGTATGGATGATGATAACCTCCTCCCTCCGTATGTCCTGCGTTCTGAGGATGGAGGTCCACGCGTCACCATCAACACTGCCATCGGGCACATTAACAGGTATCCTCCTCAGGTCTGTGTGATTGGATGGGTTCTGAAGGAGAACGAGTGTTTAAGCTCCTGCTGTCCTCAGGTATTGTGCTCGGCTGCCCAGTGACCCGTTCACGCACCTCGCTCCCAAATGTAAAACCGTGGAGACAAGAGATGGACGCTTTCAGTCTACGCTCTTCTTACCCATAAACTCTCCTCTGAGAGTTCCAGTCAAGGTACAGACCCTTTGCCGTAGTTTCTTAATGCCTGATCTCATGCTGTCCATCATACTGAGGGGTCTGTATGTTCAGGGTCCCGTCATGAACTGCGCCCGTCTGTCTGAGAAAGCTGTTGCTCTGCTCTGCTGTGAAAAACTCCATAAAATAGGTAAACCTCAGAGTTAGATTATCAGGAAGGCTAATTTGGATCTCTGCTGTTTGATTCGGCTCATCCTGCTCTGCGCTCCTTCACAGGCGAGCTGGACGACCACCTGATGCCTGTGGGGAAGGAGACGGTGAAGTACGAGGAGGAGCTTGACCTCCACGACGAGGAGGAGACCAATGTCCCGGGTCGGCCCGGCTCCACCAAAAGGAGGCAGTGCTACCCTAAAGCCGTACGTCTGCCTCTTTTCAGCCCAGTCATCTGAAGTTGGATCAGTAACCTAACGGCGTTGTGTCCTGTTCTTCGACAGATACCAGAATGTCTGCAAGACAGCTACGCCCTGCCGGAGCAGACCTACTTCCTGTATGTGATTGGGATGGTCCTCACCACGCCGCTCCCCGATGAGCTGAACTTCCGTAGGAGGAAGCTGTACCCCCCCGAGGACACCACTCGATGCTTCGGCATCCTGACAGCCAAACCGATACCCCGAGTGCGTCTACATCCGCACGCTTCTCTTTCCATGAATCCTGCTATGTTTCTCCCCTCTCTGGGATAACCGCGATTCTACATCTTCTTGGTTTATAGATCCCCCATTTCCCGGTGTACACGCGCTCTGGGGAGGTGACCATCTCCATCGAGCTGCAGAAGTCGGGCTTCACACTCAGCTCGGCCCAGCTGGACCTCATCACCCGCATGCATCAGTACATCTTCTCTCACATCCTCCGTCTAGAGAAACCTGCACTTGAGTTCAAGCCAACGTTGGCGGACTCGGCTTATTGCGTTCTACCTCTGAATGTCGGTGAGTGCTCCTCCTCTTCCTCATACTATACAGTCCCAGTCGGCATCCTAACCTCATCCCATGTCTTCCGTTTCAGTTGGAGACTCTGACACTCTTGATATGGACTTTATGTTCATGGAAGACATTGAGAAGTCAGAGGCCCGAACAGGCATTCCTACCACTAAGTACACCAAGCAGAACCCCTTCATCTTCAAGCTGGAGGACTACCAGGATGCTGTGATCATTCCAAGGTACCTCAGTTTTGCTCTGATTGTTTCACACCCTGCAGACAGTAAAATGCTGAACAGCTGTCGGCCGTCTCCTCCTCAGGTATCGAAACTTCGACCAGCCTCATCGTTTCTACGTCGCTGACGTCTACACAGACCTGACGCCGCTCAGCAAGTTCCCATCGCCGGAGTATGAGACCTTCGCAGAGTACTACAAAACCAAGTACAACCTGGACCTGTCCAACCTGAACCAGCCGCTGCTGGATGTAGACCACACCTCTTCAAGGTAAGCAGGACTCAGACTTGATGGGTTATTCTGAGAAGCTAAGTGAGTTTAAGAGGCAGAGGAAGCTCACCTGCCGCCCCCAGTTCCTCATACTGCCAACATATCTGACCGTCTTATTGACAGGAATCAAGTGACTTAAGTAGCATTACCCAGACTTTTGGACTGCTGACAGCACAATAAACCTCATTCTTTGGATTTTAAAACTGTTAGAAATGCTGTTTTTTGCCATTTTGGTTGGGCCTCAGTTGATCGGGTCTCTGCTGTCCTCAGACTGAACCTGTTGACGCCTCGACACCTGAACCAGAAGGGGAAAGCTTTGCCTCTGAGCAGTGCGGAGAAGAGGAAGGCCAAATGGGAGAGTCTGCAGAACAAACAGGTAGATCTGTTCAGCGTTTTGCTTGTTCTGTGAGTACTGCAGCTTTCAGCCTGTTAACCGTGGATGTTCTGGTGTCAGATTCTGGTTCCGGAGCTGTGTGCCATCCATCCTATTCCGGCCTCCCTGTGGAGGAAAGCTGTGTGTCTGCCCAGCATCCTGTACCGCCTCCACTGCCTGCTGACGGCCGAGGAGCTGCGGGCTCAGACTGCCACCGAGGCTGGAGTGGGGGTGAAGACCCTCCCCCCTGACTTCAGGTGACTCAGCAGACCCAGTCATCTCTGTTGCATCATTTAGGGTTAATAGCAATTGTTCTTTAAAGCGATTATCTTAGCGTTTGAGCTCATACTCTGCAGCTGTGAGAGGAGAACTAGTGCCACTTGGTGCTCATACTTCGGGAATAATGAAAACTCATTATAATATACAAATTTTCCCATTTATTCTGCAGATTTTTATTAATTTTTTTGAAGAACACAAGCATAGATCACTGAAACTTCAATTTATGTCCTATAGTTATTTAACGGTCATGATATCAATGTGATGCTGCTCTGATCCCTAACCCTTTATGTCCAGACCAACAGTAACTGTGAGGTTCAGGAGTGTCAACCACAAATGCAGAGTGAGCAAAAATTAAAGGACAAAGCTGAGGCCTAGTGTTGATATTTATATAGGAATATATCAGGTCTGCAACTTTGCTCTCTGATCAGTAATCAACCATTATTGATCTTAGGAATCTGTGGCCAACATTTTAGCCCATCCCTTCTCAGGTGCTAGATGTATTAGTGTGGAAACCAGAAGTATCTGAATTACAGTTTTAACCCAGATGACCTTCTAATGAATTTAATCTAAAATTGAAAACTTGCAAAATGTTTCTAGAGTTATTGCTCACACAGTAAAACATTTTAGCCGTCTATTTCTGTTGTAATAAACTATATTCCATAGTCCAAAAAACCTTTTCTCTCCTTGGTTGGGTGTCTTTTTGCACAGATGCATTCATTAGTGGAGCGTGACATGGATGTGATCAGCCTTTGGTTCTGTTGGTGTGTAATAAAATCCCATATTGCTGTGATGGCAGGCATTGGCAGGGTCTGGTGTCTGTTGTTTTCTTTAGATGATACCCTTTGGTTCGTTTTGAGGTTTAGGTAAGGATAGTTTGTTGGCAAATCAACATCATCATCTTCCGACTGAATCCGAGACCTTCATTTACAAATGATATAAAAAGCAAGTGAAATTTACTTTGGTGTTGAAGAGAAGATTGGTCCTCTTGGTGTGTCTCTGGTTTTGTGGTCCTTCTTGAACCACTGACTCCCACAGCTTATGAATCTTGCACCCAAACCTTGACTGGGCTTTAGTTGCTAATCCTGTTCTCCCTGTTGATTGGGCAGTTTTTTTTTCTATCTCTACTAACGTTCAATTAACTTGCTTCTATGTTATCCACAGGTATCCAAACCTGGACTTTGGCTGGAAGAGATCCATTGACATAAAAGCTCTTAGCCCCTGTCCCGAATCCTGCAGCGAAGAGGCTGAATGTAAGCACCAAAATCTCACTTTCTTAGCACTTCCCAGCAGTCACCAGGGGCCACTCCTGGCCCCTGCAGACGGGCCCTGCACTGGGAACCTAACAAATGGCACTACCGTGATCAATGACGGCCACAGAGACGAGCACCTTCAACAACTTGACAGTTGCCAAGGCTGCGACGGCAGCTCTGAATGGAAACACGACGCTACCTCAGTTCCTGCGCAGGCCCCCCTCAGCTCAAGTCCTCCTCAGCCCAGCCATGAATGTACCTCCGGGAGGACCTCGCACCACATTAATGAAGCTACCTCAGACTGCACTCGTACAGCACCTTCCCCTGACCTAACCGCCGGGCCCCAGGCTGTGGACTCCCCAAGGAACCTGGGCCCCAACCCTGGCCTCATCTTGCAGGCCTTGACTCTGTCCAACGCCAGCGACGGCTTCAACCTGGAACGGCTCGAGATGCTCGGGGATTCCTTCCTGAAGCACGCCATCACCACCTACCTGTTCTGCACCTACCCTGACGCGCACGAAGGGAGACTCAGCTATATGCGCAGCAAAAAGGTGCGAGAGACCAACGTTAGCCAGTCTATTAGGTTCCACTAACCAGAACAGATAGAATGTTTAGCTCTCTATTCCAGCATGAATCTACCAGAAGCCTTTCATGGTCTTGTGTCCCTCAGGTGAGCAACTGTAACCTTTACCGTCTGGGGAAGAAGAAGGGGCTTCCCAGCAGGATGGTGGTGTCCATCTTTGACCCTCCTGTGAATTGGCTGCCTCCTGGATACGTGGTGAACCAGGACAAAAGCAGCTCAGACCGAGTGGACTCTGAGGAGGTTGGTTCTCTTTCCTGTTTCTATAGAAACCTGCTTGGGGTGACACCAGGTTGATGTTGGACATGAGGTTGACTCTCTTCTTCATGTTTCCCGTCGGTCATCCAGGCGAGAGAGGAGCTGGTTTCCAACGGTAGATCTGGAAACGACTTTGATGATGAGGATCGGGACGACGAGGGTGAGGATGTGGATGAAGATGAGCTGATGTTGAAGGATGAACCAAAGGATGACGTCAACATGGAGGATGACCTGGAATACTACAAGGAGCACATCCGTTTCATTGACAACATGCTCCTGGGGTCCGGGGCGTTTGGAAAGAAGATCTCCCTCAGCAGCTTCGGCCCCCCCACAAGCCCAGCTCCAGGCTCCTCCCCTTCCATGGACTCCTCCTATGATTGGAAGGCCCCCAAGAAGCCCGCCCCTCACTCCCACTGTGGTTCAGCGGCCGAGGAGTTTGACTACAGTTCGTGGGATGCCATGTGCTACCTGGACCCCAGCAAGGCGGGCGAAGAGGACGACTTTGTGGTGGGGTTCTGGAATCCATCGGAGGAGAACTGCGGCACGGAGCTGGGAAAGCAGTCCATCTCCTACGATCTGCACACAGAGCAGTGTATCGCAGACAAGAGCATCGCCGACTGTGTGGAGGCTCTGCTTGGCTGCTACCTGACGAGTTGTGGGGAGAGGGCCGCCCAGATGTTCCTCTGCTCGCTGGGCCTCAAGGTGAGACAGAATATCTTAATCTGGAGATGCCTCACACAGCAGGAATAAATATCAAACCTCAGAAAACTCACAGATTATTCAATGCTTTCTCCTGTTTCACTGATAATTATCCTCTTCAGATGAAAAAGAAAAACTGGGTTAAAAGTAGGGCTGGGCGATATAGAAAAAAAGCTTATTGATAAAAAAAAATACATATTGATCGATATCGATAATTATTGAAAAGATTTTAAACCATATTTTATGTGCAGCTCTGCCTGGACTTTTTATAATATTGCTAAATTATTTAATTTTAATAAAAAACACAAACGCAGACTTCGAATTAAATCTTTATTTAACCAACTTTTTTAACCATAACAGAATTGTTTTAAAGAAAAATAACTTAAGAGACCTGAGTTATGTTATTAAATACTGACAAAGAATAAACTAAAGTGACCAGAAAAGTGACCAAAATAAATATAACAAATAAATAAATGCCCCCCCCCCCCACCGCCGCCGCCGGCCCCGTTTCCTGCTTTAACATGAGTTATTACTTTGAAGTTTCTGGCCCCTCAGTATTTTTCTCTCAATTGTTAGAACTACGTGGGAAACTGCCCAGAACTGAATATATATATTCAGCTCGTACTCCTGGGTGTGAGCGGCTGAGATGATAAAAAAAAAAAAAAGTTGGTTGTGTTATCAGACTTCGTTTTCACTGGTTCAAAAACCTTTCTTTGAAACAATTTCATCCGCCTCTCCTTGCTGCACATCTTCATGTGCTCTGTGTTGTGGTTTGAGAGGGCGGCGCTTTGTGACGGCGTGCCTGGGTCCGCGATTGTGATTGGTTGGGAGGAAGCAGTGACTAGCATAAACCTACATGCTAGGCTACAATGAGAAGGAAGGAAAACTGCGTTTCTTTTTTATCGAACTTTTATCGACCCTCTTTTTTTCTATTGCGCCAAACGTCTATCGATCGATATATATCATTATTGAATTATCGCCCAGCCCTAGTTAAAAGTACGTCTGCAACTAACGATTACTTTGCAAATCGATTCATCTATCGATTATATTTTCGGTTAATAATCGGACAGTAAAAGGTTCCTTAAAGAAGGTTCCTCTTTATGAAATTAGGAAGTACTGCCATTTACATATTTATTTTTTTTTGTATAATTTTGGTAATTACTGCTCTAAGTGGGTCGTTCTGTCAGCTAAAGGTACGCTTAAGAGTCTCTGCACTCCAGTTAATCGATTACTAAATTAGTTGACGATTATTTAAATAATCGATTAATCACAATTAATATAATACATTTTTTCAGCCCTATTTAAAGCAAATTCATCAGTGTCCCAAAACAGTGAAGAGTTGAACAGAGTTCTTTGGTTCATTATCACTTTCCATCCTAGCTCGTTTTTTTCTTACCTTAATCTGTATATTCATTCATATCTCTTGTTTCAGTGTAATTTATTGTCTGACTACTTCCTAATCCAGAGTTTTATGCTTAGTGTTTCCTTTTTAGGACATTTGGAGGGGGGAAAGATCTATTTTGGCCATATATTTCGATTTTTTTAAACAATATTTTTCCCATAAAACAATGGGGTGCAATATACTACTATCACAACCCCCTTCTGTAGATGCCGCCGGGTTTTTTTTTCTTTTCAGCGCACCTCCCCAAACAGCATGTCTACTAAAACAACAAATAATTGAATGATCAATACCTTCTGGTGAACATATACAGACTGTTCTTTCTTATTTATCTTTACATTTAATGTTGATATTTTCTGAGTAGAATATCGTAATATACCGTAATATAATCGTGTTGTGACCCAAGTAGGGATGGGCAATTCATTGCATTTGCAATTTAATCCCAATTTAAGGAAATGCAATCTTCACCCAATTCTGGTCATGTTACATTTTGCAAGACTATCAGACAAAGTTTTTCTACATCTTGGTCCAGGCCATTATTAGAAGGAGGCCAGAATTAGAGGCAGGTGTCTATTTCTATTTGATCAAAACAGACTACCAGTGGAATGAATAAAAACGAGATTTTGTGTCTCTTTGAACCTATAAAATACTAGGTTCATTTATTGAAAAAGTGCAGTTACAATAACGGTATACAGAACATTATTCAGACATCTTCCAGCAGCAGCAATTTTTCTGCACGGCAATACGAAAAGAAAAAGACGCAGAATGGAATCTTGGCCAAACTGACTTGCGAAACAAAGTAAAAAAAAAAAAAAAAATGGAAACTGTTCTGCCATCACAGCCAAATTTGATTTGAGGCAGGCTAAGTGGAAGTTGGCTACCAGTATCGTATATTTCAAGGGAAATTCAGAACAACGAGGCCGACGAAATTCTGTCATTTTAACGTGCAGGTTACCACCAGACCTACTGGTAATCACATTTGTCTTTCAGATCAGAACGATTGTGTAAGGCCACTACGATCTCTATGTAAGGGTGGGATTTCCAATGCTAATGGCTTGGATTCGTTAGCAAACATTGCCCCCCAGTGGTACTTGCATGTTACTATCACAAGTTGTTGAGGACTGACCATCTGCTCGTTGGTTCTAATTATAGCCCCGGCCTGTATACGAGTACGGCCAAATATTTACCTCCGCCAACAGCGAGACCGGCCATTATTAGAGACCCGGCCGCTAATGGAATACAGGCCAATATTAGAGGATTTAGGGCACATCCAATTAGCTGTACTATGTTTAAAGTGGGTTTGTTTCCACGAAAAATTTATTAAGCTTCCTGCTAGCATGCAAATTTAAAGGGCAGATTATACTTCTGCAACCGCGCACTTCAAATATCGCTTGGTTCTGGTGGCAAACCAGTTTTGCTGGTATGCTTCTGAACCGTCGGCTTTTAATTTCTAGGGACGCACAGCAGTTTCCCGCCAAAGCGCAAGGGGGAGCCTGATCGAGAACTCACGAGAACTTTGGCGGCACCGGCGGGAGTGCTTATCTTCCAAAACAACAATGGCGCGTCTGCAAGATATCACGATCACAGAGATGGATCTAGAGTTGCTAGACATCGAAAGGGAACAGGTTCTGTTTATGGAGCGAACCTCCTCGATTAACCTTTCATTGTAGTTGTCCTTTGTAGTTGTTTCTCAGTTTTTTTAAAAATGGCGCACCCAAACACCGAATTGAGAAGGACGACAACACAGACAGCTGGAAAGACTGTGCGGGGGCGTGGTCGCAGAGACAGATTTGACGGTTGCAGAGTCAAGCATAAATTGGCCTTTAGCAGGCAGGTAGAAGTGAACACTTTTTCAGACAAAAGATAGAATAAAGCAGGGCATACAATGCTTTATTTTCTATTGTTGCACGCAGCTACAGCTCAAACTGTACAATCAAAGTGCAGGGTTTAAAAGTTCACAGCTCAGGATTCCTGTTCTCACACTGTGCAGCCTGACTCTCTGATGCAACCTTACGACGGCCGACTGAATTTAAAAGATGTTTTAAAAGATTTTCTCCTGACCTTACCTGATTCCTGATTAGGAGGTGGTTGTGAGAGGCTAATCCTACCTGTTTACCCCCTGTGTACTAAACGAAGCAGGACGCACGATGAGGCTGAAAGTCGGCCCGATCGAAAAATTCTCACACAACTGGAGAATGGGGCTCAGAAAGGCAAAAAATCGTACAGTGTATGCCCGGCTTAATGTCCTGCAACTATGGACTCTTAATTAACAAGCTTTGAAGGGAATGAAAAAACTGAAACACTTTAATAACACATCTACATGCTTGGGGATGGTGCATAGGGAAATCTAAATAAAATCCCAATATTGGTTGAAAATAATAGCTTTTTTTTGGGCAAAATTCTTCAGTATCAGGATGCGTGTCTCATCGCTCCATCCTGGCCAATACTCACCCATATTCCTTTGTTCTCTCCTGATGCTGCTGTTGGCAGGTGCTGCCGGTGCAGAGGGGCTCTCACACGGCAGCGGTGGTGCCACGAGTTCTGACCTCAGCCGTGGAGCTGATGTACGGCTGGTTAAAGATCCCGCCTCGCTGCATGTTGTCCCACCCTGACGCAGAGCGGACGCTGCAGCACCTCATCTCGGGCTTTGAAAACTTTGAAAAAAAGATCAACTACACATTTCAGAACAAGGCGTACCTGCTGCAGGCCTTCACCCACGCCTCGTACCACTATAACACCATCACAGGTCCGGTTGGCCTCATTGGGTAACTACCGCTCGCCATGATGCTGGTCTCTGACACCGGCTGTCTGCTGTGTCCTCAGATTGTTACCAGCGGCTGGAATTTCTGGGCGACGCGATTTTAGACTACCTCATAACGAAGCACCTTTATGAAGACCCGCGGCAACACTCGCCCGGAGTGCTGACCGACCTGCGCTCGGCGCTCGTCAACAACACCATCTTCGCCTCGCTCGCCGTGAAATACGACTATCACAAGTTCTTCAAGGCCATCTCTCCAGAGCTGTTCCACGTCATCGACGACTTTGTGCAGTTCCAGCTGGAGAAGGACGAGATGCAGGGCATGGACTCTGAGGTGAGTGAGTGAACACCTGAGGCCTTCAGCCGGAATCTCAACTCTCAGCAAATATCTGCTTCATATTCCAGAGGGTTCAGGACCGAGAATAACAGACATTTGGATTCAATTTGCCTGGAAATGACGAATTTGGCATCAGATCTGCTTCTGTTGTTCCCGAGAAAGATTGTTCTGCCTCAGGAATAGCAGAAATAAAATAAAAAAGTAGAAAATATGTGGTTGTGTTTGGCTCTGTTTTTAATGATTGTCAGTCACTTAAAACAAAAAATAATTTGTCTTCCTGTTAGTTTATTTTCAGTCTAAACGTACAGATCAGAGCATTAATCTAAAGCTAATGGGTTAACCACACCAACATTTCAAAACAATCATCTATTTGTTCTGGAGCCAATAATTCTCTAACATAAATCTGATGCTCATTTAAAACTCAGATCAGTGTTTAAAATCAAACTATCAAATGGTTGCATTTTCTCACTGCAGGCAAACTCCTGTGGCTGCATCCATTCCTCTCGGAGAGAGCAGCTTGTAAATCTACTGAGCTAGTTTTCTTCCATCACATCTGGGAAACAGAAAAAAAATCCGCTTGTTAGTGCAGTGGTTTATTGTTTAATTTAAAATCTGGGAACTACACTTTAAATCAGTCATTTGCAGACATTTCAGTTTTTCCTTTGTTTAAATACCAACACGTTTTACCTACAAACATGTCAGTTCAGCTTATCTACATGTTTGCAATGTTAATATGCGTGCAGGACATCAAGCATGTATGATATGCAGCAAAGTTTATGACAGTTTTCTAAACAAGCAGCATATGATAAAAAAAATAAGCAAATATTAAGGAAAAAGCCAGAGCTCTATCATTTAATAGATGCTCTTATATGAATCATTTTCCCTCCTGATTCAGGTGTGAATAAGCCAAAGTTTGGAATACAATCCTCAGATCCTTAGAGATGACGATAAGACCTATTTCCCATCATGTCCTTGACCCTGGATTATTTATTTTTATGCATCCTGCTCCACTCTTCTCTTCTCAACTTCTCTTCATTCTACTGTCACTCCCTCTTCTCGCTCACTCCTAACGGCATTATCCTTTACCTCTGCATCAACTTCATGATCATTAGTGGCTCTGGTCTTCTCATTTACGAACATTAACATATTTGCAACACAGTTATCTTATAAAAACCAACAAGGAGAACACTTAACACCAACAGGAGTGTACCCAACTAATCTGCATCTTGAGCTGGAAGAGATAGCTGTATCTCTTCCAGCTCACAGACTCTTCTGAAATGTTTTCTTCCACGTTTTCCTGTCCAGCCAGTATAGATTGACATGAGTTTAAATTGATAAAGCAGATTTTTTTCTGCCTGTACCCTCAGACGTTTCATTTTGAACACTTTCTGAATAGTGCACTAATTTTCTCTGTTCTGCTCATCTCATTCTCCCTTCATTCCAGTACTTTAACCTGGTCCTGTTTCCTTCCTTCTATGGATGGAACGGTTTATGAAAACCGTCCGAACCGTTCGGTTCGACTGTCTCGGTTCGATTCGCGTGTGTTTCGTTCGGTTCATGTGCTGCTCCTTTTTCTCATAGCCGAAGCGTTTACACTCCAGAGCAGAAGGTGGCGGTACTGCGACCAAAGCCAACCACCAGTAGTAAACAAGAAGAAGAAGAAGCGAAGCAGCGTAGCCGGGCGTAGCAGAAAAAAAACAGGTGTGGTGGAGAATTGTGTGGGTATGGCGAGTGGGAAAGAACAGGAGTTGGAAGACGCGCCAGCAGCACTTTATAGGTCTGCTGTATGGAACCATTTAGAGTAACCTACGATGACGGCGGAAAGAAAGTTGTGGATAAAAGTGCAACAGTGTGTAAGCATTGTGCAACACGTTTTGTTTATGCTAACAGCAACATGACCAACATGTCATCCTAACCCCGAAATCCCACATACTCTGTTAGCGCTCCGCCCCGCTGCGCTCAAGACCGCCTGCACAAAACAAAGCCTACAGCCTCCTCTGTGGCTCCCGTCCGCTCCGCTCTGAATTCCTTGGAGATGGTAGAGAGCATGCGCGAGATGATTAAATTCAAAGCAGCAAAACATGTGGAAATGATCCAGGGTTTCCGCGAATCATTTAAAAATGATTACAATTCATTAATATTTTTAGATTTTTTCATTAATTTCATTAAAAAAAAAATTCATTAATTTTTATAATTTTTTTCTTATTTTTCGGTGTAACAATAAACATATACCGAACCGAAAACCGTAACCACGAAACCGTGAACCGAACCGTGGATTTTGTGAACTGTTCCACCCCTAATATTTATATAAATATCTTTTAAAAGTTGATCACAGACTCTTCTGAAATGTTTTCTTCTGTGTTTTCCTGTCCAGCTAGTATAGATTGACAGGAGTTTAAATTGATAAATCAGATTTTTTTCTGCCTGTACCCTCAAACCTTTCATTTTGCACCCCTGCTGAATAGTGCACTAATTTTCTCTGTTCTGCTCATCTCATTCTCCCTTCATTCAGGTACTTTAACCTGGTCCTGTTTCCTTCCTTCTCTTCTTTTTTCATATTTGGTGGGCGGTTCTATCTCCACTAAATTTGAAAAATATAAGCTTGACCAAATTTTGGTGTTTTCCTGAGGCAGCCTCACCTATGCAGCAACATGGCTGCTCTTTTTTTAGAAGCAGAGTAACCGTGCGGATGAACAGCGGATTTCTGTTCGATGCAAACCTCCATGATTCTGCCTTAAAACCGTGCAACCTTTGCCTGCTGTTCACCTGGGTGTGAGAGCATGACTTTGCATCAATGGCAGATTGAATCAAGCGTTTTTGTTTAGCTATTGTCAAGTTTGGCAATAACAGAGCTGAAGGTAGATAAGTGACTACATAGGGAGAGGAATGGATAGTATCTGTTACCTAGAGAGGTTAGTGGAATTAACTATGAACATCTACAGCTACTACATGCCAAAAATCTCATCGGTGTGCCGGAACGCTACATGTCCTCCTTCACTTTAGCAGTGTTTGTGTTTTCCTTTAGCTGCGACGCTCTGAGGAGGACGAGGAGAAGGAGGAGGACATCGAGGTGCCCAAGGCCATGGGGGACATCTTTGAGTCTCTGGCTGGAGCCATTTACATGGACAGCAGGATGTCCCTGGAGACGGTGTGGCAGGTCTATTATCCAATGATGAGGCCTCTCATTGGTGAGTTTCTCTGATGGTTTCTGTTCGGCGTTTGTCCATCTGTCTCATCCCTGCAAATTCTTTTCCTCCAGAGAAATTTTCTGCCAACGTTCCTCGCTCTCCTGTCCGGGAACTCCTGGAGATGGAACCAGAAACTGCCAAATTTAGGTAGGACGCCCCAACATCTTGGTTCTACTGGAAGTTAACAGGAAATAAATAAGAAAATAAGGAATAAACCTTTAAATAGTTGGGAAAAATTGCATATTTTATTATCTTATCTAATCTTATATACAGATTTGAGCCTGTGGGGTTTGTTTTACATTACCGTCTCAAACAATAAAAAGATGAGATTCTTGTTTTATGACAAAATCAAGTTTCTAAATGCTCCGTAAGTTTCCCACCGGGTGCTGATGTGTTCATGTTCCTGTCCGCAGCCCTGCAGAGCGTACCTACGACGGGAAGGTGCGTGTGACGGTGGAGGTAGTCGGGAAGGGAAAGTTCAAAGGAGTCGGCCGCAGCTACCGGATCGCCAAGTCGGCGGCTGCCCGCCGAGCTCTGCGCAGCCTCAAAGCCAATCAACCTCAGGTCCAAACCAACTGAGCTGCCAGCAGCTCCCAGCATTAGCACCTAGCAGAGAGGACAGAGCGGCGGTCCCCGGAACGCCGCGTGGAGACGCCACAGCAGAACACTCTGAGCTCACATCCTGCTTATTTTACCTTTTCCTTTGCGCAGATACAATCTTTGTTTGTGCTTCGTGTGACCACGAGTGCTTTATCGTCCCAGCTGAAGAGGTCAGGTGTGCTGCTGTGTTCGTTAGACGAACCTCTTGCTCAATCTTAGAAAAAGCTCCGGGCCCGGTGGAAGTGAAATGGGTCCGATACCACTGCAGTTTCCCGGCTCTCTCTCTCTCTCTACACCTCCAGCCGGTTTCTTCATCAGTTTGCACTTATTCCATCAGTTTTCCGAACAATCTGTCACTCTGACGCCAAAACCCCCCTCGTAGCAAAGCGAGTGAACATGAACTCATGATTATGATGAAAATGATGTGGCCTCTGACCCTGAGGCCGGCCCTCATATCCTGAGTTAGGAGACCCAACATTCCCAGTTACTGTAGATGTTCCCATGTTGTTGTGGCTCCAGTGGAAACATGCAGACGGCTCAGCGACAGGCGAAGAGCTGTCCGCCTCTGCCGGATGTACCAAAGCTGAATCAACATGTGACGATGATCCGAGGCTGAATTATTCCTGAGGAAACCAGCTTTGGATTTTATTTCCTTCTGATTAATGTTGCTTCCTGCTAAATGTGGTCGATAAGCCTTGTTTTTTGTTTTTGTTTATTTTTTTTTCACGTGAATACCTCAGTTAACTGCATGCATCTCTTGTCTCTTTTCTGTTTGGTGCTATGTTTTTGTATTAAGCTTGAACTTCTCATCTTTTTGCACTGTAACTACAATACCTCTTTATTTGACCTTTTGTCGACCTGTCGCCATGTGGCCCTGTCCCGTCTTGCTCAGCGGGAAAGGGGCGGGGCCAGTTAGCTGTTGTTGGATCCGTGCGGATGCATCAGTGTCGCTGCAGAGGGGATCATCAGGCTGCACTCTTAAGATCCGTGTGGTTTCTACCTCAGCTCCGTGACACCGACATCCACGCTCGCTGCAGCCGCGTTTCTCAGTGCCTTTCCCACGGGGGACATCCTCCACTCATCAAAACGTCACTGAACGGGTCTTTACCTTGAAGCTTGACAAATGCATGGGCTGTACAGTGTACCAGCATTCAACACACTGAAGAGGGAGGGTTACAAACTTGAATATAATCCGCAAAAAAAAAAAAGGCTTAACAGATGAGAACAAATCGTCTGAGCGAGTCGTGATGCAGCAGGAAACTGGTTTCCAGGTTTTGGTTAATCGGTTAACAAGATCTGATGTTCTTAACTTAAAGCAGCCGAGTTGGCGAAAATATTTTTGCAGATTTTAGCTGATATTCTATTCTAGATTTACATTTTTTTGGTTGTTTTTATTTTAAACCAATAAGTATAATGTATTTGTACCCTGATTAAAATATTGTGGCCTTACATAAAAAGATGCCACTTTAGCATAGGTTTGTTATGAAACCATTTTTAAAAAACGCTAAGATGACGGCTTCCGATTCCTGATCTATATGACCCTGTTCGTTTAGAACCTGCAGAACTTCTGTTCCACTGTATTGCTCCTCTCCTTGTTTTTTTATTTTTATTTTCATGTAGAGCCGCAGGTTGCTGTAAATCCAGAGTTGCTCATCTTGCGGTAACCTAGCCCGCTCTGCAGCTCCAGCACCTTCGCTCGGCATGACTCGCTGCACCGCACCTGTCGAGTGTCTGCCTGTTTGTTTTGGTCCCACCGAGTGCAGCCTGTGGTCGCCTCTCGGATCCGACATCCTGGGTCCGCGGTGAACTCTGTGAGAGTGAAACGTTTCTGTCGGACTCTGCATCCTCCTCCTCCAGGCTCTCGTTGTTTCTTTTTTTTTTCTTTGATAAACATGTAGCACAAAGAGCATTGCACTTGGCGCCATATTTTTACCTCATGTCAGAGTGGAAGGGAGCCGGTCAAGGAGTCTGGACCGCCGGCGTTACACAGAACGTTCCCGCAGGTCGCCACCTGATCCTACACTGAAAGAAGCTTACCTGCTGCCTTCCATTAATCCAACCACAGAGAACTGCTGCGAGTTCATGTCGGGCCTGGTTCTGTTTGGATCTCTGACCTCCTGCTGACAGCAGCCTAAAGGAAAACCCACTCTGCGCTGACCTGATGATCCGCTCACTGATAAACGCCCAGCTGATACCTTTCTGTTAGATCTGCGATTATGAAACTCGTTCTGCGATCAGAGGTTTACCTGAGAGGAAACTTTCAGCCCATTTTTACGCAAGTCGTTGATCATGTTTGACTGACCGAGCCTCTGTGATGATGGATGTTTGTGTGCATTTAGTTGTCAGTTTTGCCTCAAATGCCACAAACCGTTCCAGCTGATTTCAGGAAGGCTGATTCTTCCTCCTCCTTTTTTCCCGACGAATCATTGATCCGTTTATGCTCCAGCTGGTTAAGCTGAGTCGTTTCTTACCATCTGTGAACGGTTTCTCTCAAGCTTTAATGTTGAAGCTGCCATCTGTTTGGGAATGGAGGTTTTAGGATCCTCTGAATCTAGTTTCTATTTGATTTAAATGGATTTGGTGGTTGTATCTGCTCCTGCAGACCCTGAATGTCTTTATCCAGCACTGCTCTAAGTTCCAGCACTGTCTCGGAGAGCTGCCCTCCTCCCTATTAGTAAACCCTTGACCTCCATCACTGAGAAAAATCAAATCCGTTTTCAGTTTAACATAAGAAGAAGACAGACGGAAATGGTTCAGATGTTTTTATTCATACAGAAATGCTGGTGCAGCCATTCTGGTTCTGCTTTTCTGGACGAAGTGTTCATAAAGCTCCAGCTTCTATTGAAAGAAAATGGTTAGACAGTATTAAAGGTAGAAGCTAAGCATCTGAGCCATCTGTGTTTGTCTTCAATCTCTCATGGTGAATCTGACAGATCAGTCTGAGGTACATTTAGAGAGATGTTCAGTGCCTGAGCTCCAGCAGAGGGCAGCAGTGGACTGTGATGTGCAGCAGAGCAACCTCCAACCCAAGCAGAGGGAACTGATCGGTTTAGTTTGGGTTTTTATCTCCAGTTCTAGATGCAGAGGCTGATCTTAGGTGAAGCTGCAGCCCGGTTTGTAATGTAGCTGATCCTGGGTCAGCGTGGGGAACGTCGGGAACATTAATGTAACATTAAGCTGCAGTGGTGTACAGTCTGCACCTTATGGATCACAGAGACCTTTGCTATGTTTTTTTTTTCCTTTGGATGTTTGTTTGTGTAGCTCTGTATATCTCCAATAAAGTCCTGATCATCAGCTCATTCTTCCGCTCATCTTTGAGAACATTTAACCTGATTTTCATCTGTTGCAGCCCCTTTGGGCCTGTTTCCTCTCATGCGGCCGCCCGCCATGTCCTCCTTGGTCAGCTCTGAGGCTCGTCAGCAGCACCAGGTTTATTGGCTCAGTGTGAGCAGCAGGCTGAGGCTTCGCAGCAGGTTTATCGGCCCTTTGGGACCGTGGATGGAGCAGCTCCAGCAGCAGCAGGTTCATGCTCTGAACTCAGTCACTTCTCACATGTTCCTCTGCATCATTAAGCTGGTGTTTTAAGCCCTCCTGAAATGGTCACTGACTGCAGGTCAGCTGTTCAGGGTCTGTTGCAGAAGGTGCTCTGCATCTGATTTGATCCTAAAAACTCAAACAGCAGCTATTAGTGTGACTGAATATAAAGTATTTCATTATTAAAGGTGTATTAAAGTGCAACACTGCAGCGACAATCTAGAAATAAGTAAAAATTTCTTAAATTAAGTGTTTTTACCATTGATTTCAGTAGGTAAATATAATAGTATGCCAGTAGATTGAGTATTTTTACTCTTAAAATAAAATAATTGGATAATATGCACTTGAAATATGACAATGCACCTGCTTTTTCTTATTTTAGATGCAAATCATCTTGTTCAATTGGCAAAGTTTGACCTTCTCAATTCAGAAAAACTTATTTTAAGAAAACAATTTTTTTTCTTTGCAGTGTAAATGACACTTTAAAGTTAAGCTGTTGTCCAAAACTAACTATTTAAACTACCCCCTATATAAAGTTAATTTAAAACATGAATTTGAAAATGGAAATAATTTATTCAACTCCATCTTGCCTTTCAGCAGTAATTAACACTGAGATGTTCTATTGCATATTTAAAGTGGTTGATAATATAAGAGAACATAAGATTTTTAATTAAAGAGATCTAGAGCTGATCATTTTAACCAAAAGTCTACAGTTTCCACTAAATGCTGATGCTGTTAGAAGCTTTTGAGAGGTCAAGTTATCTGGATGACGATCTAATAAATAACAGTAATGTTCCTTATAAAAAAAAAGCAACACCCCCAAACATTCAGGACTATAGGCCACAGATTTTTCTTCAAATGAATCGATCTGAGCTTAAATAACCTGGAGCATGGTAGCCTGGGTATCATTATATGGGAATATTTGGGAATTTCACAGTCCTATTCTGTTATCAGGACTTTTAAGTAGTTTAACTACTGATGATGTGATTAGCATCCATCTTGAATGCAGAAGAGGTTGCACGGACTTCAACTTGTCATTTAAGAACATTGACAAATGGAACGCTAAATTATTTAGGTCAGGATTACAAATCTATTAGAATACGGCTTTTTTTTTTTAAGGTGTTGAAATGGAAATGCCTTTAAAATCCTACCAACCCAACCAAGTGTGATTCTCATCCAATAGAGAGGTTGTACCGGCGGTAAACTGTGGAAAAAGCCAGTAATGCAGAGGAACTGTGGGAAATGGTTTGGTCGTCCGACAGGTGCCAGAAGTTGACTGATTCCTGTTCTGCTGTAATTGTGTGGAAAGAAGTGCAGATACTTTTTAAAAACCTTATTTTAAAATTTTTTCCCTTAAATTTAAATCAAATATACATTTTCTTCTATTTTGCCACAAAGCTGAACATAAACGGTGTATTTTCTATGCGGAAACACAGATAGTATGAGCATTTCTAGCTTGAATCACTTTTCTTTTTAGAACGCACTGCTTTTATAGTGAATCAGAAATGTTATTTTATTTATTATTATTTAAAATAATTCCACCATCCATCTCAGATGATAATGTATTTATTTATCCCTATTAATAATGCTAATAATTATTCATATCTATAATATACAGAAAATAATCCCGGCAAATTTGTTTTAATCTACCCTCATTTTAACTTTTAATTGCCTTCTGTCCATTTTAGAGGTTCAGAGTTTACCTGCTGAAGCTTCTGCAGTTTTCTGCCATTCAACCCTGAACTTGTACTTAAAACCAACAGAACTATCAAATGTTTCTCAGGGTTTTTTGTTACACATTTTTATTCATTTTATTTAGACTTTTTTTAGATGTGTCTCAGATTTTCCGAAATGATGTCCAGGTTTTTCTGACCTGTAGTTTCCTCTCTGCGTTTACTGAGGATTGCTTAAAGTTTCTTCTCTCTCTGTTTAAACGAGGCACATTAAGGTGAGCGGAGCTTGGAGATGTGAAGTTTGACTGTAAGGTAAAGTAAACAGGGTCAAACTGGAGCAGAGTGGAGCTGGGCGGGTCAAGCTGGGGAGGCTTAATGGTGACTTATTACCTGTGCTGATGATGTGCAGACTGCTGCTGTGTCACACCAGTCATTTATTCTTAGCTAGAACAACAAAGACCATGAACCCATGAGGTGGGGTGGGACAAGAAACCACTCTAGCTTTGGTGGGACCCGTCAGTCAGAAGTTTACAATTTGACAGATTTGAGCAGCAGCAGATTTTATCGAAATGTTTTGAACTCTACCTTTTTCCTTAAAACTATCTGGTTCCTTCTTCTTATGTTCTACTCTCAATTATCCACCTGGATCTTTTTTTTCCCCCCAACAAATCCCCTCAGTAAGTTTTCATTTCTTAAGATGCAGTTCCTCCACTCCACAAGGTTATGAATTCAAATTCCAGTGGAATAAATATGCAAAATTTATAATATTCATTACATCTTTCATTTTCAAACTTTTTTTTCCCTTTCATAATATTTTTTTTTTAATCCATAGCTTTTTCTGATCATTTTCCATCAATTGATTAAAAAAAGATAAATATATATATATGTATGTATAATTCTGTGAGTTTTTAGACGATGACTCGCCGCTATATTTATATTTTCTCGTTTTAAATTGCCTTCTGATTTTTATTTTTCTATTAAAATAGTAACCAGTAGAATGGATTTCTATTAACATTTTCTGTCTTAATAGACTTATCTTCAGCTTCCCCTCATAAAAATACACCTTTAAAGGTTCCAGATTAATAAAGTTTAAAACTTTTTTTTTTTTTTTTAGGAAATTATTATAATATATTCTGCAGGTTTATTTTACCAAGTTGTGAAGTTAAGGAAATGTATTGTTTAAAATTAAATTTGGTGTTTTTAACCCTATTGTTCTGAATGGATGTAGTTATATAAAGTGAACAAATATAGAAATAACTATAGAAAAGAAAAGAAGGGCGATGGGATGGAATAATCTCCTAATCTCACTGCAGATTCACTTACAGTAGGAGAGAAAGAGGACAAAAATGTAAGCTGTAAGAAAATATAATACAGGCTCAACATAATTGAACAATTGATGATTAAACTGCAGATTTATAGTAAAAAATGTTTACAGTCGGTCTGAAAAACAATATCTTCATTAAGTAAAATAAATTTGATTTTACATCTAAAACTTTGTAAATATTTTTATTTTTTAAGTTCAATATAAATTTGTTATTTTGCTTTATTTTGATGTATCACTTCAGTCTTCAGTATATCAGTCAATATAATAATAATCATCAAAATAAGCATAGATTTGAATTTAACCCTTTTCAACCTGAATACCTTTTTTAACATTGTGACATGTTTGAAAAAGCGACTACAAATAAACTAACAATTAATTCGGAATAAAAGTTAGATTTTTAGACTCAAGCTTTCCTCCTAAGCTCTTGGATGTAACACACACAAAAAAGGTTTTCATCAGGTTGCTGCACAGCAAACAGTGTTAAGCTAAAAATATTTCCTCTCGTGTATTAAATGTTTCGTTGAAATTGATAAATACAGCTCATTGCTTTTGTCTTGTCTTCTTTTCTCCTTATTTTTAAGCAAAAATAGATTTTACTTTTTTTTTTTTTTATTACTTTTTACATCTTGAAAAAAATTATGCTTGTTTCTGCAGTAAATTTCATTTTAATCTGAAGATGTTCTTAATTTTTTTTAAGTTGTTGCTTTGTTTGCCAAGGACTCATCTAAAATCTGAAGCATTCATTTAAAATAAAAAGTACACCTGAACACTGACATAAAATCAATCATATAATTGATAATATGAATGAAATTTTTTAATGGCTAGATTTCTATTTGTTTATCACATTGATTTGTCCTCTTTTAACAAGCTGAACTTTTTCCTGAGTTTTTTTTCCTGTTCTCGCAGTTAAAACTCTATATTTACCTCCTAATCTTCCTCTGCTGAAACATGTTTGAAATGTTTATTAGAATCAGTGTTATAGCTTTTGTAATGCATTCATACCCTGATCTAAATGATTTATTTCCTCTTATTTATGTGTCTACTTATAGACCTCCTGCAGCTCAGCTCCTGAGCTCCTCTAATGTTTATGTAATTTTTTGAGCACAGGGCTTTATTTCTGCTTAATGTTTTTCCTGTGATTTCTTCTGGGCTGAGCTGGTTTTAATGTTATTTTTATTAGTTTGATTCGGGTTTTGTTGAGGAGAAAATCAGCATCAGTAAATTAGAATCAAGCTGCAGCTTTAGAGCAGATAATTAACATGATGTGGCCTCTCCATCTAGCTGCTGTTGCTGTTGATTTGTTTGCAGGTATCACATTCCGCCTCCTCATCCTCCGCTTCGGCCTTCTTCCTCTCTGTTTGATGAGAAACAAATATTGAAATGAGGTTTGGGGGCCGGAGGCAGAGAGAAAAACAGTGGGAGAGGAGATTCGTAATTAGAAATATCATTTCAGCTCCTGTCGGCCTATTTCTCCTCAGCATTACCTCGTCTGCAGGTAAATTGGTGGCTATACTCCCGCCATGATGGTAATGAGCTGTGGTTAGGCCCCACACCACATCTCTCTGATTTAACCGTAATGAGAAATATGCCATCAGTTGTGGGGGGGCCCCGTCTGAGCTGGAGGGGGTGAATCGCAGAGTAAAAGGGTGATATTAGGCAGACTGATGGGCAGAGACACTCCAGCACAGGAGTCAGAAAAAAACCTTATTATACCGATAATATTATAGGAAGAACATCTCAGCCTCGTGTTAGACTGCAGGCCGTCACTGCATCCCAGCTAATTAGGTGTTTCACAGAAGGCAAATGTGATCTCCTCTCACAGGACTGGCCTCATCTCACAGCTCAGACATCCATTACGCAAGAATATGTATCCATAAAGTTACTTCCTGCTGAAGACACCTCTGGTTCTGTTTAACAGCTCAGACCACCAATCGTGTGCTAACAATTCATCTGAAGAGTGAAGAAAGTTGGTTTCTGCTCCTCCTGTACTGCGGTTTTATTCATCAGGGCAAAATAAAAATCATCTGCACCCCAGCAGGTTCTAATATAAAATAGATGTATTAATAATACAAAACATATGACACAGAGTCGTCGCCATAAACTAAGCCAGGATGCAGAATAAGTGAAGGCGATTCTCTCTGCTTTTACTGAATCAAGAGTTAACTTCCAGTTTACTCTTAATGGGAAAGAACTTGAAATGAAATGCAATTTTTAGATCAGAGGAAACAAGTGTTGTAGATCAGGTTTGGTGGGATGCAATTAAAAACTTAAAGGGATAAACATTATTTATGGGGCTTTTTTCTTGGTTATTTTAAATATTTGTAGGCTCCCATATCTCAGGTTATGGTCCATTTTTTTATGTATTCATACCTCCTTTTACCACTGCCTTTTATTTCATTCATGCCCTTAAATCAGGGAACATTGCATGAGCTAAATCTGCTACAGAATTTGTATTTTTTCTTAATCTGGTTTTATCAGCGTTAGCCCTACATCTGCAAAAAGTTCTCCTTGGACAACCCTTTAGTTTAGGTGAACACCTCTGGGGCCTTCACAAAACAGCTGGATTTGAATGCTCCAATATTTGACAGTTAGATTTTGGGTCTATAGGATAAAAAGAGCTTTTTACAAATGCTCTTACTAGACTGATATGTGCAAACAAAAGATTATGTATAACTTTCATACTTCTTTAAAGTGTTGCAGTACTGATCTTTGGTCTATCATGTATAATCTTGATGTATAACTGAAAACTTAAAAAATCTCCTGCCTCTACCTGAAATGCAAGACTGTCTCTCTGAAAGTGGTTTTTCTCTTTTAAACTGTTAAGGAAACTAAATGAAAATAAATTATCTAGCTTAAATAAAACAGCAATAGATATTGAATATTCTATAGGATTATTGCAACCGAAATGTGGCTATTTAATAATTGCACACTAGGGGAATATCAAAATCAACTAAAGTAAACTAAAACTCAATTTGTTATTCAACTTCAGCGTTTTCTGTATTTATCACAGCAAAACCATGTGACCAGGGCATGATAATGTGCAGTTGTGCAATGAATAAATAAGGACCTGAAGCAACCAAGGAAGTTGACATACACATGTGGAGAGAATGTTGCTACTCTACGTTTAAGGAAAGAAAAACCCACAACGGTGTATATGAGTATAATAATACAACTTTGACGAAAATGAAAGTCAATGATTTCAACTATCATAATAGTCTTAACTTAGGATATTCTTGCACAACCTTTTGAGGCAATCATTGCAATCAAAGGAATGATTCCTGTAAATATTGATTAGATTTCTTCTCTCCGCAGATATTTTTACCCACTCCTCATGAACCGCCCCAGTTGCCTTTGGGTTTGACGGCTGCCTTTTACAGACAGCATGTTTCAGCTCCTTCTAAAGATGCTAAGTTTTTTTTTAAAGCTGTGTGTTTTGGGTCATTATCCTGTTGCAACTGAAACCTGACCCTGTGCAGCACATGTCTCTCTAGAACCCCATGTTGGTCTTTAGATTGCGTTGTGGACCTGCAGAAATTCAAGACACGCCTTGCCAGATGAAGCAAAGCAGCCTCATATCATAATAGAGCCTCCTTCATGTTTTAATGTAGGGAAGAAGTTTTTTTTTTCATATGCTTCACTTTACTGTCTGTGAACATTGAGTGGATGTTCCTTTGAAAAAATAAAATATTTTGTCTCTACTGTCCTATATATAAAATACAGCTGACTGATTAAGAGATTGTAGACATCTGTGATTCTGATTAGTGGACACACTTTAATTCAACATGTTGCTTTGGTCACAATATATTCTCGGGGTACCATCATTTTGTCGTTGGAAAGCAATATCTGACTTTGATTTGTTTATTTTCGTGGATTTATTATTGCTTTTGTTGGATTCAAGTTATTTCTTTGAACATTGTGGATTTCATTAAACAAGGGGTTGTTGTTTTCTGAGCTCTACTTGTATCTGATCCCTGTTTGTATCAAATATTGTTTTCACTACGGATTTTGGTCTTCGTCCTCTTTCTTTTCACATTTCTGCGGGGGTAAAGTCGGCGGGTTTGGTGATCAAATCAGGGGCCAAAATTGTTTTAAGGCTGAAAAAAGGACTAAGTGAACACTATCAGGATTCATTTTTGGCAAAAAAGATTTATTTCAGCATGAAAATATATGATTTTTGGTGTCTTGTTCAAACAGGCATACAATGTGACTCGGAACATTAAATTTTAGTTTTTTTTAATCTGTTTTATATTTTTTTATTATTATTTATATTGTCAAATATTCTCTATGCTACAACCATCACAAGACCTTCGTTATCTAAACTCTAACAAGATTCCTCAAATTAACCCAAATGTCTGATTTATAAACCTTCACAGCGACTTGCTGTAAATCTCAGTGTCAGCCATGCCAGTCAGTTTTATGAAGGATAAAAATAAGTGCATGATATTTTTTAGCATAAGACAATAAATATGGCCATTACATATCTGCAGTTAACTTATTAGGAATAGACATTTTTGTGAAATATTTCTACATTTTAGCATTTATTTATTTAACCACTAAACATTGTAATTATACTTCCAGTTTAAATGATCAAATCTAATCATTTAATAGCATCATTATGTACTGAAATGTTGGATTTTTATTCTTGGATAAAACAGAGAAGTGGATTTTAGCATTGGTTGTTTTTATCAAACAAGTTTTTACTTTTGAAATTGAGGTCTTGAATGGAACATCTTTATTTAACACACACAGATCTGACAAAACCGTAAGATATATTTTCTTTGCCGATAAACGGATATTGTGATGTTTGGTTTTAACATCGATTCCTTTGTCTAACCTGTCCTCCAGATGGCAGTAGAAGTTGTAGACTGTGCCTTTAACATGTGAGTCATGAATTGGCTCCTGAAGAGAAAGGGATGAGAGGAGGTGCAGATCCGTGCTCAGATGTGAACATTGAAGGTAAACCTCTGGAGTCTGGAGGCTGTTGGTGGTGACGGCTGAGGCTGATGAAGCTCAGATGAAGCCATCTGTCCAGATGTTTCAGCGACATCGATACGAGCAGCGATGAGCTGCAGGATCTCCTCATCCAGACAAGCTGCAGCTGAGACCATGAAATCAGGACTTACTCTAATTAGGCACTTTGAAGCGGAGATTTAATACCCAAATCTTTTTCTAAATGCCGGGGGATCGAGTGCTACTTGATGATAATCTGATATGCAAAACTAGGCTCTCTGTGTTTTTCCTTCTCTTCGTGGTATTTTGGTGTGGTTGGATTGAAGCTGGCTTCCATTTTGGCCCTCTGTTCAGCAGCCAGAGAAAAATACTGCGGTGCAATGCCCTCAATTCCTATTTGTAGGAGAGGGCCCAGAATGACACATGCACTTCTTGAAAGAAAAATGAGAGTCTGAGTCTAATATTACACTGTTATTAGGAGGCTTTTTAACCCTCCTTTATGTGCACATGCAGACTGTTACAGCTGCTCTGTCTAATCTTTTCAACTTTCTTTTCACTTGTTTGGCTTGTTGCTTGTGACTTTCTGAGCTGTGGTAGCTCTGAGTAATGGCTTGGACAAGAGGTTAAACTCCCAGACAAAAATATAACAAAAGTGAGCAATAGTTTACAACTGAGACATATTGATGTTATTATATCGCCACTTAACTAAAACAAAATATTCCTCCCAGAAGGACTTCAGGTAGGCCTTAGATGGAAGAAGATATCTGCATTATGTGGGTTTTTATTTTCTTAGTAAAAATGCACGAGCATCTCTGAAAAATAACAAAATTGTTCTGATTTTTTTGCAAAACATTGTTATTTTAATAATGAGATTTGCCATTTACTTTCAATAAGAACACTATAGTACCAATCTGACTGAACACCTCCAGACAAGGTTAAAAGTTATTAAAGCTCCACTGTCTCTGGAAAATAATTAATTGAGATACTAATGCTGTAAATTAACTGAGTGATATCCATTTCATATAACCCCTGTTTTCGGATAATTTTGAAAATATATAATTTGTTTTTTTTTTTGCTGTTAGTCAGATGTTAGATTAAATAAATGCTATTAATTTGGACACTGTAGCTATATTTTCAAATGAATTTAGTTATTCTAAGGATGAAGGCATCTAAGGAACAACACAACATTGTCAACATTGTATGCAAACTATTAATGTGGTTGCAGAGTGTGAAGGAACTAATTCCCTTGGAGGCAATGAATCACTGGATTAAGGACAGACCTCTGATATTTTACAAAACATGGGATCCATTCTTAGATTACATTGGTATAGAGCGTGCATGGACTATACAGACTTATCTGGTCTAAGATTCCTGGAGGGGACAATACTTAAATGTGTGTATTTAACCAATTATTATAGTGAAACTGTAATGCATGGATATCTGTATCATTTTAATTGATTAATTAATCTAAACTTTAATGTTTTTACATGTTTTCAGTTTTTTTTTTTTCTTTCTGTACTATCGGTACTCTATAATAGCCTTTTTTAACATATTGTTACAGGTTTTCCTGATTTAGTTTTATTTATTGACTTACTTATTTTGATTTATTTGATTTTTTCCTGTCTTACTCTGTGTGGGGTTTTTGTTGTCTGTATAAGTTGAAAAACGTCATAAAGATGTTAAAAAAAAACCCAACTATTTATTGATACTATTTTGTTCTACAAAACCTACTATTGAGTCAAACCAAATGTTTTTTAAAAATACAAGATAAAAAAAAAAATCATCTTAGCTTTACTAATTGACATATTTCATGGAAAGTAAATTCTCTACTCAGTCCCAGAATCAACAAGGACTTTGTTGGAATAAAAATAAGTGTTAAAAATTCATTTACAGCATGCATGCTTTGAACCATCATTTTAATTATTATAGTGCTTTGAATATAGCAAAATACTTTATTTTTTTACTGCAATTTTTAATTTGCTGCTAATCCTTTTTTTTAAGACAAACATGAATGTAATGAAAACATTTCATTTTTGACAGCCATTGCTTTATGTCATCTAGTGTTTCAAATTAAGTATTGAAAAATCGCTTTACTGTACAGTCACAGGTGTTTTTATCTCAATGTTTCATGAATCAGTCTTATTTTGTGTTATCTAATTGTATTGATAATTATTCATTATTTTTTCATAATTGTAAATTATCATTAGATTCATTTTTACATAATGGTTGTAAATCAGAATCAGAATTACTTTATTAGTCCCTTGCGGGAAATTCTTTTCTTGCAGTGCAACCCTTTAAGAGAGAAAAATAAGATTGTAAGTACAAATAACATATAAGAATAAAATAAGGATTACAGTATATACATTATAAATGCATTTAACTGAAATATAAGAAATAAGTTGTTTTCCAGTCTTACATGACATTTGAAAAAGTCATAAACAAACCTGTTTTATTTTTTTCTATTATACAGCCCAACAAAAATTTAGACATATTTCTGAGTTTATTAGCCAAATTCCCTGCAGTCTCACAGTTCATTCATGCTCTAAAATAAATTGTGTTTATTTTACACAACTTAAGTATATAAAAGTCAATTTCAGGGTTTCCATGCAGTAAAATGTATGCATCTTACCAAAACCATATTAATACTGGAACTGGTACGAAGCTAATTAGCTTCAACCATCCATAAGAGAATAAAAGGTCCATTTGGTGTCTCAATGATAAAGAATACAGCTTTAGACAGTGCAGCTTACGTAATAATATACCTCAAAAGCTATTGAAATCCGTGCAGATCACACTGTTAAGTACTCTGAAATTTTATATAGATATCTATGTCTCTTTCTGTACATAAATAAGTTAACTTTATATTATTTCAAGTTTTACTTTTTTTTTCTTTTTACTTGTTTTAGTTCCTTTTTTTAATGGATAATATAGCTCTATTTTTTGAGCTTGCATAATTGTGTTGTCTTACTCTCTTTTTTTAATTTTCTTTGGTAATAAAGCCCACTCTTAGCCCATCATTGCATCCTCCTTTCACACTCTTAAGTCAGACCCTTGTTCATCCCCCAGAGGTCAAAAAACTATTGTGGAGGATACATCTCTTCCACATTGTGTGGAATTAGGGGGTAGATACCCTGGCACACTTGGGGGATGCCATTGTTTCTGACCAAAAAAGGTGGCTAGTCCCTTTCAGTTCAGAGAAAGGTTCCTGCCCAAAGTAGAGGAAGAGAGGGATGGAGTTAGAACAAGGAAGGAGTAGAGGCAGAGAAGTATTTTAAAGTTTGATGTTGTTAATTAGTTAGGGGAGAATACAGCAGCAGATCTATAGATAGATCTATGCAGCTGATGCTATAATGCAGACATAGCCCTGGTGTGTGGCAAAGAGAGAATTGAGCCAAAAAGCAAACCTCTCAAATCACCAGACTTCAACCTTCCTACTCTCACCTGTAGTCATGAAATTGGCTTGTAATCCAAAGAACAAGATTCCAGCACTCAAATAGGCTTTATCATGAGGGTAGTCAGTTTACCATGAGAAATGATGAAGAGCTCAGTCCTCTGGGAAATGATTGGCATTGAGTTAATTCTGCTCCACATTAAAAGGAGCCAAAAGGTGGCTTGGACACATGTTTTGGAGGCTCAATGGATGCCTCCCTATAGGGCATTTCTCAAGGAGGGGAGGCCAAGAAGATGGCTGAGGACATACTGAGAGGCTTTCCATCTGCTGACCATGGAAGGCCTTGGGCTAAACCTAAGGAGCAGAGCTGGAGGAGTTATCTGGGAGTCTCTGAGACTGCTGCCCCATGTCCTGGATAATGGGGAAACGACAGGTACGAGTCTGAATACGAGTGCTTTGCTGATGTAGCTCCACATTTTTCCAACAAGAAAAAATTCTATTCTATTCTATTCTATTCTATTCTATTCTATTCTATTCTATTCTATTCTATTCTATTCTATTCTATTCTATTCTATTCTATTCTTACACCATTTGACCAACTTGACTAACAAATATCTTGTCCTTTTTTATAGTTTGTTGCACAACTTGAAAATCTTATTTTTGCACTGTAAAGTGTTGCACTTTGAAATGCATTAACAGATGGATATAATGCATAAACAGGGAATGAATAAATCGGGTAGAAAAGGTTAGTAACAAGGATGTTGTTATTGTTTTGATTATATTGAAACCACTTTTTGGCAGAATTTGTTGCAGAACAAGTTAATCCCTGATAACCTTTGGCACATTGTTTTCTTCCACAGTCCAGATCAGAGCTGGGTATCTGATGACAGTACCACAGCAGTGTAGACAGTGTAAACTGAGATTCTTTCCAATGATGAGAAGGTAAATGCTTCAAATTAAACCTCAGCTGCTCCCCCAACCCTCACCCACACACACACACACACACACACACACACACACACACACACACACACACACACACACACACACACACACACACACACACACACACACACACACACACACACACACACGCACACACACACACACACACACACACACACACACACACACACACACACAAGTAAGTTTAAGATTAGCCAAGCACTGTTTCCCCCAGTTCTGTTCGAGTTTAATGAAGCTGAGGGATATTTATGGCTGCTCTAATCCCACCCTGACCAGCTCTGGAATTTTTTTTTTCCTGCCTGCTCCGTGGATATTACTCACTAACCCAATTTGCACTTGCTGTATGTAACACACACCGGATTGCATGGGGAGGGGCTCTACAGGTCAGTGACAGGCTGCTGCGTGCTGGGGAGTGAGGCCGGGGTTGGAGGGTTGAATCTAAGAGGTGGAGGTCCAGGGTGCGTCACCAAATGGGCATCTGAGGGGTTCAGGAGGAGAACCAACAGCAGAGCTACTGTACCTGAGCGGGTAACGAGGTGTTGTTGGAGTCAGTTTCCTTCAGAACTCCTGAGAGGCATCGTAAACACCAAAAAACCGAGAATTAACTGATATCTGAGAGCAAACAATAACATAGCTGGAAAAGATGACGTAAAGGCATTAATGTTTGAAAAACAGTCAGAAATTTCTTTTGGCACAGAAGGAGCTGATTTAACATTTTATTCTCTGTAATAAACCAAATGTAATGAACATAAATGTGTCCAAACAGCCAGAAGTCACAAAACAGATATGAAGTAGAAAAAATGGTTCACCGTGTGAGAAAAAAATCTGTAAAAAGGGGAAAAGTTGGTGTTGAAGAAAAGGACTCGGACAGTTGAAAATATGCTTATATTCATATTTTGATGCATCAAAACATCATAGTTTAGAGTTAATGTGGACATTGTGATTAATCAATACATGCACCCAAAAAAAATAAATAAAAAAATAGCGCATTAGATTGATAAATTATTTGTCAGGGTTGGATGGAAGTTGGTGGAGGTCCCAAATGCAGAGATGAGTTCTTATTTGGATGCAGATGGCAACAGAAACACAAATACAGGAACTAAAAACAAGAAATCGAAACCAGGAGACGCATGGGGATCGAAGCAATGAAGAGAAACCAGCACTGAGGAACTGCACAGGAGGAGTATATATGGGAGACAGAACAAAGACTGGGCTTAATCGAAATTAGAAAAGTGAAATTTCACCTTGGAATAACTTATGCTGAAGCCGCAAAAAGGATCCCATCCCAGTCAGAAAGACCCAAACCGACAGTTAAACACATGACACATGACATAAATAATAGTGAAAGCTGCGGAAATATCTTGTAAGTATCTTGAGGTCAGAGATTTAAAATGGGAAATGGTTGAAAGCATGATGGGAAAACCAATAGGACCATCAGAAACTGGCACAGTGAAGATAACTTAAAACTGCCATTAAACCTCACAAGTAAAAGAAGACTGGGCTTAATCAGCTGATAGGGAGCAGGTGTGGATAGAAGCAACTAGAAGCTAGGGGGAAGGAAATGGGATCATGACAATACTGCTGTCAATAAAACGCACAAAATAAACCGTGAAGCCTCCTTAGCAAAGGAGGGATTCACATTCATAAAGTTAACCAGAGAAAACCCCACCCGCCCGTATTAAATTGTTACATTACTAATGTAAAAGTATAACAGAAAAGCATGTAATTTAGAGATAGCTGCTGGTGGTCGCATGGATCTGCAATTTTACTTTCTGGTCAAAGGTACCTCTATCAATCAACCCACTAAATAACCTTTCAAGATTCAAACTTTTAACCAGCAACCAACCAACCTCCATTCAAATTCTCAATAGATATGGAATCTATCTGCTGTTTAATGCTGTGGCAGTCAGTTATTTGTGATACATTTTTAAATATCCCAGGTGTTACCACATAGAAATGGGTGTAGTTTAAGACTTATTTTATATTGGAAAAAGTTTTTTTTCCCCCCTCAAACAAGCTAAATGCTTTTAACTAAAAAGTTTCTGCTCCTTCAGGGATCAGGGTTTCCAATTAGTGACCAGTTTGGGGACTGATCAGTTGGCATTATGATTCACCTGTGATGTTAAGTGACAGATGTGTGGAAACTTGTTCCTTGCAAGTCTAAATCAGATTTATACAGTAGTGTCTTTAAGTTTTCTATGAACCAAATAGCAAATCTGAATTTGCTTCTGAGACCGAGCGAAACCTCTGACCTCCTTTAGCCGAACATGTGTGATGTGAGGTGGAGAAGAAAGGTAAACCTTTCACACCTGAGCTGTCAGAGAGCTGAGAGGTCGGAGGGCTTTGACACGACACCGGCCTTCACGTTACAGACCCCTGAGAAAGCCCAGAGCCCCTCTCTGTGGACTGTTGGTGCCACTTCAGACGTGCTGTTTATTTTCACCGCTTCACACAGGAATTTTCATTTATTTCATCGTCCGCTCATTTTTCTAGGGACGTTGAGCGTTGTTTAAGGATACTCGGGCTCCCCAAGCAATTATTGTGTCAGGAAGAGTGAGCTTAAACATCTGCGGGCTGCTTTGGGGAGATTTAGCTACATCAGAACGCAGTTGGGTAAAAGAAACTCTGATACACGGCTAAAAACAAGTCAAAAACCCCCTTGTTTTCCTTGTTTTCTCCTCTGGTTTTTATCTGCCAGCTTTCTCTGCACCAGGCTGCAGACTGAGCATTGATTAGCATCATGAGCTGAGAAATACCCCCGATTACCCCCAAACACTTTGACAATTTCTGGGCCGATCTCTCTTTGTTGCAGCTGAGAGCCAGTCAAGCACACATGGGCAGTGTCAGCCATAATTAGCTTTGACAGGGGCATTTAGTGGTTGTAATTCAAATCTAATTCTGAACATCTTAACCCTGAAGTCTGTCAGGAGGCCTGAAATGGTCCCAATCAGGGCTGCATTTGTGTGGCAGCACTCTGATGTGTCAGAGAAACAGAAAATCTGATTCATCCCGCAGCTTGGTGCTTCACACAACATCGTCATCTTGAGTGTGGAAAGAAAAACACAGAGCTAATCTCAGATCAGTGATTTAAGCATAACTTTTCCAAAAAAAAAGAATCCTCAGTCAATTTTCTGGCTGTGTTTAAGAGCTGAACTTTAACCCTCAAGATCATGTGTGCGTCCAGCAGCCTGCAGCGTAAACACACCTCATGGCTTCTGTTTTCTGTAAAGTACAGCTGATTTATTTATCCTTCCTTTATTTCACCTCGAAGGGCCCTTTGAGAGCTTTTCTCTCTCAGCATGGCTGCAGAAAACCACCAGCAGCTTCACAGAAACCATAGATTTTACTTGTTTGTGCAGATTAAAACACCACAGAGAGATATTCAGAAACACATTTCACCTACAGTTAAAAACCTAAGCAGATTTAACTGCAGCGTGGCACGGGGGTTGAAAGGCTTCTTTGAAGATCCTTCCAAGCTTTAAATAAAGATTTTCCAGCTTTAACCAAATCTTTACTATTATTTCCACTCCATTCTCAACTTAAAAAAGAAAACCCTCCAGAAAAGTGTCCAAAGTGTCCAAACTCATTTTTTTCTCATTTAAAATCACATTATGTGAAAGTACCAGCCTTTTTTCAGGCAAAATTTGAATTAAAATTTTAAACATTTCATACAATTTCTGTTTTATGAAGGTTCGTGTCATCAGAATAGAGTGGTGTATTTCAAATCTTTTTTTCCCCCTCTGATTATTAGTTTAACTAAAAAGAAATATTTTCAGTGTTATTTTAGTTGTTTGTGCTCTAATAGTCTCAGTGTGCATGATGGTCATCCGTATATCCTGTATGTATATTCTGGTACAAGACAATATATTATGTTACAGCTCCTTGCACATGGTGTTCTTATTTCCATTGCAAAGAAAATGTCACAGAATAAGTCTGAATCCAATCCTGTTTCAGCTTCATCATAATCCAAACAAATAAAATCATTCCTCAGAGATAATTTCTTCAAAAATCCAATCCTGATGGGCTGTCTGGCATCAGGCTGACTGTGAGGCTTCATTTGTTTGATTCACCAGACTTTGACCTGAATATCAATCTGACACTTAGTGATGGGGAGACCCAGTTATCTCCCCCGCTGCTGCTGGAAGGAGTTGACTGTTAACATGATGGGGAGATTAATTCCGATTATCAGGTGTCGGGGCCCCTCGGCTCCTGCTTCTCATGTTTTCTCTGCATTTTGGAGCCTAATAAGGAAAGCAAACAGAGATATTTCAGCGGCTTTGTCGCTGATGAGGAGGAGGGATAAGGAAATGGGCCTAGAAAAGGGGGCTCTCTCAGTGGCCCGGCATGAGGCAGAATAACAAATGAGTTATTCTGAGGATTTGGCTAATCATCTCAGGCCGCCGCTGCCCCGGGACAACTGGACACATCGAAGAGAGGAGGCGGGGAAAGAGGGAAGCCCAGCACTTGAACCACAGACCCCGGGCCCTAATTAACAGAGGGCGCAAATGAAAAGCAGCTGGAAATAATTACATAATTAAAGTGCTTTTGGGGGGAAGAAAAGCATAATTTCTGCAGCCATCGTCATAAATCTTGTGCTGTCTGACTCAATGCGTTTAAGGTGAGCTTTCCTCCAAGCAGGTTCATTCATTTTTCCCTGAAACACAGCATGCCTTTGTGTTGGTCAGAGAGGTGGATCTCTGTCTGCTTTAGCAGGACGAGTCCAAAAATATCCAAACTCCTCCACCAAGATCCACACTCACCCTCTGTCATGTGACTGATTGTGCTGAGCTGCTGTGCAGGAAGTTTGCGCTATATTTCTGCTCAGTGTAAATGTGTGTGAGCCGCAGAAAAAAACTTTAAGCTCAAAGGCAACATTTGGTTTTACTTTGGATAATTCCTGTGAAACTCAAGTCAGACTTTGAGCTGCAGCCACCAGCAGATGAGCAATTAAGCAATTAGAACCATTTGACAAAGTAAGCTATAAACACCTCTGCGTGCACGCAGAACAGGCCCAGCACGATCCAGCCCCATCTTTTGTCAGCCACTCCAGGGGATGATTAATAGTTTAATTTATGAAAATTATTTAGACACACAAATAATTTGATCCAACGAGGGGCTATTAGCACATCTTGTAACAGACGAGCTGCACTGATGAAAGCCTTAATTTGTTTTTAGAGCACTTACAGGGGTTAGAAAAGCCACCTTCCTCCCCATCATCAATCATGTGTCACTTAACTGAAGTGTTACATTATGGCAGAAATGCAAAAAATGGCGAGTGAAGAGCATGCTGTCTGACAGGAGGCTCTTTGAATCTGAGCTCCCTGTTTTCACTCTAAAGAAAATTACAAGTAGCAGTCAGCCGAGGATTTGTCTTCTCTGAGTGAAGGATGGCACAGAGAGCGGTCAGAGAGGAGAAGGGGAGGGGGGAAGTTTCTGCTTTCTGATGACCTCAGATTTAGAGCTAAAGGAAAAAAAAAGCAAAAAAATAAATAAAATAAAATAAAATAAATATAGCTATATATATATATATATATATATATATATATATATATAGCTATATATATATATATATATATATATATATATATATATATATATATTCTTCTGTCATCTCTGCTGCCATCAGATTTTACATTGCGGCAGTATAGCTGCAAAAACTTGTCCAATAATGTGCAATGTTTATATAAATACTCATTTAATACCCTGTGTAATAATCTTTTATAACAATCCAGTTAAATAATAGACTTCAGCTTTTATATATATATATATATGTGTATATATGTATGTATAAATATATATATCTCTATATATATATGTGTGCGTGTATATATATATATATATATATATATATATATATATATATATATATATATATATATATATATATATATATATATAATTTAAAATAGCATACAATAAGATTAGATAGCAGATCTTGGGGTAGTTATCTGCTGCGTTATAACATTATATGCAGGTGGTGTTTCTAAAGATTGCATTACTATATATATTTCTCTAAAATTTACAAAGCAAAAACTGTAAGGATTTATTTATAAATAACTTTACATCTTAAAACATTTGGCATTTTAAAAATTATATTAAGTCTAAAGTTAAATTTCAATTTTGAGCTTTAAACAAGACGCCTTCTCTTTCCCTGGTATCACCCACATCAGTCGTCTGATGGTAAAAGATAACTTTAATTTTTGTGTGATATCTGAAAGAGCTCCACAGCTGAACAGGGGCCCCATGTCTATTGAGCTGCCTGTAAGGGGCCACACATGAATCGTCCCGCAGCTTTATGCTTAATTTAAGGAAAGGATAAACCTGTAGAAGCTTGGTTGCATTCTTCCTGAGTGGGTACTTTGATTGTGAGATGACGGCTGTGACAAGGGGCCTGACATTTTACTCATGGAAATGATGGTCCTGCACAGCCATCAGTGTCACGGCGGCTCTCTGGGCGTCCATCAGTGGCTTTACAGGAGTGAGAATAAAACCTGAGGGAAGAAAAACATGGTAAAAAGGATGTTTTTGATGTTGGAGTGGCCCTCCGATTGGCCTGTCAGCCGCTGGGAGTGACATCCATGTGATTACCTATGCATTACAGGGATGATGAGGCCTTACAGCTCAGAAGGCTACAAAGGAGCTGAGGCACATCAAGGCAGCGAATGGATGACTGTTTATCTGAAGCTTAAATATTCCAGCTTTCTTGATGCAGCCTGAGATCTGGGGCTGCAGCAGCAACACATTTCTGGAAGATAACAGCTCTTTTTTCTTTATCATATTGTATCAAAACTTATATTTCACTTAAACCAACACATTTTTCAATTCATCATTATTTAACTAAACCAATGACCAGAATCCCAGTAGGCTAATTTTCTAACACAGTTTGCAAAGAATGTGATGTAATGTGTATTTAATTAAAATGGGGTCAGATAAAGCATGTAGAGAGGGTTTTCAGACACACTGACAGGGGTGGGGTAAATATTCAGAGTTTGACCCCAGCTTTGTGAGCCTCTTCTCCAGAAGTTTAGATTAGAAATCATTCTTATCTCTGAATCTTAAATCATCACATTAACAGCTAAATCTGAATGCACTTTAAACATAATTAAACAGTCTTCATCATTACAGATGCAAACAGGCTGTAGAACCTCTGGAGTGTTATATAGAAAACCAAACAGAAATATTTCCCAGCGCCCTCAGTTTTGTTTGAACTGTGTCCAGTCAAATATGGAGTTTAATGATTTGCTTTGTGTTTTTACTTCTAACTCTGCTGGAAACAGTCCCTGTAGAAAAACAGCATTTCTTTTATAAATTCCCTGCTGCTTTTTTATTTCTCTGGTCACAAATCACAGTCGTTCTGTATTTTCCTGAGATAAAAAACTGCGTGCATTAGGTTCATGATGGAAAAAGGGATTAAGTGTTGCCTGAAAAAAACTGAGCTTTGGTTTCCAGCAGACATGTGATAGCTCTCTCTGGGATTTTTTTATCCACTTAAGCAAAGCTTTTCAACAAGCAGAGTTATCAGTGATAGTCCACACATCATACTCGTGTGCAGAGTGGCAGGAGGGGTCATCCACAGGCAGCATTCATCAGATGATGGCTGACTTTCTCCTTATGGCAGCCTCCAAATACCTCATTAAGGTTCCTCCGTCTGCAGGACATTTTCACTTGTTCACATGTGTTTTGTGAATTAGTCTCGGTGTGATTTGTTATCTTTAGCTTCCCGTTAAGCAGCAGATTTTTACGAGAGGTGTCCTCTGAATGCAGCAAAATGCAGCAGTGTTAATGCTGTCAGGGTTAAAACCTCAGTGCAGATGCTTAAAACCCTGAAAGGCTAAGTCCTGGCTGTTTCTGAGGGTTAGATGACTGAGTGAGAGCAGACAGAATCATGTTCTACCATCAGTCAGGTTGTCTGTGGATCAAAAACACACAAAGTCTGGGTCCAGCCATCACTCTTCACCACAAGATCTGCTCTACCTCACATGAAAACTTCTATTGTAGGGAATTGATGTTCAGAAAAAAAACAGAGAGGGAGGAGTAAATACAGAGAAGAGTGGAGTGAGGGGGTGGGGGGTGAGGAGGCTGACTGTTACACTGTCCAGGCCCCTACAGCTTGGGGTTGGCTGTTGGTTTTATGAGGAGTGTCTTTTTGCAGCATGATGATGGCCGTGACCTCAGACATCAGCCAAATCTGCCTGTCTGTACTGAGTGATGGCAAATTTAACAACAGGTTTATCTAGTTTATAAAATAAGCTTTATGAATCTAACAGAAACTTTGCATTAGCTGAGGCTTCCTGTCAGCTCTGAATGACGGACAAGCCTGGATGAATGTTATCAATTTAAAACGACCATAAACCTAGGTTGATTTTGTCTGCCATTTTCGAGTGAACTTCGTTCCAAAACCTGAACAGAATCTGGTTTATTCTGCCTGTAACTCCTGTTTCACTGTAAAGTTAAGCTAAGTGATTATGAATCTAACAAAAGTCAAACGCCGTGGCTGATCCTGCCTGCCGGTCTTGAATGAGGGTAAAACACCAATGAGTTTTGCTATTTGCAAGCTGAACATAATAAATGTAAACATAAACAAATAGTTGAGCTGATCTCGTCCGTCGGTCCTGTGTCAGAGCCAATCCACAAACTAAACTTCAGAAATCTGACTGGAAAAGGCTTGAACTCTGCTTGGAAAGCTTGTTCTCACCTCCGGGCATGTTTCTTGTTTTGTTAATTCAGCTCACATTCTCGTAAAGCTCTTTCACTCACAAGGTGTTTGCCAAATCGATGGTGGGTATTTGGATTGGAACGCAGCACCAAGTGCTGCTCTAGTTTCTTCTTTTCTGCCATTACAGCCACTTATTTTTTTTGATGGGAGCACTTCAAGTCTGCAGTAACAGGCTGAAAGCTTTTTTCTCCGAGTTGTGTGGTTCTGTACGGGCAGCTTTAACTGTTGACACCGTCGACATCTACCCACTTGACTGAAGGCAAGACAGACTCAGAGTGACAGTAAACAGATCATCTGAGTTTTCAGGTTTAATCCAGCTGTATTTATTGGTAATCATCTTTTTTTCTGACTGAGTATCTGTAGGTTTTACAGCTGTTTACAATCTCCCGCTGCCTAACTCCATATTCTTTTATGGATTGGTCAGGATCTTCTTCCTCTAGCTGTCATATTACATCTGCAAAGGTGATCTCGGTTATGCAGTAAGAGTTGTAATGAGACCTGCTGTAATTCTTTGTTCAGGGGAAGAATCCAACAGAGAAAAGTCAAATTACACAGCGTGCTGCCAGAAACTGAGCAGCTCAAATATCCTGTTATCCTGACCCAATTCAAATCCTGCAGGAATCTACAGACGCACAAAACAATCAGAGAGAAACTAACTCTATAGAAGCAAAACATCAGTAAGTCTCTGTGAAAAAAAGAAAAGTCCACTCTCGACTGAAGGGTTTTAATGTTTGACTCGTCATTAAAAGTTGAATATCACATTAAAGTCAAGAGGAGTCTATAGTTTTGCCCAATTGGTTTGAAACAGCACTTATTTGTTATTTAATCTAAAAATAGGTGAATAAATCACATGTTAGGTTCCTGAAGGCTTCTGTCATGAGCTCCACTTCTGTGCAATATCTACATGCACTGTCACTTTAAGCTCTTGACACACAACATTATATGTCTGTCACCACATGAAAATAGTCCCAAACTTTAAAACAACAGTGTAGTTATGTAATCAGAACTTAATGTCAGCAGTCTGTCTACATATCTAAATAAATTCTGTCAGTAATTCATAAATGCTGGGGCATTACTGCACCATGGTGCAGGGCTTGGTTGTGAGACTCGTGCTCGGAGGCTTTGGTCCTCAACACGGCCATCGTAGGTAGTGTTACACCAATACCAGTATCAGGCGGGGCCCCCATCCAGCACCAAAATGGTGGTATCGGGGAATACCGACAAATAGGGCACCGATACCATTTTGAGAGCCAAAAGTTTATTCAACTATTGTCACCCATTCCATGTAGGCAATATAAACTTCTACTGGATTCACTTTGTATTAGTCTTTTTCTTGCTATACAAAGGTAGGCAGCAGCGCATATATATATATATAAACACACACACACATCAATTTCAAACAGATGGTATCGGTATCGGCCGATATTGCACAGCCAACTATCGGTATTGGGACAAAAAAACGGCCTCGGCGCAACACTAATCGTAGGTTCAAGTCCCAGCCAATTGACCTTTGATGCATGTCATCCAACTCTTTTTTCCAATTTCCTTTTTGCCTGCTTTCAAAAATCAAACAAAATAAAATAAAGAGAATTCTGATTGATAGAATTGAAAAATGGGTCGACATTATTATTATTCCATGCTTTTTCATTTACTTGTCAGATCAAGCCTATGAATACCACATAATACTATTTATTGTTATTATTAACACTTAATTCTATAAACTGAAAGTTGTGAATAAGGTTCACATGCAATGATTGTAAAGTGGATCTGTTTTATTTACATTCTACAAGTTCTGTGTCACAAAAGGTGACAGTTCCTCACAATCACAACTTGTGTGTGCTTAATTCAAATAAGTGGATGGGGTCTGGCTTCAAACAGAAAATCTAGAAACATTGGCTCTGGTAAAAAAAACAAACAAAAACAAAATGTTAAGGTGCAATAGACACTTAACTACTCTAACACAAGAAAAGATTTAGATCTTGTATTAAACCAGGTGCTGCTATGGACTAAATTCCAAACACCAGCATAAACTTTAATTCATAGTATTGAAATATTTTAAATTACATACTAAATGAAAGACTGGAAACTGAGTCAGACTTTCTGGTACCTGCTTAATTGCTGTATATTAATTTTAACAGATTGAAACAGCTTTGTGCGATTGACAGTTAAAGAGATGAAGGAGAGTATATTGTTTGGGAGGACTACATTATCAGACCACTGTCATCCAATATCTACATGCAACATCTTATGCAATATGCATCTTATGCTGATTTATAATTTATTGCGGTGTTAAGTAGTGACAACATACCAACCATAAAGGCCAGTGCTTATTTTATTAGTAAATTCAAGGCGTTCTTAGTTATTGATATCATTAAATACTGTTTTAATTTATATTTAGTACTTCAAGTTTAATGTATTTAAGTACTTTGAAAAATAAATTCCACCTTAAATCATTGCTGCCTTATTTGCTGTCATGTATCATTATCTAGCTATCTATTTTCTGTTAAAATACTCAAAGATCTCTTTGCCTAACAACAATCTACAGCTTCTAATTGGGCATCTCAAGGTTTTCCCAGGTCAGAGTTTCTTCCAGGTGGGACTTGGATGGAAAACAGAAGGCATTCTGATCAGATGAACCTCCTCAGCTGAGTCCTTTGGGTGTAAAAGGACCATATCTAAACTCCAAATTCCCTTTAGCTGATGAAGCTTTTCCTGTCCACCCTATGGAGGAAGTTCATTTTAGCTGCCAAGAGCTTGTTCTTTCTGTCATAATCCAGATCTGCAGAAAAAAAAAAAAACCTGTAAGCTTTAACCATCTGTGTTGTTCATGGCCAGTATCTCAAGGTTTATGTGAAGAAGGCTTTCTAGTTTGACAACCTTATGGTTTTGTCTTTACTCTTTTGCATTTGATTACTTGGTGTGTTTGTTTAGATGGGACAGTATATAGCAGAATGTTTATTCAGTTTCTTTACTCCCTTCATCTTGAAAATTGTGAGACAGCACTGTTACATTAACCCTAAACTTTAACCCTAAAGGGTAAAAGTCCTGCTCTAATACCAGAAATGGTGATCAGGGAGATTTTGATTTTCCAGACAGTTCTTTGTTCTTCCAGCAGTAGTTTATCTACGGGTGATAGTTAGTAAAAATACCCACTGACTCTTCCTGAGCATAAAGATCTCTTTCTGGGTGACAGTTTTTTGATTCCTCCAAGCTTCTGAGCTGTGACGGTTGTATATTTATATTTGTACCTGCCAGAGAGTCAGTGGTAAATTACATCACTCTAAGTGGTTTGCTGATTAGCTCATTGACAGAGAAACACATCAGTAATGACCTGTAAGACCTCAATACCGTTAAAGAACTAGTTTGTCGTTTTAGTATTTATATGTTGAAACTCCAGCTTGTGGCAGATCAAACCTAAAATGAGGTATTTTCATCATCTCTTGATCCTGACCTACAGAGACCATCTGTGATGTGGATAGTAACAAAACATGTTCAGTGTTCAGATGATGATTCTTTGCTGCTGTGTTTCTAGTAGGAAAGCATGTTTGTCTTTCCTCGGGCCTCATCAATGCTAATGCCTCAACCTCTGTGCCCTGAAAATAATTCAGATGAAGTGGCTCCACTTCGAGCTGATCCCCTCCCATCCCCGTTCTGCTGATTCGAAGGTAAATCACGGCTGTCAGTGTAGTAGCAACTCTGATTAAAGTTCAGGACTTTAATAGATCATTTTAAATAACCCCTAAATTGCTCGGCTCTCCCTTGCCGATCCACCTGAACCCCTGCCCCGAGTGCATGGCAGTTTTCAGCCGTCGGAGGCCTAGCCAAGTCCAGCCTCGCGGTTCCTGCCTATTCCCTCAGGATGGTGTGCTGCAGGCCTACACCAACATTCTCAGCTGGGTTTAATCTGCACTCAGACAAGCCGGCTATGAGAAAATGTGAAGGGGAAAATGGCACACACACACCCACACACATACACATTGAGCAGAGGAGAGCAGGAAAATCCTGGACAGTTAGCATGCATGCTTAAGCTGGAATCTGTCCAGGAACACCCCTGCGTGCACGCAGACATGCACATGCACTGCAACCAGAGTCCAACCAATTAATAGTGTTTAAGCGTTCTAATCACACTTCAGCACATTAATCCTATTTTCTGTGAGCGGGCCGTCGGAGCTGACCGGCATGTGGCCTTTTTACTGCCACCGCAAAGCAGATGAAACCCAGAAGTGGCTGCAGGCGTGTGCGTCAGTGTGCACTCTCCCTGAACCTGGCCTTTCCTCAGCAAAATTTATAGAATGATGCTGATGCCTTCACTCCGAGTCCCTGCAGAGTTTAATAATTACCTCTCTGATGTAATTGAGGAAGTGCACGTTTTTCCTGCTTCACTTGATTATGCTGTGTTATTGCAGATTGTGTTGTGCGGACACAGTCTCGGTATCTTATCAGTTTGACGTCCTGAGTCACAGAGACAGGCAGATAATTTGTGTCTAATCTATCTGCTGCTGTAGCGCCCCTGGAGGGAGGTCACGACACTGTATCTAGAACACATGAGCAGAATCATTGTATGCCGCCTCCTTTGGGTCCCTACAGAAACATAAAGTTCTGGGATACTCTCAAAATGGCACCAGTTGAGGTGTTTAGCGCCCCCCAGGGTTACTCCTGGAAAGTCCTTGAAAAATCACAGATCAGACTTCAGCTGGAGCTCCTAAAACGCTGCAGCCGGGGATCTAGTAAAAGGTGCTGCTGCACTGATAATTGAGCCGTGCAAAGCAAACAACGTGTCAGAAACTGTGTTTTAATGGCCACTTTGTGGGAGCCGCTACAGCGTTCAGGACACATTAAGCTAATTGAGTTTTAGAGGCGAGGTGAAGCTGGCACCAAACGATGCTTGCAGAGAGCAAAATAAACAAAAGAGTCACTCATAGGAAAACAAATGAGCTGGAGGCCGAGTAAACTGAGTGACATCACTGCAGTGTGGGGGGAAATGATGTAATGGGAGCTGCCCCCTCATTACAACAGCTGTGCTCAGCCTGACATGCTTTAATTAATCATACGTTAATTAGTGCGAGCAAATAACACTGTTGTCTTTGCATGACAAGTTCTCCTGCTAATGTGCTGCTTAACATAATGTTAAGAAAACAGGATTATTTAGAGGAAGTGGGAGAGTTCAGACCTGTTGAACTGCTGCTGAAATAAGCGAGAAGATATTAACAACAATTAAAAGAAAAAAAAAAGGCTTCTTGTGATAAAGGAAGTCAGTTTATCTTAGTTTTAAGGTCAAGGGGCTCAAAAGGTTCACCTTTTTTATATTGTTTGTCATGAAAGGATGATGGATGGTTGGTTGGTTGGATGGAAGTATAGATGGATGAAAGATTGATGAATGGATGGATGAAGGAATGGAGGGACAGAAGATGGATGGGTGGATGAAAGATGGATGAATAAAGGGTTGAAGGGTGGATGGATGGATGGATGGATTGTAGAATGGATGGATGGATGAAGGTTTGATGGATGCATGAAGGATGGATGAATGAATGAAGAATTTATGGATGGATGAATGAAGAATTAATGGATGCTGGATGGATGGATAGATGGATGGATGGATGAATGGACGATGGATTGATCATGAATGGATGGATTGATGAAGGATGGATAAATGATAGATGATGGATGGATGTATGGATGAATGAAGAATTGATGGATGGATGAATTAAGAATTGATGGATGGATGGATGGATGTATGGATGAATGGACGATGGATGGATCATGGATGGATGGATTGAAGATGGTTGGATGGATGGATGGATGAATTATTGATGGATGATGGATGGATGGATGGATGAAAAATTGGTGGATGGATGGACGATGGATGGATCATGGATGGATGGATTGACGATGGTTGGATGGATGAATGGATGAAGGATTGCTGGATGAATGGATGGATGGAAGATGGATGGATGGATGATTGATGGATGGATGGATGGATGAAAAATTGGTGGATGGATGGATGGACGATGGATGGATCATGGATGGATTGATGATGGTTGGATGGATGGATGGATGGATGGATGGATGGATTGATGATGGTTGGATAAATGATAGATGATGGATGGATGTATGGATGAATGAAGAATTGATGGATGGATGAATTAAGAATTGATGGATGGATGGATGGATGTATGGATGAATGGACGATGGATGGATCATGGATGGATGGATTGACGATGGTTGGATGGATGGATGGATGAATTATTGATGGATGATGGATGGATGGATGGATGAAAAATTGGTGGATGGATGGACGATGGATGGATCATGGATGGATGGATTGACGATGGTTGGATGGATGAATGGATGAAGGATTGCTGGATGAATGGATGGATGGAAGATGGATGGATGGATGATTGATGGATGGATGGATGGATGAAAAATTGGTGGATGGATGGATGGACGATGGATGGATCATGGATGGATTGATGATGGTTGGATGGATGGATGGATGGATGGATTGATGATGGTTGGATGGATGGATGGATGGATTGATGATGGTTGGATGGATGGATGGATGGATGGATGGATTGATGAAGGATGGATGGATGATTTATGGATGATGGATGAATGGATTGATGAAGGATGGATAAATGATAGATGATGGATGGATGGATGGATGGATTGATGGATGGATGGATGGATGAATTAAGAATTGATGGATGGATGGATGGATGTATGGATGAATGGACGATGGATGGATCATGGATGGATGGATTGACGATGGTTGGATGGATGGATGGATGAATTATTGATGGATGATGGATGGATGGATGAAAAATTGGTGGATGGATGGATGGACGATGGATGGATCATGGATGGATGGATTGACGATGGTTGGATGGATGGATGGATGAATGATTGATGGATGATGGATGGATGAATGGATGAAGGATTGCTGGATGAATGGATGGATGGAAGATGGATGGATGGATGATTGATGGATGGATGATGGATGGATGGATGAAGATTTGCTGGATGAATGGATGGATGAAAGATGGATGGATGGATGAATGAATGAAGAATTGATGGAGGATAGATGGTTGGATGAATGGACAATGGATGGATGGATGGATGGATGGATGGATGGATGAAAAATTGGTGGATGGATGGATGGACGATGGATGGATCATGGATGGATTGATGATGGTTGGATGGATGGATGGATGGATGGATGGATTGATGATGGTTGGATGGATGGATGGATGGATTGATGATGGTTGGATGGATGGATGGATGGATGGATGGATTGATGAAGGATGGATGGATGATTTATGGATGATGGATGAATGGATTGATGAAGGATGGATAAATGATAGATGATGGATGGATGGATGGATTGATGGATGGATGGATGGATGGATGAATTAAGAATTGATGGATGGATGGATGTATGGATGAATGGACGATGGATGGATCATGGATGGATGGATTGACGATGGTTGGATGGATGGATGGATGAATTATTGATGGATGATGGATGGATGGATGAAAAATTGGTGGATGGATGGATGGACGATGGATGGATGGATGGATGGATGAATGATTGATGGATGATGGATGGATGAATGGATGAAGGATTGCTGGATGAATGGATGGATGGAAGATGGATGGATGGATGATTGATGGATGGATGATGGATGGATGGATGAAGATTTGCTGGATGAATGGATGGATGAAAGATGGATGGATGGATGAATGAATGAAGAATTGATGGAGGATAGATGGTTGGATGAATGGACAATGGATGGATGGATGGATGGATGGATGGATGAATGGATGGATGGATGGACCATAAATCTCAGAGATTGTTCAATAGTTTTGGCTCCCAGGAGATTTTTTTTTTACGTAGAATATAGAAACAATTACGCAGTCATGTAGGTGTGTATTTAGAAATATAAATTGTAAAGTTTTCCTATTTTGAAAACAAAAAACAGAAACAAAAATATATTATAATATTAAATACAAGATGTTTTCAGAGAAATCTTTCCTAACGACAGATGCAGACATCTGCTGATGACAATAAAAACCAAGATGGAAACTACCCACGTCCAGGTAAAGTAGAACAGAGCCACTCTTCTCAAAGTTTTAGAGAGAAGCATCTGACTCAAGCCGACATTCATTAGAGGCATGATACATCTGCAGTTTATCCACTCCGACTCCTTCAAATACAGAAAACCTTAAAGTGGGTTTGATTTTCCCACTCAGCGTGGAAAATACGTTCCCACACAGTCTGAGAATAACTCCATGTTTCCTGCTTTTTTCACAGCTGCCGCTTAAAGCTGCTCAGAATAAATAAGCTGGCAACAAGGAAACTTTGCAGGCGCAGAGAGTGACCTGTGGACGGCCACCTTCATCAGGTTGTCAGTGTGGGGAAAAAAAATATGCTTACATGGATTTTACTGAAAGTTTTTTTTTTTTACACAGCTTGGAAGGTCTGGAAGGAAAAAATGTCAGAGGGTCATACGATGTGATCCAAAGCTTCAGCTGAAATGTACTGATGTTAGATAATAAATGTGATGAGTGTAATCTTCCTATGCGGTAGGTGACTGGACTCCAGCTAAGAAGAAACATGTTTCTTCTGCTTTAGTCAGCATGCAGGTTCTCTATTTCAGTCTACCATCAACTCTTTGTGGGGCCGAGTGTAGTTGGCAGGCCTCTGTCCAATCATCTCCACATCATTTCAGGTTCAGTTCATTTCAGGATCTACCAGTGAGCGAGGTGAGCTGTTGGACTGAACGCTGCTTCTTATCTTCAGAGCTGATGAGATCAACTTGTGAGATCCCTGCACAGCTGGAGTCACAAGCTGATAAAAACCTCTACAAGTTAATTTTTTCATGACTTTATTAAATCTGGGTTTGCTTTAAAAGTTCAGACCTGTACTTATAGTCAGGCTGGAGCAGAAAACACAAACCTGAGAGATGTAGTTCTGTTTATCTGCGCTGAAATAACAGAGGCCTTACAGCTTTTCTGTCAGAGGAACCCGAGTCATCAAAAGTTGAATTCTAATTTCAAACTTATATGAAAAATACAAATGCTACATTTTATGTTACTTCACAAGCATGCATGGAAGTATTAACACCCCTTAAACCCTCTCTGTTACATTGCAACATGAAACTACAAATATTTCCAATGAGGGTTTGTTAGTGTTAACCTGCATACCTTGGAAAAAATGAGGGGGACTTTTCTTTTTATGACGAATAACAAATCTGATATGTGCATATTAATATCTGCCCCTATTGACTCTGATGATCCCAAAAGAAAATCTATCATAAAACATTATGGAGGTAATCAAACACATCACTGAACAAACAGCATCCAAAATGCCAAAGATTACACCAGAGAGGTCAGAATGTTTAGAACTGACTTTAAACACAATGTCGATGTATATTTAACACATTTCAGGGATCATATTTGGTGCAGTTTTCTGCTATCTAGTGGTGGAAGTTATGCCTACTTTTTGCATAATTTAATTAATTGTGATGTGAATAATCCAAAATTATTTACGTTTGATTTTATTGTTTTATATAAATAGATAAAAACATAACAAAAAATATTTTTGCTTCATTCAGAAAAGTCTAATGGAAACTTCTAACAAAATACATTTTTTAAACATTACTTTCAAATAAATCCCAGCTGTAAGCACTTGAAAGACTTTCAGATTTACATGTAAAGTGGACTATAAACATATATTATTATTAGCAGGTTAATGATATGCAAAGGTACTGAAAATGTTTAATTAAGGCATGTTTTAATTAAAACATGGCTCCTGCGCCTTACCTTTAGGTTTGGGTGGAGCGTACAGGTGCTGGTCATAAAATTAGAATATCATGAAAAAGTAGATTGATTTCAGTAATTCCATTTAAAAAGTGAAACTTGTATATTATATTCATACATTACATACAAACTCAAATATTTCAGATGTTTATTTTGTTTAATTTTGATGATTACAAATGACAACAAATGAAAATCTCAAATTCATCATATCAGAAAATTAGAATATTACTGAAGACCAATAAAAACAAAGGATTTATAGAAATGTTGGCCAACTGAAAAGTATGTACAGCACTCAGTATTTAGTTGGGCCTCCTTTGGCCTGTATTACTGCAGCAATGCGGCGTGGCATGGAGTCGATCAGTCTGTGGCACTGCTCAGGTGTTATGATAGCCCAGGTTGCTCTAATAGTGGCTTTTAGCTCTTCTGAATTGTTGGGTCTGGTGTATTGCATCTTCTTTTCTATGGGGTTAAGGTCAGGAGAGTTTGCTGGCCAATTAAGAACAGGGATACCATGGTCCTTCAACCAGGTACTGGTAGCTTTGGCACTGTGTGCAGGTGCCAAGTCCTGTTGGAAAATGAAATCTGCATCTCCAAAAAGTTGGTCAGCTGCAGGAAGCATGAAGTGCTCTAAAACTTCCTGGTATGTGGCTGCGTTGACCCTGGACCTCAGAAAACACAATGGACCAACACCAGCAGATGACATGGCACCCCAAACCATCACTGACTGTGGAAACTTTACACTGGACTTCAAGCAACGTGGATGAAGTGCCTCTCTTCTTTTCCTCCAGACTCTGGGACCTTGATTTCCAAAGGAAATGCAAAATTTACTTTCATCAGAGAACATGACTTTGGACCACTCACCAGCAGTCCAGTCCTGTTTCTCTTTAGCCCAGGCAAGACGCTTCTGACGCTGTCTGTGGTTCAAGAGTGGCTTGACACAAGGAATGCGACAGCAGAAACCCATGTCTTTCATACGTCTGTGTGTGGTGGTTCTTGAAGCACTCACTCCAGCTGCAGTCCACTCTTTGTGAATCTCCCCCACATTTTTGAATGGGTTTTGTTTCACAATCCTCTCCAGGGTGCGGTTATCTCTCTTGCTTGTACACTTTTTTCGACCACATCTTTTCCTTCCCTTCGCCTCTCTATTAATGTGCTTGGACACTGAGCTCTGTGAACAGCCAGCCTCTTTAGCGATGACCTTTTGTGTCTTGCCCTCCTTGTGCAAGGTGTCGATGGTCGTCTTTTGGACAACTGTCAAGTCAGCAGTCTTCCCCATGATTGTGTAGCCTATAGAACTAGACTGAAAGACCATTTAAAGGCTTTTGCAGGTGGTTTGAGTTAATTTGTGTGGCACCAGGGGCCATCAATTTTGAACCTTTTCACAATATTCTAATTTTCTGATATGATGAATTTGAGATTTTCATTTGTTGTCATTTGTAATCATCAAAATTAAACAAAATAAACATCTGAAATATATGAGTTTGTATGTAATGTATGAATATAATATACAAGTTTCACTTTTTAAATGGAATTACTGAAATCAATCTACTTTTTCATGATATTCTAATTTTATGACCAGCACCTGTATAAGATGTACATAGTACCAGTAGAGGAGCTAGAGAGATCCACAGCTCCAGATTTTTATATCTTTAAAATCTCAGAAAGATGCTTTCTTCTCACACTTTTATAATAACTAATTTTATTTTTTTCTTCATTTTTATTTATTAATTTAAAAAAATTTTTGCTTTTTACAACCGCTTAATTCCCACAGGCAAATTAAGGAGAAAATTCTTTTAGATCTGATTTTGAATATACACTTTTTTTTCTATTTGACAAGATTTAATGGAGTTATGTAAAGATTTGGTCAAAACATCCTAGAGGGATGCTGTGTTTGGTCGAATTTTCTATAGCTTGATTTGAGCCTTTTATGCTGTGAGAATTCAACAAATTTTATGCTATCACTTTCTTCAAGTTTCCTTGATTTTGCCAACAGGTTTAATTTCTCTAGCCTCAGGAAATCGAAAGAATAATAAAAGAAAATCTAAAGTGTACCAAGAGGAAAAAACAAAACAAAAAACTGAACTGTATTGAATTGAACTGAGTTTCATGGTCATATTTTTCTCTACTCTGTCAGTGAGATACTGCTTATTGACTGACATTTTTAGATAAAAAGCAAAAAACATTGTGGGTATTTCTCAAACATCAGAAAAGGGTCACATTAAGGACACAATCATTAAAAATAAAATAAAAAACAATGAAATGTGTGTTTTTCCATTTATTCATTTATATATCATTATAATCAATCAGATTTCTCAGTTCAGCTTTAATCCCATTCTGACTAAATTCATAAATCCGTGTCATATATGTTTGTTTTTATACCTTTTATACTCAGTAGTTGTTGAATAATTTTGAAACTTGGATGATTCATGTCCTTCCAACATGTTACAATCCTCCTTAGATTTCAAAAGAGTAAGCTTTTAGGTAAATAAAACGATGGTTTTTAAAGTCCAAACAGTTCAGAAGGAATGCTTTTAAAGCATTCTTCACTGCAGAAACACCCTGTCCCTATTCTTCACATGCAGTATTCCAGTTCTCCTGAAGATGCAGGCTTGCAGAGAAAGCCTTCAGCTTGCAGGTTTGTGTGTTTTATTTCTTTTTTCTGGTCTGACGATCCCGCTCAGTGCAAACAAAGTAAATAAAAGTGTGGCACGGGGAAAATGCAAACGCAATAACTGGGACCACATGTGATGAATATGAACCAAACGAAGCCATCTGGCAGGAGGCATGTCCGTGTAATTCTCTATCTGCAATACAATCTAATCCAACCGAGGCCAAAGCCCAGAGCAGTGCATGGGTGTGCACGTCTGTGTTCACACGATAAATGAGTAGATTTCTACGACCACTGCTGACATGCTGTTATTAAATTCTGATGTCTGAGCAGACCTAAAGTCAGAGTTAAAATGCATTTGGGACTTTAAGGAGGAAGATGGAGAACAGAGTTGAGTCCCGATCTGAACACCGTCTAACTTTCATTCTCAGCTGCAAGAAAATGTGGGAATGACAAAGTTCCTTATATCTGGCCTGCACATGTAGCCGACTGTTGTAAGTTTCTCTCACTGGCTCTTTAAATCCCTTCTTTCAGAGTGACCAAAAGCAATCTCCTGTATTCGAGCTTTTACACCTTGGTTGTACTGTAGCGAAAAACAAAAAGGATTTAAAAAAAAAATCACAGTTCTTTGCACACAAGTTAAACCCATTCAGGAATATGTTTTTGTTGCACGTTCCTCTAAATTTGATGACAAATTTAAAGAAAACTTCTACCTTTTAGGATGAATTCTAAATTAATCTTAGTTATTAGTTGTTTCACATTTTGATTTGTGATAAACACTGCAATTAATTAAGGGTCAAACATTTAAATGTGTGAGTCAACGTTTGGTTGAGGTTGGTTGAGGACCCAAATGCACAGATGAGTTTTACTGATTTAATGTAAGATGCAGAGGCATACAAGGGGGAAAAATCCAAAATACTGAAAACCAAAAAAACTGGGTGAAACAAACGCAGGGAGCCAAGTAAAAGCAAAGCAAAACAGCACTGAGGAACTGCAAGGTGATGTATATATGGGGAAGAGCTAATGGGCTAATGAGCTAAATATGGAGCAGGTGTAAATAGAACTAACTAGAAGGGAGCTAGGGGACAGAAAACTGGCCCAAGAGGGCAACAGAGTGTGAAAGAAATAAAAAAACCACATAAGATTAACACAAAATGGAAAAGAAACCAATGAACGAGAAAACAGAGAACAGCATAATTTAAAGTGGAACTGAAAACTTTAAAAAGAAACTCAGACGTTCACAAGGGGAGAACCATAACAATGTGGTGTCATAATTTATTTTTAAGCTTTATGAGAGAAACCAAATAAAAATTTTCTTCTTCTTTCTTCTTGTGCACTAAAATAATGTTGGATGAAATAAAGGGATGGATGGATGGATGGATGGGGGGAGGGAGGCACAAACCAAACAGGAAATGTTAATCTGTTGTTACTGAGCTCCCACACTATGATTTGAGCTGTGAAATAATTTCTCTTAATGTTTTCCTTATGTTAAGAGTGTCTGAAAAGGTTTCTGCATATTTTCACTGTTTCAGCTTCACAAAGGCCAGTCAAACCTATTCCAAGTTTTTGTTGCTTCGAGGTTCAGCATGTTGATGTCTACTCAGGCTAATCAAAACCAAAATAGTTCCTGATAGCACAGGAAAGCCAAGATATTGACATCTAAAAATAATACCATGCGGAAGGTGTGCAGGAATGTGTTTGTAAATGATCATTGATCCCTAATAATCCCACAATTCTGATGACGGCGTGGGATTAACCATCACAGTCTCAAGAACAAACCAAAACAAACCAAAGAACCCACAGCTAAAGGGCTGCTTCTTAAAAATTCTGCTCATAATCCAAGCAAGTCCAAATAGTTGTAATGACTCATCAATTCTTGCCTTTTTAGAAAGCATTTCTAGAAAAAAGAAAGGAACAGCTCTCTCTAAACCCCCAGCACCACCTGACTTTGTGTGGTTACTTGTGTGGGCTGACTGAAGATTTGATGAGACAGAAAAAAACTATCTTGTGGTTATTATTATGACCCACATGTGCAAACTAGCCAAAAATGACTAAATGTGTCACAAACAATGGAATTCACTATAAACACAGGAATGTTACTAACTCATAATTACAGAAACAACAACAAATGCAACAAAAGGAAAACAGACAAATGGAAAAAATCATACAAAAATACAGAAATTAGAGGAGAAACAAAAAGTAAAAAAATTACAGAATTTCTCAAGAAAAATACCCCACCTCTTTCCCATAGGCTGTCGGAGACGCGACCCTGACAGAACTAAATGGAAGACGGTGGATGGGTGGATGGCTCCACAAAATAAAAGTGCATCAGACCATGTACGGGACTCAATCACCAAATCATATGAAACTGAAGCATATTTAATTAACTGAACATATTTCTATTCTATAAAATTGTAGTTATGGCAACTTACAAAAAGAAAAAAAAACAAAACACCATCACTCTTTTTCTTTTGTTCCTCTAACTTTCTTCTGTGAATCCTGTAATTGGCTTTGCTGGGGGTCTGGTCCAACATTTGTGTTAGACTCCTCCTAGTGGTCTGGTGAACTTCTGTTGTGCAGCTTTACTCAATTGCTTTTGATCATTGCTGTGTTTTTCTCTTTTTTTGTGAGCTTTGGAGCTTCCTTATTTATGTGTTTGCAGCACATTTCTTCATTTGCTAATTTCCTCATGTTTGCACCTGTCAGCCCTTGCAGGTTTTTGATCCTCTTTATTCTTTTGTTTGCGTTTCATTAACCGTGTTTTTATCAAGGCTGTTTTAGATAATTTTGAATCAACCAGTTTGATTTCGTTTTAATCTTACATTTTATAATTTAGAGAGTTTTTCACTTTGATTTGAAAAAAAGCTGATGTAAACTGAGCTGAAGCTCAATAACACAAGCAGTTCATACTAGCCTACTTGTGCAGAATTGAAAAAAAATATTTTGATGATAAAGGTAAAGGATTTTTTATAATAAAACTTTCAAAAGAGCTGTAATTTCCCAGTGTCATTAAAGGCAGTCTGAGTTTCACAGCTCATTTCCATAAACTGACATGTACGAATGGTAATGTTTGTATTGATTATGTATTAGGTCACCTCAGACCTCTCCCTACTCATCAAAGCCAGCCGGTTCGCTCCCTATAATTATGTTCACCTGGTAGAAGCTGTAAAAGTGCTGGTTTCATCAACCAATCTCGTCTGTCACCTTTTGGTGGTGGTGGTGGGGTGTTCATGCATTTCAGTTGCAGCCATTCGGAGCTTGAAGCCTGTAGGGTTCACTGAAAAGACCCGACTGGTTTCCTGCAGATCTCTGAATTTTCTTTGAATGCAGCTGCTGTCAGAGCGCCCTCAGACTCCTGCAGGGCACACATGATGAAGTCATGTGTGCTACAGCTCAATTAATAGGAACACTCTGCAGACCTTAATGAAGTACCACATGGATTTGTTTAGGGAGAAATTACACAGAACTGACCTGCTGTTTGATCTACTTAGAGTTACAACCCATGGAGGATCAATTGAACATATAAGATAAAGACACACAGGGGGCATTTTCTAATAGCCGTCTATGAGAGCTGTGAGTACATATTGAATATAGCGGATCAGAATGTCGTTGACTTATGTGGTCTATAAATCTAATAGTCTTATGATCTATTAATAAAAAATCCATCAACAATTTGTCTGAAAGATAAATGCTTTTTTATTTGCTGAACAATTAATTTAATATAAATAGAGCAGCAATGAAATTAATCATACTCAATGTTGGATGAAGTACTCAACTGTAGTTCTAAAGTAAATGTATTGATACTCAAGGTCAAATCTTACTCAACTAAAACTAAAAGTTATTCAGTCAAACATTTACCGCATATAAAGTTTAGAAGTACTCACTTTTGAAAATACTTAAGTATCCAAAAGTACATGCATTTAAAAGTAGTCAAGAAAATAATAAATAAAGCAAATAAAATTGTGTAATATCAGTACATTTCTATACTATTTTCAGAGTAATTTTAAAGAACCTTGTAAATTTCAAGGTTGAACGTCTTGAAAAAAAAAAAACTCTGGTACAAATTAAATTCTGCACCACCTGTAAAGAACTTCAACATAAAAATGCCAAAAAAGTATTTTGATTAGTATTTAAAAACACACCAAAAAGAAAACAGGAGTTTCTTGATTCTCCTCACACTTCAACTGTGGAATAGAGGGTTAAGGTTGATTGATTGATTGATTGATTGATTGATTGATTAATAGATTGTTTTATTTAATAGACTCATGGTGAATAAAAAGATTATAAAAAACACAAAGAGTTAATACCAACAACACAACCCAAAAAATAAAATAAATATTATAAGACGCTTGTATACCAGTGTTTCCAAGGAGACGACTGGTATTTTAGTGCACTGAGAGAGGGATGTGAGAATACTACACTAAGACTGCTAAATGTGATGCTCAAACGACACATACACTTGTAGATTAGATGTCTTACAAGTGCCTGGAATGTTCTGACATGTGCGTTACAAAACATCTCACTTGCACTGCTGGACCTGGGTTTTTTTAAATGGAAAACCGGTTGAATCTATTAACACAAAGAAACCACAACTCTGATTTGAGAACTCATCCTACTGAACAACTTGGCTACATGGCAAGAACTAACGCCTTAATAACATTTATAAACTACTAATAATATCTGCCCTGTGTTGCTCACACTTGTGGAATGTTATGCAGATTTCTAAAACAGTGGTGTGCAAATTGAGTCTTAAAGGCCGCTAGTTTACATTTTCAAATTGCATTTCAAGAAGGAAAAATGGCAACACTGGATTACAATTCTAAGCTGAGCCAAAGAAACAGGTAACAAGCAGCTTCCTCAAAATATATTTTTGAAAGTACAATATTAAGGTACCCCCCCCCAAAAAAAATAATAATAAAATAAACTACAAAAATGACTAAAAGTAAAGATACTCAAAAAAGGTACTATAGCACAGTATTACCGTAATGTCCTTTGTGTCTTTGTATCTGGGTGAAGAGAAGCACACAGAGAAAATCAATGCAAAATCATTTCTTTGCTTTTAATCATGTAGAGTTGAAAGCAAAGTTACAAAAATAAAGAAAAAAAGAGACCTAGAAACAGAAGGTTTTGCCTCCACAACCCGAGAAAGGTGCCTCAGTTTGCCATAGGGTATTCTGTGTTAGTTTCTGCGCTAAAAGAAGCACCTTGTGGGACAGTGAACAAGTCCAAGGCCCGAATAACATGACAAAGATCTTACAGGGACTTAATACTTCGTTAGACAAATGCAGCACAGAGTGCAATAAAAAAAAACATATTTCTATGCAGAAATAGCAGGGCGATCATTCTCTGCTCTGCTTGCATCTCTTTCCTGAGAGCTCAGCTATTTTATGCAAACAGCTTCCAAGATACAAACACACAATACATGTTTAAAAATTTGCAAGAATTTCAAGAATCTATACTTTTATTTGAAAGGATCTCCTAAATGTATCCAACATATGGTTGTTTTGTTGCATAAAGGGAAATATCACAGTCAGGGCATCATCACATCAATAAGAACTTAAAGGTTTAGAGGTAACATATTATTTAAACATTTTTCACAAGTATTTTATTATTTGAATAAGTGATGTGACGTTTCTTAGGCTGGTTTAACTGTTAGAGTTCTGCCTAACAGGATCCAACTGGAGCAGGTTCTTTATTTCATGCTCTGATAAACATCATCCTGAATATTTTACAACTGAGCTCTGAGTAATGTTTGCCAGTTCAGTCAGATCCTTACAGCTCCTTGGTGGTTTGAAACCCATTTCAAATCAAGGCTAAATGCTCCAGCTGTCACTTCTTCCACTGCCTCCTGCAGGATGGGTGTTAGAATGGCATCAAGGGGAAACAAAAAACATCTCCATCTCTTAGATGGTAGCTGTTTCAGACCACCCAAAACGATCAAATTCATCTTAGAGTCAGACCTGGCCATGATCTCTCTCTCTCTCACACAGACACACATCCAGTGCCAAATTTCTGTGGGCTTCCTGCTGCTTGTTTATTATCTTTACAGAGTAGCGGCAAAGAGGCAGATGATGATGGTGCTGCTGCTCTGATCCAGATTTTCTGCCAGAACCAAATGTTGTGGTGACGGCTGGACCAGAGCTGGATATGTGATGTGTTGTGAGACCAATCACCATCCGAGGAGAATCAGCAGCGAGACTAAATCCTGCAGCTCAGCAAGTTTATGAGCTTTAAATGCCTCTGAGGTTTAGTCTGACCAATCATCTAGCTGTCTTCAATCTGATGGGTTCTACCACAAACACACTCAGTGAGACAGAAAGATGCTAAAGATATATCTCAGGGGATCCTAAGGAATGACAGAAAGACAAATAGCTTTAATCAAACATTGTTCAAAAAACAAAACAAAAAGTGTAGAATCAATAGAATTTTATAAATACATACAAACCAATGTAGAAGAAGATAATGATTTTTTTTTTAAATTTTGAGTAACAGTTGATTTTTTTTTTATGAACATAAGGAATTGATCTCATGAAAGAGTACTGAATGCTGACAATTGCTGTTTTCTGGGTTCTCTGAATCATTCCTATCTTAGCATCCTTTTCTGTCACACAAAAGCCACTGCATTTGTTATTTCCTCTTGCCTCAGAATATGGGAGTTTTGCTCCTCCTCACGTCTTTATTACAATTCTGTATATCAAATATCTTCTCATCCAACTTTTTATCTATAATTCAAGTTTTAATTGAACTTTTCAATGTCGTGTTGCTTAGCAAATGTGAAATATGTTTCCGTACAAAAACAAACGATAAAAAGCAAGAAACTCCAGGGCCAGGCCCTGCACATTTTGGCTCAAACATAGATATTACATGTAAAAGAAAATCATTATCAAATGAAACCTGTTAATAAGTGTGTACAGGGTATCTGCTATCTGGTAATCTAGTGAGAATCATTATCTATCTTTATGCAATCCCTAAACCTGTCCCAAGGTGTCCTCACCCCCCTCACATACAATGACTCGATTAAATTAGTTGATGTTAATTAGATAGCATCAACTTTCCCTTATATAGAAAACTTTGAACCAATCTTATTGTATGATCTGGTTGGATTGTGTCTGTAACTTGTGACAGTGTAATATCAATAGAATGCTGAAAAAAACAAAACAAATACATAATAAAACCAGTTCGAACCTAACAACTATAATCAGAGATGTCGATGGCAGCAGCCCAGCTCACATTTCCCTCCAGGATGGTGTCACAGCTAAAAAAGACCAGACATAATGAAGCTACTATGACAAGAAAAAGTAAAGAGACCATAAAGTTAGCATTTCGGATATGTCAAGGACTTTTAACTGCTGGTTGAGGGCTTCTTGATAAAAAGGAATTAAAATGGTCCAGTCTTAAGGTCAAGGACTTTTATCTAAGCATTAACCCTGGACAGAATATTTCTAAACTTGCAATGCTTTGTGAAATAAAGAAGCAAATGCTAGAAGCCTGTTTATTATGGGATTATAATGACAAGTCTTGATCAAACAAACAAAAAAAGAAAACACAAGAAAACAAAATACCAAGCTTTATATGTTATTAGCTGAGACCAATTTTAACATTCAGATTAAGGGATTGAGTGATCAGCTTATTTTTCAGTACTCTTGCTCTTAGATGATAGGTTCTGTTTTGTTTGCATTCAATGCAGAAAGTTTAGTCATCCAGGTTTCTGTCTTCAAGACATGATCTCTAGGTAATGGGCGAGTTTCATCAGGATTTATGAACAAATATAGCCCAGTATCATCAGCATAAATTAATCCCACGCTGTCTCATAATTCTACCAATTAAAATATATATAATAATATAGATATATAGAAAATATATAGTAAAGAGAATCAGCTCTAGCACTAATTCCTGGGTTACTTCACAGGGATAAAGATTAGCATTAACATTAACAAGCTTCAGTATGTCAGATAAATAAGATTTAAATAATAAGATTTAAATCAGCCTGATGCAGTTCCCTTAATTCCTACAAAATATTACAGCCTTTCTTACAGAATATTGTGAGACTTTTTAAAAGGGGCATTGCTGTGTAAGTGCTCACACACTTGATCAGTGACTATATTCTAAAGAATATCAGATAAAAAAGGAAGATTAGACATAGGTCTATATTATTAAAGTTATTTTGATCATGAGACATTTTCTTCAGTAAAGGTTTAGTTACAGCCAGTTACATTTAAAAAGCAGTACATATAAATGTTTTAGATTAATCAAGTCTAAAATAGATTAAAATAGGAAATATTTCCTTAAATAATTTGGTTTGAAATATAGCCAGTTACTTTACACCCCTGATGATGGGATGCTACCAGGACAAAAGCCAAATTTCCCACAAGCTGTAATTAATAGCATAACACAGTCAACACTATTTTGGCTGATAACAACTCAGGCAGAAAGTTACTTAAAATGCCAGTGATGTTGATGAATGTAGAGAAGCATAGTCTGGAAAAGTCCACAACATTCTATAAACCATAGCTAGAGACCTCCAAACTTCAGGTGACAGTCAAACTTATTAAAGAGCAGCTTAAAAGTTTGGATGGCTGAGAATCTGCATCCAAAACTTACATCAAACTAGAAACAGCAGTGGCCACTCGGTAGAAGCTGCTCTGCTTCTTTGCCTTGAAAGTGAATTGATTAACTTTGATAATCTAATAAACAAGGTTCCATTGCAATCCAGTGTCTGATAAATTGCAGTTAATTCCACATATTTTCTTGAATTTAGTTTTTATATTCAGATTCTATGCAAGAAAAATAGACTTTAAATGATAAAACAATGGATTCTTTACATAATCCAGCCTTCTGTAACCTAAAATCCTGACGTCTGCATCTTAAAGCCTTTCATTATCTGATGTGCCCTCCCATTATACTGCTGCAGTCGTTTAAGCTCTTTATGTTGTTTGTTCTGCAGCCTCCTCTATTGTCAGATTAGTGACATAGCAGCTCATTAGTCCATTCTCATTGAGATGGGATCAGACCACTGTATGGGCTTTAAGTCAGTCGGCGCCTCTGTGTTTTTCCCTGGAGTCTGTATCTGTATAGATGTGTTACAGAACAGCTTTGGAGGCAGTGACCGGATACACAGACCTGAGGAATGTAGGAAAACAGCAGAGAAAAACAGCTGAATTAAATAAGAGTGATACCCGATCCTTAGGCCTCACCAACCGTTGATTTTTAGAATATCAACACTCGCTGCAACAAAGCAGACCAAATCTCTTTAACGGCACCCAGAAACTTTATCCCGGGGTTCCCCCTCCTCTAACAGGCGGGACGCTCAGATTTCACCCCAGATTTATTAGAAGAAAAACAAGATGGATTTGGGAATATTTCATGTATCTTTCTCCTGTTTCATTGGAGAGGAAATTAACATGAATAGAGTTGAAAACACGCATTTCATCCCCCTCTTGCTCTCTTTAGGTCTAAGCCAGCCAGGATCTATTCTGTCTGTTAGGACCTCATTAGTGTGTTGAATTTCTGACTGACCCCCACTGCTGGATGTGTATTGGTCTGCAGGTGTAAACATGTGCTGAGGGGATAAACCAGTTTTTTACTATAAGGATTTAAATAACCTTTTATCTCTTGCTGTCTTGTACCCTTTTTTCTGTTTTTTGTTATTTCGTCCTGCTTTTATCCAGTTTTTTTCTTGGTTCAACTCTGATGTGATAGCCTAATTTCATCTAGATTTTCTTGTTGTTCTTTCCATATTTTATTCTGGATTTCTCTGTGCAGCGTGTAGCTTTTAAAAGTTTTGTCCTGTGGCTGCACATAATTTGTTTTCCCAGCCTTAGGTATTTCTGCATGGAGTTTGCATGTTCTCTCTGTGCAACTGTGGGTTCTCTCCAGGTACTCTGGCTTCCTTGAACTCTCCAAACACATGACTGTTAGGTTGATTGGCTTTTCTATACTGGATGGATGTTTTTTTCCCTGTTTTTATCTAAATTTGTCTTGGCTTTACCAACAATTATCCTGCTTTGCAATGATATTTTCTTATGTTTCTGTTGGATTAACCATAAACTGAGAATCAGTAACTAAATTGTATTTTCTTAACCTTCATTTCAGTATGTTTGAAATGTATTTGTTTAATTCAGAAAAAAAATTATGATTTGAAAACCTTTAAAAATGTTACTTTTTCCTAGAGTTAACGTCCCCACCAATACCCCTAAATCATTGGGTGCTATTCTCACAGAAATAACAATAAAAACAAGAATAAGCATTAATCCCTGACTCTACATGCTGCTGATACCATGTTAGATCTTTAAGTTCATAATCTATTTTAGCAAATATAGATCTGAATGATGCTTGAGACTTCTGGAACAATGTTCTTTGGATGGAGGACCCTGTTTGGTTATAATAGACAGCACAATGTTTTTAGCAAAAACAAAAGGTGTTGATTTAAACGTGGTACAAACTGTAACTTAGGAAGTTGACAATCTGGGCTTGTGTTGCAGCCATTAGGACCTGTGCAACTTCTGAACTGGGTGAAGGTCAAGACAAGATCTCAAACAATTCAGCCAATGAAATACAAAAAGGCACAAAAAAAAGGTCAAAATGTTGTAATGTTGCAGTCAAAGTCCAGACTTTACCTTTATCTAAAAGATATGGGAAGACTTTAAGAAAGCTTGGCTAAAACTAATGTTTGGAATTTACAAATAAAGCTTGCCCAAAAATCCTTCTCCATGATGTGAAACATCAATGATATCATGTAGAAAACAGCTATTAAGAGTTACTGCTGCTAATGTTGGTTCTAAAAGTGGCGTGCTCACTCACAGATTTATTTTCATTATTAAAAAACAGATTAGCAAACAGCCTGATATGGCTGCTGATCCGTTTCTCCTTTGCTTTGTTGAATGAGTCTAAGAGAGAAATGTTTGTTGTTTCAGTTCATGCTGAACTTTTTGTTTGCCTCAACTGATGCTGTTTTGCATTAGAGCATCTGATTGTGAAGGACATGAGGTGGGGTTAGTGGTTTACGCTTGTTGCACATCCCTCTCGTTTCCTTTCCCTGTCCAAAAAACCCCATTGTTGATTCCAACTTGTGTTTATCGATGCATCTCGCAGATTTTTCCCATAAATGCACATTATAACGGTATGACATTAACCAGAATATAACCCAGTGAGCTGCTTCCAGGCTGTGCTTATTGAATTACCCGACCTGCGATAGAAATCTGCAGCAGTTACGTGCCAATAACAACACACAGAGAGGGTTCTAATTGAAGAGGCTGCAGTCAGGGTTGAGTAAAAGTTTTAAAGCATTACCAGGCATTGTTTACTGCAGCAGATACGCTTGCTGTAATGAAGTGTTCTGTCGATTTAAAGCATGGAGGGCTTTAAAATCCATCTGTAGGGAGCTGTTAAATGCACCTACCCGAAAGCAGTTGATAAATATGTGCAGAATTAATTTTTTTTCAAACATTTTTCTGTTAGATTAAGACACATTGATTATCTAAACTAGATATTAAATTTTATGCAGAGGGTCCCACTGAGGCCATGCACTGAGAGGAAGGGGGAAATATGGAAGTTGACCCTGAAAACTCCAGGGAGCCATGGGGCCGAGCTCTGACAGTTTTCAGCTGCAGGGGGATGTTAATATGTATTTCCAGGATTACTGAATTATGTATACGACAAGCGTCTGGAGGAATGCTACAGCTTTATGAGCGCAGCCTGGTCATCTGCATGCTCCAGTTACTCCTAATGATGGTAATTATTACAAGGCTTAACTGTAATACAGGATTGATTCTCAGGCTCCTGGATAACCCCTCATGCTGGCACACTACTTGGCCCCCCCCAGTCCCTCCTCAGCTGCCCCAACAAAGGCCACGTTGAGGCCCAGGAACAGCTCTCAGTGGGGTCCACGGAGACTGCTGGCAGCCTGTTTCTGACGAAGGTTAATACTCGGACACATAAAGAGCGGATTAGGAGCTTGGCTCACACGACCGAGGAGAAAATTGAAAGTTTGGAGGGAAATATGTGGCTAATTCCATTCTGTCATCAGTGGATATTAAAGTTTTTAGCTGCTATGTCAAATTATTTGTAAATCACAATGGCGGCACTGTTAAAATCCGCTTTAAGTTCAAGGGGCAAGAAGTGATCGGGGAGTTTAAGTCTCATCCAGGATCCTGCTTTTTAAGGGATTTGCATGATTTTGTTGAAAGAATCGACTCGCCTTCTGCTTCCTGATTGTACTGTTACATATAAATATATCCATGCAGGAAAACACACAACAAATCTGCAGAATCCACATGAATGGGATGTGAAGTACTCTTCCCCCTGCAGAGGGTAAACTGGGATCTCTGGCACCTGTAGTGGATTAATGGGGAGCCTCTGCCAGTAGCTCCACAGAGTTAAGCTGCTGGATTCAGTTTCAGAGAGGGGTGGGACTTACGAAGGCCAGGTGCTGGCTGGGGAAAAACCTCCCAGGTTTCAACAATCTGGTTCTGTTTCTGTGCCGCTGAGCTCTCCTTGCCCTGCCGCTGCTTCTGCTGCTGGGTCTGTGAGTTTGTTTGTGTGTGTGTGTGAGGGAGGTGGGGGGTAGGTACACATTATGAGAGTGGAGGTTAATACAGCAGAATATAGGGGAGCAGACTGTTTAAAGCCAGAACCAAGCTTGTCAGATTCAGGTTTTGTCAGTCTGAGCTACTTTCCGGAAAATGGCAATAGATGCCAACCTGTCATTCAGTTAGAGTTGCTGTATTTTTAACATTCAAGAGGCAAAAATCATTTCCAACACTGCCATGATGCTGAAGAATACAGCTGAAAGAAATGCAGCAGAGAGCTGAAGACGCCCAAAGCATTCCTATTTCACATTACGAGGGAGGATGTTCCACTTCCCTTGTTTACCGTAACCTTTAGAATATCCTGAAATAACAACAAAATTATGCTCCTGTTTTATTTGATGCAATTGTTATTATTTTGCAACATTTCACTGAACTGATTGGGGAGGAGAATTTAACAATGTCTGAACTTTGTCTTGGCTGGAACTAAAAACAATTTGTGCCAACACCTTCCATGATGATATGATACAATTGAAAACAGTGTGACACAATGCAAATAAAGGAATTAATGGTACAAATAGATCATGCAATATAACAAGATGATGTAATACATTTATTCTCAAATTTATATTACCAAGAAATGCAATATAAATGTGATGCAATGCGGACCAAAATGCTACAGTAGAATATTGTACTGACCACGTTAGCTTTGATATTCAATCAGATCAAGTAATAAAACATTATTTAGATAAATATCTGTGCAGGTCCAAGCTGTGGCTCATTCCTTTACATTCAAGTATATGCTGCTTAAGGTTTGGATTTGAGTGTAAGGCTAAATTATAAATAAATAAAAAAAGAAAAGAAGAGCTTGTTTTTACTTCTTCACATTGGTTTCATGAATCTTAAATGTGCTTAATCAAACTGTTTTACCAGTTCAGGCTTGATCAGTCATTTAGTCTTTAACAGGAGAAAATCAAAATCATTCCAGGATCTTTAATAAAAATGTCGACTTTTCTTTCTCTATGAATGGAGGATTCATTGAGACATAGAATTTGGCATCTTTATTTTTGGCTTTGTTGAGCTTCATCACCTGCCCTGCAGAAAGAAATTCTTTGCTTTTTGCAAACTGGGAGACTCAGCATGATAGATTTTGCATAAAACAAAAAACATTTAAATAGTTTGGCTCTCCCCCCAACAGAAAGGCACCCTAAATAAACATCCATGTCTCACATATCAACAGGCACCACTGTGTCCAGTTCTAATGAAATCTTTCAATCATCATAATTTTTACCTTTGTATCTTTTGTAACATGTTTTTTTTTATCCGGCACAGTAAAACAGTTCAGTGGAAAATTTGGAAACACAAGTTTGAACCTATTAGACTCACTCATTAATATTTAATGAGTCTTATAGAGTTAAATGTTTCTCAACTACAAAGATTTAGTACCTGGCTTTACTGTTTTTTATTCTTCTCTTTGCTGATAATGTCACTGATTACATTTTAATAATCTTTTATTAATATTATATTAGTTCAGATGTTTTCTTTTCTTATTTTGTTTAGGTTTATTAAAAAATCAGTAAAGCTTAACCGTAAATTTTTCCATTCCGGATTCTTTTGTTTTATTGTGTAGTTGTATTTATGATTTTAGCATTTATTCTGCAATGCGGTTCTCAGTTGACGCTGCAACTGGAAACACTGAATAATCTTAAATGATTATACTTTTTTTTGTACATCATTAAAATTAGAGATCAGTTACAAAACCTGAGATCAAATTATTTCAGATGTTTTCCTTTTGTTACTATTAAAATAAAAAATTCAAATTTTTGCCCAAATTTAAACACTTAGAAGATCTGTTTCAAAGTAGTGGAGATGATTTTAAGTTCTTCTAACTCTGTTGGTTAGTTTTTATCCTAAATATTCAAATTTTACTCACATTTCCAGCCAGAAACCTTGAGCTTGATCCCTCCAGAATTCGGATCTGCACAGTGAGTTATTAGCAGTGATGGAGCTGCATGTTAAATCATTGTGAGCGAGTGTTCCACACACAGCTGTGACATGTGTGCACATGTTAAAGACATGTTAAAGTGGCGTGTTGTGCAGAGACAGAGCTGAGGTCTAAATTCTACACTGCCGTCTTGTTTTGATAGAATAATTCCAGGTTTCATTATGTTGCTGCCAGCCTGCAGAGCTCATTTGAATTTCTTATAAATCCAAAGTGTGTTAAGTAGCACCTCTGTGAAAAGAGGGGGAGGCGGAGAGCCCGTTTCAGACCTTCTAATGTGAAAATGTGTTTTTGATTCCTGACTTGACATGCAGTCAGAGGGCCGTGAGTGTGTGTGTTACCCTGATCCTGCCTGTAATCAGTAATTACCAGGATTGGCTGATGGATTCTAGTTATAATGAATGATTGATGAGCGCTGAAAGAGCGCGGCCGGGCCATTTCTGTCCTCTGACAGCCTGATGTTAGCTCTGAATTGAAACCATTTAAGTAGAAAATGACTGGACACAGGAAAGGCTCAATAGCAGGTACCGCGCTGCCATTTGAAAAATGGACGTTTGCATTCAGCCTTCTTTGAATAGCCTGAGTGAAACCTGAGCTGCTGCTGAGACCCAGTGAAGAAAAACACACTTTAATGCCTAAAGAGCATTTTGATTTGTTTGGACTGTTTTCATGTGTGTAGCCCACAGTCAGGTTTTAACTCTGCAATCCCCGGTCATTGATGTGGACACTTTTTACACTCCACCTCCTGTTTGTGAATGTTTACACTGCACTTTTTTTCAGCCAGGATTAGGCCTAAAATAACTAAAACAGGTGATACATTGATCTAAGAACCCACTAAAATCTGTATATTTAAGATGAAGTAAGTATTAAAAGGCTTTGGTCGAGATTAGTTTTTCAAAGCAGAAAATTCCTGGGTTAAAAACTGGACTAAACATTTCTGTGTGGAGCTTGCATCTTTTCCCCTACCAAGACTGACCTTAAGTTTGCTCTTGGATGTGTTTAAGTTAGGATTTCTTATCAAAATTGTACTGAAAGGAACAGCCTAGTAAATATTTCATACAATGCACGTGAACTGCATATTTTCATTTGTTTTTTCCTAGCAGTGACAGAGACTTGGCTTATTGGCATTCCTTGGAAGTTCTCTGTGGCTTTACTTTAAAAAGAGAAATCTGAATTTTTTTTTTTTTTGGCCAACTTAATCCATTTCAAAACAATTATAAATGTGTTTTTTAGGATCATCACCCTGAACAGTTTAAATCTTATGAAACAAACGGCCCTTCTTGGGTTCAAGAAAAGTGGTCAGACTGTTTGAAAACACGACACAGAAACAAGAGATCAAGTCTGGAAAAAACTCAAAAGTGTCAGAACATCATTGTTGCTTCCCCCAAAAAAAGCCAGTATAACTACAACACCTAAAGCTGGTAAAGATCAAGAAAAAGCTGAATTTCTAATCAATAATCAACAGTCTTTATGGTCACTAAGTAATTATACTGAACTTTTGGTGCAACATCGGCTTGCTAATATGCAAAAAACAAAAAAACAAGTAAAAAATGGCCAAAAAATGCTTTTTGACCCAAAATGGCCGACTTCCTGTGGATTTTAGGGCATACCTCCGAGAAACTTTTTTTCATGATTTGAGGAGATCTACTTGTGTGCCAAATTTCAAATCTCTGTGACTTACGGTTTCACCCAACTCACGTTAGGGGGCGCTGTGGAGTCATTTGGGGGCGGCCATTTTGGATTCCATTATAGACATGCTATTTCACGTGGGGGACAATTTACTGCCACATTTTCCTGAGTTTTTGAATATGCTAAGTCCCCGTAAAATGTGTTCAAAGTGAGAAATGAAAAATAATAAATAAGAAACCTAACAGATACAATAGGCTCTCGCAGCCTTCGCTGCTCGGGCCTAAAAAACAGGTACAGATTCTTAGAGGATGTTGACATCCAAATTTGATAATTTCTTCTAATCATGTAGACAAGCCTAATGCCATCTGTGGGAAGGTTTTACAGTCCCAGGAGATAAACGTTGAGGTGTTTGGCCAGAGCAACAAGAAGTATGTTTGGAGGACTCAAAGCAAGGCTTTCAAACTGGAGAGCATTGCAGTATAACCTGCCGAGTAGAGTAGTGGCAGTCTTATTCTGAGCACCTTTATTTGAAGAGCTACTGGTGCACTAAAATGAGTGTACAGAATATTGTGTATTTCTTGAATAAGGGAACTACCTCTGAGTTCATTAACATCTTTTCTAAATCAACAGCTGTAAATAAAAAGAAATGTTAGGATACAATATAGAAAATTAAATGTTTGTTCATTGAAATTAAATCACACAAAAGTCTGCTAGAGTACTTAGAAGATAGGTATATTTCTGCTATTATATATATATTTTTTGTTTGAATTCCTTATTTGCCCTTTTAACAAAATATGTAAAAAGAAAAAACAGAAATACATTTTTGATATTAATAATTTATTACTATGTGATAAGTCAAGATTAATTTTTGTGTAGTCTTCTACTGGCTGTTATCAGGTATATCTGATTGTGTACAATAGGATTTTGAGCAAAGTTTTTACCATTAAATTATGCAAAAGGTGTCAGACGCAAAACATTTCAGAAACCGTATGTATCAAATACGATACATTTGGCATTATAGGAATAAATACATCTCTTTAGTAAGATTAGGATATCTTGTAATTTGTCAGGATGTGCAGAAATTTTTGCATAAAATAGTAACAATAATGTTTAAAATAGAAAGACTGCAATGAATAAGATTATAGTGCATAAAGCGACTTCTAAACATGGGAGCGCCTTAGATACCCTGAAAGTATTTACAGAAAGCTGCTGAGTGTGTGTCTGGTTTCCTTTTCTGTTTTTCAGAACAACCACCATGTTTCTTCACATTTTGTGATGGATGAGCTTCTCAAAACCATTTTAGAAATCCCTCCTATAAATATAGCTGCTGCACTCTTGTTGTGCTGTCTGTCATTTCACTGAAATCTCACATCTCTCTCTATAATCAGCCGTTACACATCTATTCAAATAAGATTTGTTATTTTTCATAAATTACTAAAAATGTATATTTTAAATGTTGGTTTTAGAAGAGGTATAAATAAATATCCATTGCGTATTATTTTTTAAGCAGGAATAATGAATCCATGGGTTCTGGAATGAGGCAGGAAGTACAAATGCATGACCAAATTATTCTGCATCACTCTATTTTGAGCAATACCATGAAAAGATTATTGTCCCAAAATCTTGCTCAATGTTGGTTATGTGAAAAATATGTGGAAAAATAATTCCCATTTAATTGCTTCTATTGTAGAGTTTAACACTAAAGCAATTGAGAGTCGGTCTCTGATTAAACTGATGTGTTGGCATAATGAATAATCTATTATCATATATCTATAAAGAAGATAGGACTGATCCAAACATGCTGCACTCAATAACAGACTCAGGTGTTGGAAGTTGATTTTTGAAACAAACAAGCAAGAATAATCTAGTCCAAAGAATAGATTCACTGTTGAATTAAAGATTATTTTTCTGCCAAGAATTTTGTGAGGGACCATATCACATGCAGACCTTAGAACTAACCGACCAGTCTAGACACAAGTCAATAATCTGATGCCAAAAAATATCTACATGGATTTTCTTCAGTGTTGTTTGGGTCTGATGATGAACTATGAAACTTGACCGAAACATTTCAAACATGTCGTGTTGATATGCTGTTGGTTGGACTGTTAACATGTAGCAGCAGTTCTTCCTAACCTTGTAATGTGGGACCGTGGTACATATATATATATATATATATGTGTGTGTTTGTGTGTTTATGTATGTGAAATATGCTTCATTATTTTCTCCTTGCCCTGCGATGGACTGGCGACCTGTCCAGGGTGGACCCCGCCTCTCGCCCGTAGACAGCTGATAGACAGCAGCACCCCTCGATGGATTTTCTCCTTGTTGAAATGTATTCATACAAGATAATGATCAGAAAGCAACGGAATTTGTTCTAATAGTAATTTCCGCTGAATTACAGCAAAGCACCCCAGAAGGTACATTTCAACTCTTCTCAAGCTGACTGTTTACTTGATAGTGTCACTACTTCACTGTGTGCAGAAATTGATCAGAAATTTGACATTTTTGGAAAAGACCAGTTTGGGAAGCATGCTGTTATTATATATTTCTAATAGAAAGGGTTTTGTGTAAAGAATTGTACGAAATGATGACTAATGGAACTCAACAGAGCTGGAACCGTGTATTTGTCTGACTTATGTTTTCTCCTTTATTTTATGCTCTAGATTAAATAAATGTTTGAAATAAAAGGAATATTTTCTTTCTGTTTTCATTTTTTAAGTATTCAATTATTATTTTCCTAACATCTATTAAAATCTTGCTTGTATTAAACCTAACAGATATTTGAATCAAATTATTAAATAAAGCAATTGATTCTATTAAAAGTAATTTTTTTTAAATTGTTCTTATTTATTGGGGAACTTGTATTGTGATATTTGGCCATTAAGTTTAGAGTATTTTGTCTCTCCACCTGTTCTGCTACAGAAAAGGGGCATTTTTCTGAGCTTTCTCCAAGCTGCTGTGTCAAGAACGTGATTGAAAACAAACCAGATTCTGGTATTTGTAGCCTTTAATGTTCTGAACAGATATTAGGGCTGTGGTGGTGTCAACAGCCTCTTTGTGGTTTCAGCATCAGCAGCAGCAGGAGGTTTTATGGGGGAACAGTTCAGAGTCTGAATGCATGCAGATCTAACAAAGAAAATGAAAGGCTGCAGGATGTGTGTCTGTTACTGTGTGTGTGCCTGTTTATTGGAATTGATAGGTTGGTTTAAAAACAGCTTATTAGGCTGCTTTTATGTTCCTCTCTTCAAGTGCTCGATTTATTTCTGAATATAATCAGTTTATTAATCAGATCGGTTCATGTTGTGGTTGTCTCCTTGCTGTTTTTGAGTGCGTCTCTGCTTTTTATTAATTTGTTTTGTTGTTGCAGTTTTGCAAGACAAACTCGTGTTTAATTTTGTAGCAACCCCTTTTTCTCTTCTGATACACCACATCAGAGAAGTAGGAATATATGTGAACATAATAACACACTGCAAAAAATGGAAATCTAAGTAAGTAATTTTTTCTTAAAATAAGTGAATTGAGGACGAAAGTGAGACACTTTGCCAATGGAACAAGACAATTTACATTTAAAATAAGAAAAAAAAATATTGCATTTTCTTATTTTAAGTCCATATTATCTAATTTTAAGAGTAAAGATACTAATTAAATTGGCAAATTATCTTATTTACCTACTCGAATTAAGGGTAAATACACTTAACTTAAGACATTTTTACTTATTTCCAGATCGTTTTTGCATTGCAGCATGCAGACGGCAGGAATCAGTCAGTGACTGCATCATTTAAATAAATAAAAATGAGCTTTTTTTCCACAGCGGTGGGTTTCAGATGAAAGAAAATGAATATCTGAGACTTCCCAGGCCAAATGATTTTTCTTTTATTTTAATCTGAAATCCTCTCCGATCAGAGGAAAATTGACGTGAAGCTGCAGAATTACAAAGAATTTTCTGTTTAAGATCAGAGCGAAATTAATTATTATCTTAAAGCAAGATAATATTTTCACACCTCCTCTTACAGATGATGTTGTGCTGATATCAGGAGCTGCAGTTGATGCAGAGCTGGGGAGAATTAACATGATGAATAAAACCTGTTCAGTAGATTGCAAATATCGTTTTTCCTTTCAGGGACATCTGTAAAGAAAAACGCTCATATTCAGAGGTAAATATGGTTTTAATTTCTACAAGTCCAGACGAGGAAAAAAAATTTACACAGTAAATTAATACCAGAAAACCATAAAGGTGATAGTATTTACTATATTTAAAGGTATATTTTGCAAATTGATTTGTTCTATTTTATTTAAACTATTGCTTATCTACACAATGTTATCGAACTTTTCGTTAAAGTAAAAACAGTTTCCGATTTAGAATAACAAAAACATATATACCATAGGAAAATGGAGAAAAGGCGAAGCAAATCATTTAATATTAATTAGGTAAATATGCTCACTGTTTCTTAGAAACTGAATATCATATTGACTTATTACGGAATGCACGACAGAAAGTATTTTATTAGAACAGAACACATAGCCTACATTAAATAGAGACAGAAGAAATAAAATTAGAACCACAATGTGAGTTTATTATGATCGGATAGTGGAGTGATTCCGGTAAATTCAAACATATTAGAGGAAAAAATTAGATAACTAATAAAAAATAAAATGTAATTGTCTCAACTTGGTTAAAGTCTGTAAAACAAGGTTATATATCGGTGTTTCAAATTCCCTGTGAAATGAAATGTCCTCGGCGCGCTAATCACACCTCGGACCTGAACCGCACATTTTCACCTCATCAGTTTATCTGCGCGCCTGACGCGCCCATGTGTGAACTCCCTGTTGAGTCTTAAATGCAATCAACAGCTTTCATTAAGGTCTGCAGCGGGAATCCACGTTCCAGCACAGTCTCCAGGCCGTGTTGATTAGCTGCGTTAAGACCCGATCTGTTCTCCTTTATGGCTCTGAATGGAAGCGATAATGGGGCCGTTATCTTATCCCGGTCAGGGGAAGAGGGGGGAGAGAGGAAGCCGCTGCTAAGGAGGGGGATTCTGACCTGGACCCTGCAGAGAGCAGAGCGAAGGCCCCATAATGAGAGGAATAGCAGAGATAATGCTCAGCAGCTTAAGATGAAGTCAAGTTCATTTTGGCTCATGCGTAAAAACAGACAGGTGCTGCTTAAAATCTGTTCCAAAGTGAAGAGAAGAACCGATTCCGATTTCTATGACAAAGCCTGAAAGCTGCAACTTCACATTTACCAAGTCTAATGATTCAGACTCCTGATGTGTCGCGGCCTGCACGCACTGACACCGATGTGTTCCAGAGGGCTCATCCGAAGAGGAAATAATCGGATTACTCCACAGGAAGAGGCTCGCTGACCCGACAGCGCGTTTCCAATAGTCTGCAAACACGGCGGATTATCTTAATTCAATTAATTCTCAATACACAAACCAGTGGCCCCACTCAGCCTCTGCGCAGTGACGTCACTGCCTTTAAGAACAGCCCCACGCGCAGCGAGTCCGCATCCTGAACTGAAGCTCGGTGTGCCGAGCGCGCAGAGGAGAGCAGAGCGCAGCCGCGTCATCATGTCGCCTTCAGTCTGAACTTTCTTTCCTCTTCCTCGGGAGTTTTCAATCCGCAGTTTTATCCAGTTTTTCTTCCTCGGCGCAGCTTTGTGATGCCCGCCGGGATGTTTAGTATCGACAGCATCCTGTCCGGACGGCCGAGCTGTAAGGAACCGCTGCTGTTTCACCGGAGCGGACCGGTGGTGCTGCCCGCCGGCCTCACGGACACCATCTACACCGACTACAGTGGACTGTACTCAGCCGCCCGCGGACCGTCCCCACCGGGCGTCCACGCGGTAAACGGTGCAAGGATCGGATATAACGGCTATTACTACGGACAGCTGCAGGTCCAGGGGCCCGGAGGAGGTCCGCCGTGCTGTGGAGCCGTGCCCGGCCTCAGTCCGCAGCAGTGCCCCTGCTTCCCCGCAGGTAGGACAGACCCTCCGTTTTACCACCAACAGATTCATAGAAATGATTTCCGCTTTAAAACAACAAATATGCGTTCAGAAATCATATTTGTTAACTTGTTTCCATTTGTGAAATAAAAACCTCCAGTTTACTGAATAGCTGACATCTTTCCTTCAGACTTTAAAACGTTTTTTGTCAGAAAAAACTGTAAAATGTGGAATAATTCTAAAACTAAATCTGCACATTTTGTTTCTGTAGAAGATTATGTTTTTTTGTTGTCTTGTTGGCTTTTGTGATTTTCTGTTTGACTGAAACGTCTTCAAACTGCAGGAAAAAATAAACATGAGTACAAAGAAAACAATAGCCTATAGTATTTTTATATCACCAACCTAAACGCATACCTTTGAAATAACATAAAAAAACAGAAAAATGGTCTCATTTCTACATCTCACTCTCCAGTTTCTCTCCCTGCAGGCTATGACAGCGCGGCCTCGGTGCTTCTATCGCCCGTTCCTCACCACATGATGTCCTACATGAACATGGGCAGCCTGTCAAGGACCGAGCTGCAGCTCCTAAACCAGTTGCACTGCCGCAGGAAGCGCAGGCATCGAACCATCTTCACGGACGAGCAGCTTGAGGCCCTGGAGGGCCTTTTCCAGGAGACCAAGTATCCGGACGTGGGGACGCGGGAGCAGCTGGCTCGCAAAGTCCATCTGAGGGAGGAGAAGGTGGAGGTCAGACATTTTCAGATTTATTTTCATTCTTTCAATCCAGCATCTTATAAAGGATTAAACTGATTTAAACCAAGAAAAACTCTCAGCAGAACCTGCTTACATTCTCATTATTATTATTCATTTCTTCAAATAAAAAAATATTTTGTTTGATTCTAATCAGTTCAGTGCAGAATAAGGAATATATCAAGGTATTTAGTGAATGTTTATAAATGTATAATGACATATAAGTGTAATTGTAAAGTATGTTGAATAGGAAATAATATAGAAATAAAAAAATATTTAATTATTAGTATTGTTAGGTCTATAGAAAGGTCTTTATATTTCATGCTAGTTTGTGTAGTTATGCTGTTTTATTTCCAAAATAATATTTAGAAAAATTTTAAAAATAATTATTTCGATTGATTTAAAAGATTAATTCATTTTCTTTATTTAGCAAAAATATTCCAAGCATTAGGTTTGTTTACTTAAAGAAATATTTCTCTTTATAGAATAAAAAAAGTTATGATCAAATTAGGATATTTGGAAAAATATTTGATGTTTATATATATATATATATATATATATATATATATATATATATATATATATATATATATATATATATATATATATATATATATATATATATATATATATATATTTAACTCTTAGTAATAATAATTATTGGTTTTGGATATTATTGCCAGTTATTCAGGAAGGAATCAATTATTTACAAATCCCAACTTTCTGACTCCTTTTTGCCTGTTTCTCGCAGGTGTGGTTCAAGAACCGACGCGCCAAGTGGAGGCGGCAGAAGCGCTCCTCCTCGGAGGAATCGGAAAACTCACAGAAATGGAACAAAAAAGCGGAGAAAACGGACGGGACTAAAAGCGACGCGGACTCTGACAGCTGATGGAGACGGGGGCGCGCAACGCGGCCACGTGATGTGATGTTGCACAGGTGTACATATCGTTTTATTATTGACTGTCTCCGTGACGCCTATTTATATTTAATTTAAAACTTTTTTTTTTAAATGTCGTCTTTGAAGTGCGCGCAAACACAGTGCGCCATGTGACAGTTTGTGGATGTTCATTGTTGGTGCGCGTGCAGCTACGCTGCGCGTGCGCTTATTTGTAATTAATTAGAAATTAGGCGACATCTTTAAGGTGTAAATGGAAGAAGGGGTTCTGTAGCTTGAAAGATACCGAACAAATATCGGGCAAAAGAGCGTTACTGACCGTAAAAATAATCAGCGTCAGTTTTCCGCAGCTTAATTTGTGTAATTTTCAAAAAAATTCTATCAATATCGTTTTTTTCTAATTAAATGTTCCACCAATTTGGAACAATATTTTATTTCTTCAAAAATATTCTCAAATTAAGAGATTAAATTTACAGAAAAAGCAGCAGAAACTTAGAGGAGGCAGATTTGTGTTTTAGGATAAAAAAAAAAAGATTTTTTATATTTATCTGGTTTTGTAAATATGATTACTATAATACATTTTATTTAATCAGTTAATTACAGTGTAACAAATCTAAATTTCTGCCGAGATATAAGATACATTCCTGCACATCAGTTTCTGGAAATCAAAACTTGGTTTTATGTAAATGATGGATATAATGTCAGTCAAGTCCTTAAAAAAAGAACATCTTTGTAAGTAGATATGAATGTCTGTATCTGTGAAAGATGTGAATAAATATCAATTTATGTAAATATGAAATGAAGAGGTAAAATATGAGCCTCTGTGAGGTACAGAGCATCTGAAGGCAAGATGAGCTAAACTGGAACAGAAAATTATATTTTCTTTGCTCAGAAACAGAAACAAAATTCAGGTGAAAACTAATATCTGACTAAACCTTGTGTCTGCAGCTTTTAATCTAATATGACAAAAGAGCTAAATTAAATCTGAATAAAAACAATCTAAGCAGTATATAAGTCACTTTGTTTTTCTTTCAGCAATATCTGGTATTTTGCATATCTTTCTGTCGTTTAATCTCAAATGCAACATTTTGAAGCAGGAAATCACTCAGTTGAATAGCAAAACATAAAAAGAATTGATTCTCTTAATTTCACACTGAAATTAAGATTTAGAGAAGAAAATCAGATGTTCAGTAAGATAAAAATACTCCTAACCCCTAAAATAATATGCAGGAATGGAAATTACTAGGAAACCTGATATTTTATTGCTAAATGTTTCTCAGATCAAAAACACAGTACTTAATATTCCCTAAAAAACATTAATGACTTAATTTGATGTACTGCAGCATTTAAGGTCCCCATGTTAAATAAGACCTGATAAATGCAAAGAATATTCAAGCTGTCCTGCTAATCAGAACAATCATGTTTGAGGATTCCCTCTTTAATACAACGCCGATGTTTCAGACTGTAAAAATTTTTTAGAGAAGCAGAAAATCAAAGTAATGCTGGCTGATGTCAGATTCTGCAGCAGAGTCCTTCAGGTTCATAAACACAAGCAGGATGAAAGGGGGGGAATTCAGCTTTAAAATAAATTCTTCTACTTTTCCAAAGGTTTTTATTCCAAAGAGAAGAAACGTGCTGCAAGTATTTCCCCCTTTGATTTTTTACAAGGATTAAACTGAAAACTGGGATTTGTTTCAGCTCGGTTGAGTTTCCCACATTTATCCGAGGAATTCCAAACAAACAGCGGCGGCAGCATGCAAGCACATGTGGGGCAGGTTTTATGTTGAGATTTGGATGAACGGCTTCTTCCTCCGTCACTGAGCTGGAAAACGAGCTGCCGAGGCAACAACACATGGAACATCTAAACCCGATAGGAAGGAAAATGATTTTCATCTGCACAAACTCAAAAGTTTATATGACTTAATTGCAAGAAATGGCAAATATTTTGGTGGGGCTTTGTGCTTACTATAGAAAAATACTTAGATCTCAACATCTTAAACAATGTAAGTGAATAAAAATAGATTCTTTTAGTGCTATTATTAAAGTGATCTCTTAGTTTTAATGGAGAAAAAGGCCCCCATGTTAGCAGGGGAATATAAAAGAAATAATAGACAAGAATGAACAGAGATTAAGATCAATGAGCAGTTTGAGGAGGGAAACTCAGAGCTTGGTTTTAATTTTACTTAAAAATTAGGGGCTGCACAGCTTTAGGGAGAAATGTGTTTCTCTTAATATCAATTACCAGGATGTAGAATAAAGATCACTATATTTGATTCAGCTGATTAGCAATCAGAAATGCTCCTATACAGAAGCTCAAGCCGTTTTATTCTGCAGGATCTGCAAAGAAGATTCAACAGAGATACAAACCGTCTTTCTAAAGTTATAGGTTTGTGCTAATAAACAATCCAGCCACTCAGATGGACAGTATTATTGAGGAGACTTTGCCTCAAGCTGAAGGACCCCATTAATCATTAGAAAAGGAACAATTCTCTTACATTTAAATGCACAGGACAAGGACAGAGGAAGAAGAGCAGATGTACGGTAGCTGCTTTCACCTAAAGGAGTTTGATCTCCTCGACTGAACTTGATTTAAACACAGTAACTTAATCTGAGATGAATTCATTCGGAATCAGAGCTTTTCCCTCTTCCTCGACAGCCTGTTTGCTCTCCTGATGGCCTGAAGCCTGAGGGTGATTTATAGACAGTATAAAAAGGCACTGTGGAGCGTCCAGCCAACCTAATGAATATCTGCTTACTCTAAAACAATGACATGGGATCTACACATAAGCTTTGCCTTTTTTTCTTGTAGCAAAACATAGCAGGTCCATCTTGCAACAGCCGAGGAGTTCCCTTTGCTGTTTTTTTAGAAAAGCTTTGAGTTTTCATTGGAGACAGAACTCTGGTGGAAACATTGCAATTGTTGTCTGCAGCACCTTAGTGTCGAACTACAATAAAGACTGAAAAAAAAACAAAAAACGAAAACATTCTGTAAATTACAGGAATATCATCTTGAATATCTGGTAGTTTAATATCCGATCATCTGCATCCGTTTAAACACAGTGTCTCAGCCACTTTAATTAAATCAGCCTTACGTTTATTGATAAAGTTTGTTCTGTTGGATATTTTCAGGGCAAAGACTAGATTGATGTATTTTTACCTGATCACTGCTGCAAAACAAATCACCCTTTTGGACATTTAAAAAAAAAAGTATACATGAGAAACGGTTAAATATTTAAATTCAATAAGGCTGAAATGTTTTGTGTCCTCAGTCTGTAAAATAATTACATTATTTCAAACTGTACCATTAATGATGCCAGTAAGCAAATATATAAGACATTTAATTATTTATTTACCTAAGACTTATATCATGTCAAACTGATAGAAAAAAATCCATGTTATGTTCATGTTCTATCCAGATAATCCATTGGGTGGATAAAAAAATATTTCTTAACAATTTAGATAACAAATGCTGTATGCACCAGTGTTGGCAGACAAAAGGACTGTTTAAAATTGCATTTCTAATTCTTAAGGTGACCAAAGTTACTTTTTAAATAATTTTCAAAGGCTTTGAAAAGTTTTAGTTCAGATAGATCCATATTTTTTCCACTACTTTTCTTGGCTCTTGTTCTAAACATGATTTGATGGGTGTTCTAAATCACATTAAAATTGTCATACATAAAACGTCATGGTAAATTTGATTTACATGTTTATTTCAAACTCTTCATGAGACTGGAGCACCTCAAGACCTTGACTTTAATTATTCAAATACACAATTCATATGTCATTGCAATACTGCTCTAAATAGTTAGGCTTTTTGACATTCTTTAAAGTAAAGAGACAGACCATTGCTTGCTAGCATCTTTCCTGACTACTTGGATCTGCCCGATTTTATATGAACTAAATTGTAATTTAAAACAGCAGCATTAAAAAGGGGAGTCAATAAACACATTTAAAGTATCTAAAATATAATTTAGCCCTAAACATCCTCTGAATTTCTTATATGCATATGCAGATATGGGGAGCTGTGATTTGATTAATTTAAATTTTCTCCTTTTTTTCACAAGCGTCATGCTCCTGAGTAGGGAAATAAAAAAACAGAAAAGTCCAAGGAGCTCAGTGAAGGTCTAAAGGGAAATCTGCAGATTTTCACAGATTAGGAGAGTTTTTTGAGCCCACCAAAAAGAAAAAAACTGAAACAACATATTCCCAAAGCATCTATTTAAAAACACAGTATGTAAACACAGGTCTTTAAGATGTGCTAACACCAAAACTGCCCTGCTTGTTTTGGAAGGAGGTCAGCGGGATGATTAAGCACAACAAACACTCAAGCCTGCTAAGAAGTGGAAACTGTGGGAATTCAACAGTCACACAAAAAACTGATGAAGAAGTCAAGGGAGCTGCTGGTAACATTATGCTCCGGGCTGTTTGGTTGCTATGGTACTGGTGCATTGAATAAAGTGGATGTGGTAATAAAAGAGGAGGGGATGAATTCTTCAACATGACTTTAGCCAGATCACTGAACATTGGACACATGGTCCAATAGGACATGGTCGCAAATGCATTTAAACAGGTTTCAGGTTTCTTTAGGGATGCTAAAATTAAGCTTCAGGAATGATCTTCACAAAGCCCCTGCCCTAACCCTGTTATGTACACAAATGAGGCTTTTGAAAGTCTCATTTGCAGTGGCTGAAAACCTAATTTAATAAACTACTCCATCTGTGCCAAGACACAGAAAACATAGTTGTCAGTTGCATATTTAGTGTATGCATCTGTGTGATTGCTTCAGTGATAATTAATACTAGTGATAATGAGCTGCATTCTTGGTATCCTTGTAAGATTGATTTTGCAGCATAAACTGACCCTGTTTTACCCAAACCATAGAACATCTTGTCAAAAATACCTTAAAGAAGAGTTTTAAGGATTCTGATGTAAATCGTGGTTTAATGGATTATTTGAAAGCTGATGGGAAACATCCTCAGATACACTTATTTGAGGGAAAGGCAGAGTTTTAGCCTCATCATAAAAAGCCTTTAAAATATCTAAATTTTGTTCCTAGTAAACAACCAACTGAGGGAATAAGATGGATCTCAGATAGTTACTATGACAACCAACATATTGCTTTAAACGGCAACTTGGATATAAGCTATGGCTTCCCCAGAATTTATATAGATTGAAACTGTGGACTACTCGTCTCAGAAGTCAGCTCTGTGAATAAAGACTCATCCCATTTTAAAAACCCCAGCTGAAAAAAAAATATGTAGATGATTATTGCATTGGTCAAAGATGGATTGTTCTGTCACAAATATAATACAACCCAAACAGGTAATGCTGTTATTAGAATACAATATAATTTTATTGTCATTACATTGTCACAAAAGCACAGCAATGAAATTCACTCTCTGCATTTAACCCATCCCTTTGGGGAGCAGTTGGCTGCCGTTGTGCAGCGCCTGGGGAGCAGATGGTTAAGGGTCTTGCTCAGGGAGCCTCTTCCTCCGGGATCCAAGCGCAATAACCCAAACCACTAGGCCACCACTCCCCCCTATTACTGGCAGTGTGATTCCAATACAGTACATCCTTTTACATTGCAAAAAAACCTTCAATAAAATTCTAATTCAACTGAATAAAAAAATACTTAATCAACCCCAAAATGGGAAATATCAGTTTCCGTTCAGCATGCCCAATGAGGACGCAGTGTCCAAGGCCTTGCTGCTGTCAGAGGCATTGCCATAGGTGTTTTACAAAGACAATCTGTCTAAAACTGTCTTTAAATTCACATCTATACATTTTTAGGAGAATTATTTTTCAAAATATGGCTCATTTGGAACCCTTTTCACACCACCTTTTTTTTTTCCAGGAGAGTACACTCAAGAATTTGACGCATGAATGCACATTTATGTGGATGTAGCATTAGTAACATTAACAGATTTCTATTGTTTATTTCACAATCTTGCACATAAGTAAAAAGTTAAACAAGAAGTAACACTTACATAGCCCTTGATTGCTGGATTCGCCCCTTTTGATGTACAGTAATAGAGAGATGGGTTTGGTGAAAGAAAGACGATTTATGCTAGCACCCTTACACCAATGACATAAACCAAGGAGGAGGACCAACAATGTGCCACTGAGTTCTGGTTTGAACAAAGAGATCACATGAGAAAAAAAAAACAAGCCTTTTTCACACTTTGGATTGTCAAGTTTTTAACCGAGGTCCAACACCAGAGCACATGTGTTTCCAGGAAAAAGTCAGAGTTTTGAGTGATGACACTTTTAAGAGGTTAGCGTTTTAACTTAAGGTATCAAGGTTAACTTCAGCTTCAGTCATATTTTACCACAAACTTAAATATTCTGACAGCTGAAGAACAGAATACATTCGAACGAACAATCAGTAATAATGACACCTAGTGTATAAAATTTGAACACACAACCTTCCCCAACAAGTTGCCAGGTCAAAAAAAGATGAGGACGTAGCTCAACTTAACTCAAGATGACGAGTGAAGATAATTTAGCCACAATAAATCATGCAAATCATTTTGAAAGGATGCCGAGGCTTAGGTTAGGCTTAGGTATTGTTAAGTCTGCTTTTCTTACAGGCTGGGAACCTTTATATGATTGGCTAAGGAACCAGGGAGTAAACATGGCCTGCACACTGCAACAAAGTAGTTCTATTATCTATCTTTGGGTTCGAAGGAAGAAATTCTTGACTAAGACGTTGTTGAAGAGGACCGCTTGCTTAAAGGGCATGGTACTTACATCCTGTACCATCCTGTTATTTTTTCAGTAGTACTACTCCTTTAAAATCTCCATAACAAAAATGAAAAAAAAAAAAAAAAGTTCAGTCTTTGGAAGGCTTCATTTATTCAAGACATTTCATTTACAAATAAAAATAATGATTTGAATAAAAAAATAAAAACATGCAATTGTAAACAGTAATTAAAGGTGCAAATACAAAAATATATTTTCAATACTTGAATGATACACTTGAATTTAGACACATTTCAACACACGTCTTATAGTTTTTAATAGGTGGGGAATATGACCAGTAAACAAGCTCTTTAAAGCCTGTGTCTTTCAATAGAGACTGAAAGAACCTACCAAAAAACATTCCAGGTTCCTACAGGGAGAAAGGATGCTCCACTTTAACCAAAAGACACGGAGATAATCAATAAGCGAAGCAAAGGCCAGTGATGTGGGGGTGGAGGCACTGTGTTCTGGTGATGCTTCATTTCTTCAAAGATGGAAAAGTTGATTTAACTTTAATAAAGAAAATTTAGCAACATACTCAGTTTTCTGAAAAGTAAACATGTAAGAGATTACAAAAGATTTGGCTGTAATCTGAGGGGTATATGCATATAGCCAGACCTACAATGGAATGCTTTGATAAAAACATACTAAGGGTTTAAGCAAAGTAAAGGTAAATCAAATTGTTTTACTATTTATGGACACCAATGGTTATAGTTCATAGTCCATATGGACCTAAAAGTCAGAAATCTCTACTTTCTACTACAAAGAGAATGAGTAGGAAATTTCAACTGTAAGACTTAAAAAGAAGAATGTAGAGTTGGAAACTATGACTGTTTGAGGCCGATCTTTAGCAGATTTATTGCATAAATCAAAGGTACCATTCATGGACTCTAAACTGCCCATAGGTATGAGTGTCTGTGTGATTTGCTGTATTGTCTGTTCCTCTTTATATTCCCCTACTAAGGTCTTGGGGCTTGTCTTGGGTGTGCCCCGCTGCTGGTCCAATGATTGGTGGAGGTAGGAACCAGAATACAACTGCTGAACTGTTATTTTTTTAAAATGAATTAAATCACATATTTTTGCTGGATTCCATTTTTTTTTGTTATTTAGTCGGTGCAATCACATCAAGCCAGAACCCGCACACAGAGTGTATGATATTAACAGAATTAATCTTCTACACTGCAAAAAATGGAAATCTAAGCAAGTAATTTTTTCTAAAAATAAGTGCATTTTTTTTCTTGAATTGAGGACGAAAGTGAGACACTTTGCCAATGGAACAAGATAATTTACATTTAATATAAGAAAAAAAAACAATTGCTATTGTCTTATTTCAAGTTTATATTATCTAATTATCTTATTTTAAGAGTAAAGATACTAATTGCATGAGCAAATTATCTTATTTACCTACTCAAATTAAGGGTAAATACACTTAATTTAAGAAAATTTTACTTATTTCTAGATCGTTTCTGCAGTGTATAAATAAAATCTATTATTGATGCTCAGTAGCGCAATACAGTGGTACTACATAAGATTTGAAATTAAGTTCATATAAATGTAATTGTAGTTTGACTGCTCATAGAAGAATGGTTTACAGTCTTATTTTTTCTGAATTAAAGTATTGCCTTTGAAGTGTTTGACTTTGGAGTCTGTGGAATGGCCTCTGGTCTCTGTATTCACAGCTCTCCCCACTGTAAACACTCCGTAACCTCTGAGGATTCACATTGAATATGTGGGTTGCAGTCGATTGGCTTTTAACACCCACACAGATCATTTTTAACACTAGTCTGCATGATCCTTCATTCTGTTTATACTTTATTGTATCTTCAAGGTTTGCTGCTTTCATAAGAATTGTATTTGAAGGTAATTTAGTTCTGTAAACTTCAACTTCAATCGAATTTGCTGAAGGAATACAATTTCCATAACTGCATTTACCAGGACATCCTGCTTCAGCTCCTAAAGCAAATCTTTTTTTATGCTTCATATCCAGACACTCAAACACTCGGGCGAGTTCAAAGAAATATTGTTGTGTTGGTTAACCAAAAACTAAATCCATAAACTTTGATTAAGTCAACCAGAACGACACAAAGGAGCAGAAACACCAGTTTGATGAGAAAGAACAAAGTGTTGCAGCGAAATACAGGAAACTGGTGAAATATTTCCAGGCTTTGGGGTCTGCACCGTTGTTATAGTGGGAATAGTTTTCTGCCCAATAAGTGCAAACATGTAATGGCTTCTAAACAGAAGTTTGAAAACAAAATACTTAAAACATATTTCTCAATGTTTTCCCTTATTTAGAGCTTTTTAGACAAGAGAAAAGTAAGTACTGGCTGAAACAGAAACGGAATGTGTAATATACAAGTTTAATGAAAAAAAAAAAAAAAAAACTATATAATGACAAAACAAGACAATAAGTTCCAGTAAGTTCTAGGAAAGTACCTTCAACATCACTTGAACTTACCTGCAAATTCTAGAAAGTTAGTTTTAAAGAGGGATAAATAGTGCAAAGTTTCAGGAAAGCAACAGTTTTTTTTAGGTAAACAAGCTCTTTATAATGTTAAAGAATGCAAACAGAGTAATTTTTAAGTTTTACATTACTAGAAAGTGGGAGGGACTGGGAAGGTTTTCTCAGGGGTTTAGAAAAAATCCTGTGACTGTAAGTTGCAAAATCTATCAAAACCATTAAACTCCAAAAAAATGAACCTTTAATTTCCAAGGAAGTAATATTTTGATTACATTAAAGTTATCTTAAAGTTACTGTAAAATAACTTTAAGTTACATTAAGGAATTCTGTTTGCTGTGTGGCAGGGAACTTTGTTTAGGGTATTTTTTCCAAGGAAAATTGCCCTTAAAATAGCAAAATATGTTAGGTGTATTTTAAAGCATGCACCCTTTAAAACCAGAATATAACCGGCAGGAGTATATATAAGCCCCAGTTAAGCAATTGTAATTTGCAAACTGTATAAAAGTGACCTTTAATTTCCAGAAGGTTAACTTTAATTCTGGAAGAGTAATTCCTAGAAAGTAATCTATGGGTTCTTATAAGCAGTAACCTGTAAGCACTGACTTTAAAGCTAGAGATCCTGCATGATTAGAAAAATAAAGTTTGTCAAACTGCAAGTACTAAGAGGATAACCTTGAAAAAGAAAAGGAAAAACAAGAAACCTGCAAGTTGTGGGAAAACATCCTGTAAAGTCCAGGAATATAACCTCTAGTTCTTCTTCATTTTTTAGAAGCAGCACTAAGCTTCCTGCAGTCATGTAAAATGCTTCTCATGACCTAATGATTATTTAAACTCTGCATAAAAACTGAAAATATGATCTAACTTTAAATTAGTACATGAGAACTATTTCTTTGTGTGTGTGAAACATTTCAAACAGCATCCCTCTGTCAGCTCGCCCTCTCCTGGTGATCCCTGGAAAAAAACAAACCCAAACAGCTGCAGCAGCTATAGGGAACCACAGTGAGACCAGGCTCTCTGGGATCTGGACCCAACACAAACCATTAAAAAAACATCGTCTCTAATAATTCCTTATATGATTTATTAAGTCCTTGGCTGCAAAGCCCACAGCCACACTCATCAATCTTTTACTCCAGCAGCAGTAATTTTCTATTTCACAAATTTAATGTGGCTCACTTAAAAAAACAAAAAAAAACAAAAAAAAAACATTATTTCTTTGACCTTTTCCTCCACAGTTCCCAGTACTTGGAAAAACAAAGGTGGAGTCCAAGAAAAATTAGGTACTGAGTTAACTTTCAGAGCAGATAAATCTTGACTTCTTGTGGCCACGTCCTGAAAAAAAAGGATTCCTGTTTCTGTCTTACGTAAGCTCATCTGATGATGCAGACGCCTGATTAACTTCCTTCTTTTCCAGCACATTCCTGCACATGTCGAAGAGGGTTTTGGGTCTGCAGAACTTTAGCCATCGAGGATTTGGCGGCTGAACTGACAGCTCCTGGGTAGATTCCCTGCTCTAAAGATAGACAGGGGTGTTGGCTGCTCTGTGGTCTACAGGCAGAAACAGCTCAGAGAAGGGCCTCCCTCATCATGGCTGCCTCAGCCACTCACAAACCAGGGAAAAGACAAATAACGCATATTTCCACAGAATGTAAACTTCCCTCTGTGTTATTACCATACTTCAGCGGCGTGATGGTGGTTTGCAGTTTGTTTTTGTTGCGTCCATGACTGTCTTCTTGGCCCCAGGATCTTTCCAAAGAGCTGAGTCCTGAGGCCACTTTAGGGCTGGATGGATCTTCAAAGCATGTAGACACCCAGAGCAGAGGAGCGCCAACAAGTGGTTGTTTCCTGTCAGTTCAGCTCAGAATTCACATCCACACACATTTATTGGATTAGCTATTTTTTTCCCTCTTCCCCTGTTTAAACAGTGATTCAAACTGGCAGCATCAAAGTGCTCTAAAGGTATTTATTTCAGAAAGACTCCATCAATCCTGAAATATTTCAGAATAGGAAAATGATGCCTGTTTTTCATCTTGTTTCAAAGTCATTTAACTGTTGAAGGCTAAAAATTTTCTTCTCATTTCTTTTAATTAAATAACTGATTACATACAAAGTATTGGCTTTTTTTTAAGGTGAACTTAATGTATTTGCAACAAAATAAAAAAAAGTATTTATGGTGGTAAACAATAGAATAAATAGAAATATTTAAAATTTTTAAAGACACTTTAAATATTCGGAGAATTACTTTCACAATTGAACATAAACGTAATAACTTAATATAATTTTAGCTTTCCTGTTTTTTTTCCCAATGGTAGATATTAGAATAAAAGGATGAATGCAGAAATCTAATAAAACAATATTCATAACACACTGCAATTTTAGATGTATCGTTTTTATTATGGCTGACATGTATGAGAGCACAGAGAGCTTGCTGGGAAAATATTTCTCTGTTGGTAAATGAAATGAAAAAAAAAATCAACATGTTGCAGCATCAGGGATGGATCTACAAGGGGGCAAGGGAGGGAATCTGCCCCCCTGCTACAGAGCTTTGTAGCTACAGCCCTACTTTGATGTTATCAAACCAATTTTAATTGTTTGTTTGTACAAACAATTGCACAAACAATGCAGTGGATAGCACTGCTGCCTTGCAGCAAGAAGGTTACAGGTTCAATTCTCGGCCTGAGGTCTTTCAGCATGGAGTTTGGATGTTCTCCCTTAACAATTTGTGGGTTCTCTCTGGGTACTTCTGCTTCTTCCCACAGTCCAAAAACATGGCTGTTAGGCTAATTGGCTTCTCTAAAATTCTCCTTAGGTGTGTGTGAATGGTTGTTTGTCTCTGTGTTGCCCTGTGATGGACCGGCGACCTGTCGAAGGTGGACGCCGCCTCTCGCCCGTAGACAGCTGGCGACCCCACTTGGGATTAAGCATGTCAGAAAATGAATGGATGTTTGTACAAAAGCCCCGAACAACGTAAATAAGTAATAATTTGGCTATCATGGGAACAAGATTTCCTAATAGTATGTCTTGAGCGACCTGTGTAAATATAATAAAGGTTTATGGCTTTATGTTGCTATATTTTTCTGCCGTAATAAGTGGGATACATTCTTTAAATGTTGATATCAAAAGATTGCAGATAAACAAAGAATTTTAAAAGCTGAGACGTTTATAATTTTTGGTTGGCAAAGAACTTAGGGATGAGCATTAAAGCAGAAAAGACTGAGATTTGAGGAAGGACTAATAATAGAGACACCAGGAAGGTCAATGGTGAAGGAGACCGCCGAATGTCCAACAGATGAAGAAATGAGCGAAAGATGTTAGAAAAGCTGATTTGGAAGAAAAGATTTCAGAGTCAAAGAGCGGAAGAAGACAGAGGAAACTGATGAAGGTGAAAAGGTGAATATTTATTCTTGGTATGAATTTCAGTACAGAAATGTTAAATTGGGTTCTCTTTGAGTGATCCTTTTATTGCCCTGCAAAGGAATTGCGCTTTAAGCCCTCCTAAAAGTAAGAACTGAAATCCGTTTTGTATGGTGTTTGAATTTATTTCTTAAAATTTACAGTAACTCCCGTATTTATTTATTTATTTCTGGAACACTTGTTTTTCTCGGCAAGCAGATACCTAAACGTTTTATTTGTTTCTTAAAAGAGAAAATGACACAATAAAACATTTTTAAATGTTTTTTTTATTCCGTTTACATGAGAGATTTCTAATGTAGGTCAATAAACGCAGGGCCGGCGATTGCTACAGGCGAGCTAGGCAATTGCCTAGGGCGACAAATGTGTTGGGGGTGCCCTCTATAGCGTCGCCCTTAGGCTTACTTCCCATTAATCATAGAATTAGAAAAAAAAGCGAATTAAACCGGTTATGAAGCGTCCGTCAGTTTGACTTAACCTTACGTATATATAAATAGCAAAATATCAACAAATAAATATACCACCGTTTTTTTATTTATTTTTTCACATTTAAGAGAAAATCGGAAAATTCTGATCACTTTTCAAGCGCCCTCCAACCCGGAAGTCGTGACGTCAACCACTGCAGCATGTACATCAATATTTTGGAATGAAATTGTAAGCAAACAGATATTAAAAGTAAAACAAGTGAAGTCTGGCAGTTAACTTAGCTCGCGACTCGAGAATGGCTGAACGGAAAAGACTCCTCCTCCTCCTCCAGCTGCTGCCGCAGTCGGCCCGTCTTAATCACCCACTCAGAGTACCACTGGTAAGCGCACACAGACTTTGTAGCTTGTCCGGTCAGTTAAAAATATTAATTGTGAAATCCGTCTTGTAATCGGAAGCATACAAGCTAGTTAGCTTGAAAAGTAAATAAAGTTTCAGACGTGCTGCGTGATGATGTGTTCAGATTGGCTCAGTAAAATGACAATTAGGTTATCATGATGCGTTCAAGTGTAACGTAAAGAAAACGGGAAATTTTGTTTTTGGCGAGAAACATGAGTAATACAGTTGTATATTGCTCTATATATAATTAAACTACTGATGCCAACATTTATTAAAAATTACATTTAATTTAAAATACAATTATTTATTTGTTAAATATTTTCCTAATCACTAAAAACATGATGAAAAGTGACAGTAGACAATACATTAACCAACAATTGTGAAAATATATTCTAGTTAGTTTTATGTCATTTCGAAGTGGCCTATTACATTAGCCATGTTTATTGAAGGCTAGAAACGTTTTTGTTATGCTCACTTGTTAAGCATAACCATTAAGCATACCAGTTCTGTTAATAAAATTTTGTTGCATCGTCTTTCCACCAAATAACAGAAAAGTATCGATTGTGGTATCGATAAAGACTCGGATCGATAAGGAGTATCGATAAAGGTATCGATATCAATAAATATTAACGATCCCCATCCCTAATGTTGACATCATTTTTTTCTCAGAATTATGTGCTATATTATTAGCTTGAGAATGGGTAGAAGATACTAATATAAATAAAATATTTTGTAGTGATTATCTGCATTGAGTATTCAAAAGGGATGTACAAATAATCATCAAAATATATGAAGTTATGGCTGTTCATCATAGAATATGTGAACAAAAAAAAAACAACAACTTCAAACTTTTAATTTTGTAATGGTATTAATAAAAGCACTTTTGTTTGTAGAGGGTTAATCCTTTCTTTAATCACTAATCAATGTCAGAAATCAGGGTAAATATACCTGATATATTTTATTTAGAGGAAAATTTTGTTTATCTCATTTCTATTTATGTTCAAATGATTTAATTGAACTGGAACAGAAAATTTAATTTAATGTTTATCAATTACTTTTTTATGTAGTCCTTGGTTGAAGAATTTCTTAAATTTATTATTTTTTATTGTCATTTGGTAATTTCTGAAATTGATTTATTTAATATTTGTTTAATTTGTGTTAAATTTGTTAATTGTCTGAAATAAATTCATTCAATGATTCAATCCAGTTTTTTAGTTACACTTTACCTAAGTGTCCTTACAGATGGTTAAAAGTGTTTTTGCACAGTCCTAACTTTGAGTGTGTAATAAATTATTTAAAATAATAAAAAAGAAAAGGTACTGAAACCTATTCTGGTATTTGTCTATGCATCACTCCATGCTAAGTTACAGTTTTTTCTGAATACTTAAACACAACCTTGATTCTTATAGCACAATTTCTAAAATTATTAATACTTATAGCAAATCCACTCACTGAGTTTACAAAACTAAAAGAACAAACACTGCTTTGCACTCAATTTGCAATTTTGTAACACACACTTTGCACAACTGTAGGCACAATTCACCGCACAGCACTCTTTGTGGAACTGTAAACACAACTCAATGAAGCACTAAACAGATGCTGAAAACAGTACTGGTATTTCGCACGGCAAAAGTGTGTGTGTGTGGGGGGGCAAAACTCAATCTCGCCTAGGGCAACCAAAGGGCTAGAACCGGCCCTGAATAAACGGGTCCAGCTTTGACACATTGCCTAGACATTTTGAGCCTCCTTTGCCCCCATTATCAGATTTTCTAGATCTGTCACTGTGTAGCATCAAGATCTTTTTCTCTTTAATAATTCTATTGCTTAATAGAATCTGAAAGGTTGACAACCAGTTCATGACGCAATAGGAAAGTAGAGTTGAAAATCTGTTGGATGATTTGTTCTCTTCCTTTGGGAATTTGACTCTGCTGTTGTTTAACAGATCAACAAGATTGAGTCTCTAGAATCAAGGATCAATTTAACGCAAGAATCTGTTTGAAAACTATAAATTGCTCAAAAAGTAAAAAATTTACCCAAGTTTAAATTTTTCCAAAAAATATCTTTAGACAGAATGTGTGCAATGCTGGGATTGAGCAATCTAAATCTGTTCCATCCAATCAGGAAAAAGTAAAAAATGAGGAACATCAACAAAATCATAATTATGAATTTGTACAGGTAGGTCAAGAATCAATACAGAACCAAAAACTCTACTGGACGGAAACTAAATGACTGAATTTGCTGGACAGCTGGTAGTAAGGGTCGAACAAGCAGGGGTTTGCTGAGTCGGGGGAAAACAGCATCATGCAGTTTTAAAGTGATGTTTTCTGTAAAGTAACTACTGTAGCAGTTTAAGTATACCATACTACTATAAATATAGAAACTTTGAATCAGCTAGTCATCAATTAACATGAAATGATTCATATTTTTATTTGTTTTTAACCGTTATCATCTTTCTTTTTTTCCTAGATTGATTTTTATTGCCCTCATCATATCCTCAAAGCACAACGACAGTAATACTAGTAATATAACTACTAATACTACTTATGAAATGAAAATTTTCAACAACATCAGACAAAACATTTAATTTCAAGAAAAAACGAAAAAGTTGTTTATTTACACAAATTAAACTTCTTAGATATGTAATTAATCTCAGACCAAAAACTATTTATACCCCTGGAAGATTCAAATTTTAAGTAATCTTTTTTTGCTTACATTTCATCTGACTGGCAATAACCTTAACATTTTAGAGCAGCCAAGTCAGAGTCCTTAATTTGACTGATAATTAACAACACATGATTTATATTAAAATGAAATTAGAAAATTATATTTTAACTGAAATTACATTTTAATTAAGAAGTTTCTGTCTTATTTATGTATAACTGAATGCTAAGAATTTAAAATGTTGAATCTATATCTGGTGTCTTTAATATTGTGCTACATTATTCAGTGTTGTCTACCCTTTATGCGCTTGGTTAATTGATTGATGTAGTTTTTAGTGTAGATATAGCCGTCTTCTAGCGTCATCTGAACATGGGCAAACAAATTGAAAATATTTTAAGAACACTATATTTCATTCCTTATGTCTGAGGATGCAGGAAGACAACTGTAGCACAACCAAATTTTTTTCCTCAGCTTTCATTTTGCAAAAAAAACAGGGAGAGGGAAAAAAATCTCTTTACATTATGGTATCCCTCATAAAACACTTGGTTTCATAATGTGTGCATTTATTGCAAACTGATAGTGACGGCTGTGGTGAAATGTTGGCTGGAGATAGCTTTGTGTACCAATTTAATTTCCGGGCATGATAACTGATATTTAACGAATAAACTTATTGTATATTTCTCACCCACCCCTCTCTCTGCATATGCATTCATCTATATATGACCAAACAATACATTTTCCAATGTGCACTTTAGCTTAGAAGCATGAATCTACCCATGTTCCTCTAGTGGTCCTGTATAAATATTCAATGGTAACTGACTCTCTGCTAATGTCTTCATATGAAATCATTTACTATTCCTTTTCCTTATTCCAGGAGGATTTAGGAATGTCTTCCCTTGTTACTGAGATGATTTTCATTGATAAACTAAATCTAAATATTTGATTAGTATATTTTTGTGCAGTTAATTTAATGTATTTTCTTTTTCCCGGTTTAGGTCAAGTTGAGTGAATCTATTAAACCTAAGTGATAACTATATGGAGGTTTCCACTGACTTGCTCGTCATTTTGAGCTGCAGGAAAGTTTGCTGTATGTGGGATTGGGGCAAGGTCATTATTGAAGGAGTTTAACCAATCTAAATATGAATAATCTGGTCAGACTATGGCAGCTGAGGCGGTCTGCACCACCATCCGGGGTCACTGTGGCTTCTCTCTCAACTGCTGATGGAGAGCTGGCGGAAGGTCTGGATGAAGGTCTGGCCACTCATTGTTGCTGTGGGGTGAGGCTGGGGCCACATGGGGCCACCAGGGGCCACTGGGGACCTGGCTGTGGTTACTAGGAGTGGATGAAAGAGATGGATGATAAAAATGAGGTGAGCTGCTGATGAGTTAAGAAAAAAAATTAAAGTCAAAGTAAATCTGTAATAAAAAAAGAAAAAAAAAACATTTAAAGGGGGCAGAGACATATGACTTTTTCATTTATTAATCAGTTTATTTTAGGCTTATCTTTTTTTCATTTAAATAGGGAGGATTTATTTTTATTTATTTTTTTATATCAGTTTATGAAAAAAAATATTTTTCCCAATTTTTAGTGTTTTTCTTTTTTATTGCAAATTTTTAATAATCTAGTTTTTTAATAGGTTTTTAGTTTTAAAAAATGTTTGACCATTTGGTTTATAATGATTCAATACTTCTTTGATCTGGTAATATATGTAAATTATTTGCATTCATGGTTTCCAGTGATCATGTTATTTGTATTTGATTTATTATCTTGATACATATTTCACACATCTAGCTTTTGATAAAATTAAATTAAATTCAGTTTATTTATATTATATAATTCACAACACATGTCATCTCAAGGCACTTTACAGATACAATTCAACCGGATCGTAGAGTCAAAGTGATTCAACGTTTTCTATCTAATGAAAACCAGTTGATTGCGTCGACTCATTGACCCGAAAGCAATCCCTCAAACTAAGCATGCTTGTAGCGACAGTGGAGAGAAAAAACTCCCGTTTAGCAGGAAGAAACCTCCAGCAGCAGAACCAAGATGATGCATGTTTGATGTTTGTTGTCTCACATTCTTCTTTAAATAGTTCTGTACCTGTAAATGTTTGACTTAACATACAATTGAAATAAACCACTACAATACATTATTAAAACAAAAAAACACAACAACCATAACATATCCTGATGGTTTACAATAAGACTGCAGTCAATTTCTGCTGTAGAAATTTCGTTGCAAACACTAAAGTTTTAAGAAAACACAATGCTATATATAATCTTTTATCATATTTTACTCTAGGTGACCTTTTGGGCCACTTCTGATGCAGTTATTCTGTTGAGAGTGGTTTGTGTGAGATTGGGGCTCTGGGGTCAATATTTGTCCCCTATTCTGGTGAAAAACTCCATCCCCTGGTGATTTGCACCAACCTGAACACCTCTGCAGCACCTGAATCCTGCAGCCTGCATGCCCTCCTCCCCCTGCAGCAGAACCTCACAGTAGATCTCTTGTTTCTGACCCCAGAGTGCACCCCCCCATCCTCCCCCAGTCTGTCTGCGAGCTGTTGAGAGCCAGGACTAAATAAAACAATGTGTGGATTAATGATCAAGTGATTTGAAGGCTGTTTTCTTCCAACAAACTGCTCCGTATTTACCCAAAGGATCCATCTAAATTAAAGGCTGTATCAACAATGGAAGGATGCTCCCCAGAGGATACAGCAGATACATCATCTGCTGAATTACACAAACGTCTCTTCTGTCTGCTTATCTGATAATAGCTGTTTCTTCACATGCAACAACAAGACAAACGGTCTGATGAAGGTTACAGCTTGTGTTCGGAAATCAAGGAAATATCTGTGGATCGTTAACAGGAAACAGAGATAACAGGAAACCAGAGGGACTGACTTCTGATCACATTAAGATTATCTGAATCATTTAGAGTCTTTAGCCTTTTTCTCTGATAACTTTTGAATTTTTTTCAAAGGAGGTATTTTAGAAGAAAAAAAAAAATCTTCTTCTCACCGAAACCAAATTCAACAAGTCCTCCACGGTTCTGTATCTGTTGGCTTTCTGACCAGCTTAGCCAAGCCAACTTCACCCCGCTCATAGGAATCGTTTTTTTTTTTTATTGATTGTCACATTGTGAGCTGCTTAAATGTAATTAAGAAAGAATAGATTATTTGACAATATTTCCTTTTAAATTGTTGATGTTTCAGCTCAACTTAACTCGTAACTCATGGTTACAAGTTAATTTTCCGTGCATAAAATGGAAAAATAGGTGAATAAATCTTAAAGGTATTGTGGAGGATTTTCACAAATTTTTTAACAGACCCGCCCTCTCCACTTTAAAAAAAATGCACATGCACAACCCTGTACCCGCGTGATAGCATGCACGTCTCCTTGTGCATGCTCTGTTTAAAAGTTGCAGTTCTTATAGCTCATACAAACTAAGTGTGCTTGAGTGCCTCCCTAACCCCTAAATCCCTCAATCACTATATAGAGTGGGGACTATACAGTGGAATTTATAGTGAACTCAGTTAACTGACCGTTCGGGAAAGATGATCACTGCTTTTTGCTCCCCATTGGTCACGTAACTCCTCCTCCTCCACCATGCTGTGCTTGCGCCATCTTTGTTATTAGTCGCCGCTGTCAGGCAGCGGCAGCCTATGGCGACAACCGGCCACTATGACAGAAAATCCCATAATGCATTGCGAGGAGAGCTCTCCGCGTAAAGCATTATGTGATATATCTGCCTCTTCTGATGAATCTTTCTGACTTCATAGACACTTTTTCTCTTACGACGCTCAGCCATTTTCAAAAAACCGTGGTGAGAAAGTGAGCTTCAATGTCTGTCTGAAACTGTAGCTCACCACACATGCGGCTGAAAGTGTGGAAGCGCAGAAAAAGAAAGGTAATTGGATGAGCATGTTGGATGGCCTTACATAAACATATCACCAGAATGATTGACAATTAAGAGGACCACTTATTTAGATGATCCACCCGGAAATAAAAGATCGTCCTCTATACCTTTAAAGAAGAAAATTGAACAGGAGGCAACTAAAAAGCTCCTGAAAAAAAGGATCATGTGTCTCTTTGATGGATTTATTTCTCTATTTTCTTTATCCTTCTCTTTTTCCTCGGTTCTTATTTCCTTCTCTCCCTTTTAAATGTTTTCTCCACCTGTCTTACCTCCCTTTCTATTTATCCTATTTTTATTTTGTTCCTGACTCTGTGTCAATTGCATTTTAAACCATCCCAAATAAAGGTCTTATAAAGTCAGTGTGTAAATGCATGGCCTGTGGATCCCTAAGAGAAAAGGTGAAGAGTTCAGGTACGTCACTCACCGAGGAAACCCAGCAGAGGATAGCTCTAGGACATGCTGAAGGGACCAGGAACACATTTGGGCTTCCAAGACAGAACCTGGAGGTGTCGTCTTGGAAGAGAGAAGTCTGGGCATATGAACCGCTGCTCCTGTGTTCAAACAGAACCATCACATCATTCAAACTCTGTAAGATTAGGAGAAGTTAAAGCGCTTAGACTGCAGGTCCAGTTAAATGTATCTTCCTTCATTTGTCTCATGCATTAGGAAATCTTATTAAAGACAATGAATGATAAAGCAGAGACTTTCCTTCATATAAACGTAATAATCACAGATTAAAAATAACTTCAGCGTCCCCTTCTATTAGCTACCTGTTTTAACCATAACCCAAATATAGTTGTGTCCTCTTTCCTCAGCTTTTGGTTTTTCTTTCTCTGAAATCCAAGATTCCAGATTCTTCATGATGCTGGGGCAAAACATGTAACCAGTGGAGAGACTGTTTTTGGTGGGTGAAGAAAAATTTGTCTTCTTCCCTGTGTTTACTTCCATTGAGCTCGCCCATATTTCCTGCACAGATGATCTTTGCGGCAAAGCGCTCCCGTTATCCCACTTCTACATATCCAATAACTGGCCGCACATCCATTCAACCGATCAACATTAAAAACAGCTCTTTTTCATGTCAAGAACACAGTATGCTTTGTGATTACAGAGAGAAATTTACAGGCACTTCATCCATTAAGGACCTACAGGTAACCGATTCAGAACTCTAAGGTCACTTCTCATAAATGTATAGGTTACTTTGTGTAGGTTTTACTGTTTTATTTATTAAAATTCCAAGAGCTCTTTTGTCTCCAAATTTTGATAAAGAAAAAGGTTTTGAAATTAGGTGTATCATTATCAAAGCTTTTTTTCTTTTCCGGCTGCAAAATGCTGTGAAGCACATATTTTTAGGTCTAACCTGAAATTGTTCTGCTTGCCTCTGAGTTGGGAAGTTTTGAGTACAGCTATATTAATCTGTACTCATATATATTAGCTATCAGTATAACAATGGTGCTTATTTTTTTTATATCTGGCAGAGGGATGAATCTCCCTGTCCAAACAATTATGTATTCTTGTTAAATATTTATTTATCAGAACTTTGGGGCTAATTAAGCATTTTTTTAATTCGATACGTCGGTCGGTCCGTCTGTCTATCAGTCTTTGCATGTTATTTTAAGGTATATATTTAACTTAAATTTGCTTTAAAAGCTTGCTTAAAATTTCAAAATGTTTGTTTATCGATTAATATTACTTCACTTGAAGTATTTTTGTTTAGGCTAATTAATTGTTTATAAAAGAATAATAGATATTTCACTGCTTACTGGAAACGGATCTAGTTTGAGCACTGCATCACTTTATTAATAAACACATTATCAAAAAAAATATATAAATATATATATATATATATATATATATATATATATATATATATATATATATATATATATGTTAATTGCATTATGCTCTTTTTCCAAATCATTTTTTGAAGTTAGATAACATTTAAACAACAAACCTTATGTAAACCAGCACTAAGGCTGATTTTTCGGAGGAAAGAGGCAACTTTTTCATCATAAATAATGAAAAAATGAAAAAAAGTTTTGCCTGGAATAGAAATGTTATCACTCATTAGTTTGGGAAAGTGCTCTGTAATTTTGGTGTCTTATTTGTAATTAATTGAAGGAACCATCAAAAAATAGCATAAACATCAATCCGTTATGACTGTTTAAAGTTGTGTTAAATGCAGAGAGTAAAAGTTATGAAACTTTCATTCATTTCCTAACCTCAAATATAACCATCGTTTTTTATTCATTGATAAGTAGCTTAATTGGGATTTATATATTCACAGCAAAACTAGTATTGTAAAAATGCTTATATATCTCTAAAAAAGTAAAAATGTAACAGCTTCACAACAAGAGATTTAAAGATTTTCTCTTTAATTCAGGAATCTGTGACATTTATATAAAATGATTTCTATTGAAATGCCTGATGGAAGATTAAAAATATCTGTTTTCATTTTGAAACATCTCTTCCCAAAGAAACGGAATAAATGGACTCTCTTTAGATGCACCAATATTAAAAATTATCTATTCATCAGCAAAGGTGTGAGGGTAACAGTTTCCAAAGTAGAGAACAGACTCTTACAGGCAATGCAACTTTAATTTACCTGGAATATAGTAGAATAATTAATTATTCAAAACACATGGATGAAATACAATCTTAGTACTAAAATAGGACACAAATGTTGCATTTAGACATAAAAACCACCAGCGGCCAAATGTTTGTTGGTTAATTTTGCAGAAGAATTGAGAAGAATCTATGAGTAAAGATAAATTGTGATATAAAAATAAAATAAAAAAACTTGAAAATTGATTTATGGAGCATGACGCCATCCTATAGGACTCCACTAATGAAGCAGAGTAAATTCAAGCAGGTTTTGCAGCAACAGATCATGTGTTTATTTAGTCACTTTAAGGAGGAGATTTAAGGCTAATTATATTTTAACTGTAAGTTTCGGATTAGCTTATCCTGCAGCTGCTGCTTTACTGTCAAACAGCTGGATGGGCTTCTAACTGCTGTCTATTTTTTACATTAATCTGAATCCAGGCAAACTGGGAGCAAGCTCAGACTCTTTCTGCCCCCTGGTGGAATAAACTGGAGCTTCCTAACTTCTGGATAAATAAACATCTCTGGATAAAAATACCGGTACAACTTATAAAAAGTTTTAGATAATATAGGGAGATATAAACTGGTCAAAATGGCCGATCACAGAGGTCACTGCTCTGGAAATCCTCAACAGAGACGATAATAGCAAAGCTCTGCAGTCAGATCAGACCCTGATGACATCCAACCTTGCAGAATTGCAGACTGCAGAAATTAAGCTTTGAAGATTATAGTGTGCATACAGCCATGTTAGGAGCAGGGTAGATTAGCTCCAGATGAAGATGATTTTTGAAATGATCTGGGCAGATTTATAGAAGAAAAGTTTCCATGGTGCTGCATCTGGAATTGAACCTTCCTTTTATAATTTAAACTGTATCAAATTTACAAATCTGCTTTTACCAGAATAGAGAAGGGAAACGCTGGGTTTTGAATATCTTACTGTGATTAAAATTGGAAAGTTCTACTCGGTTTTCTTAAATCAACTTGATTTTATTAAAATTAAAGGTCAAGGACCAAAGCATTCAATTACACCAACTTTTCCAGAAAGTACCATTAGTTCCACGAATTGAAAAAGTACATACTCTGAAATTACTTAAGCGGCACTGCCCCAAAATGTCTTATGCACACCTGGAGGTAAAGGGTTACTCCCCTGAAATTAACACAATTAGTTTTTAAGGATTTACAGACCATGAAACCTATTTAAAGCTTTTATTCATGACTTTTTAAAAACCCTTTAATGATATTTGATACAAAGATAGAGGGCCTAGTGGTTAGAGAAGCGCGCTTGTGCTTTGAGAAGGTTGCAATTACCTGATTCAATCCCCATAGCCTCCACTCTGGGTTCCTGAGCAAGACCCTTAACCCCTCACCTCTCCCCGGCCGCCGCACGATGGCATCCCACTGCTCCCCAAAGGGATGGGTTAAAAGCAGAGATAAATTTCTCCAATGTGAGACCAATTAAGTTCAGTTATTATTATTATTATTAAGAGTCTGAAACTTCCTTATTGAACACATTCCTAAAATGCAAAGAGTTCCGTTTAAAACCTCTCAGTTACTTTATGCTGTATTTAAAAGATCATTTTTTAATTTATTTTTTGTCTTTATTATCACATAGACTGTAGTGAACAGTTTTTAGAAATTGCAGGGTTATTTTTCTGAACCTTCCCACCTTGAGTTGGAGCAAACATAGGGCTTTTTCCATGAGTATGGGTCAATTTTTTTATTAATGAGTTTTACTCAAAGGGTCTTTTTGTATAACACCCCTTTTTGATATCTTAATTGTGTAAACGGTGGTAGTTTTTCTACCTGACTTTCTCTCACCCATTCAGTGTTTATGACTTGTTGGATCAGACTTCATAAGCTGCTTGCAGGCCAAACCTCTGCTGTTCTTTAAAATTACAAAACCTGCTGTCATCTTTTCAACTCCAACTTCTTACAGTTTTAATTTCGCTCTCCGCTTTTACAAGGGCAGGCGTCCTCTTAATAATGTACAATCAGGATCCCGACATAATCTGTGAAGAGATTGCTTGATTAAAAGTCAATTTAATTGTAGCCTCGGTTACCATAAAATACAATAATAAATAATAAAATGTTTGAAGGAAAAATCGATTTTTACACTAATTGTAATATATTTTTTATTTTCAAGAAATGTGCTTAATCTTTTTTTTTCTTTTTGTTCAAAAGTTGTTTGTTTTTGATTTATACTTTTTCTTTACCGTAATTGCTCCAAATAGGATATGACATCCTAAAGAACATGTGCCTAATGTTTTCTCTTTATTTACCTTTATACATTTCAAGATTAACTCTTGTATTATCCACTAATTCCTTATTTTGGTTTGGATTTATTTTTTTATCCACAACAATCTGTTTTTGGATAGAATGACTGAATTAAATGCAAATTTTCATGATTTGCTGTGAGATTGTGTTACAGTTCTGCATCCGTAAGCAAAGAAACAATGAATAAAACAGATTTGGTTTTCCTTTGAGGAGGATATAGTTAATCGGTTTTATATATTTTGATGATCCTGGTGGCGAGTTTTGCGGATGTTTTTTAGCAACTATAAAACCGACTGACTAACCCTCAATAATATTTATGTAGTTCTGCCGTTTCAGTCCAGAATGAAGTCACCTATCTAACAGTTTCGGTTTTCAGGTCTGGATTTATGGAACCTGAAAGTTATTGGTTACCATAATATTTTCTTTTTCTGTCTAACCGGCACTCAGCTAGAATTACTAAACATTAATTCAATGATTTCAATCATGTTCAAAGCACTTTAATCAACATTAAATGTTGGAGGTTTTATAATCGTGTAATAACTTAGAATTGTGAAGTTTTGTTAAATAATGAATTAGTGTTTCCTCCTAGAAAAGTGAAAAATAATTAAGAATGTTTTATTTGACTTTTTCCTCTGAGACTAATCAAGCCAAATATTTCTTAAAAACATAAACATCATTATTTAATGGAAACTTTTTTCTAGTTTCCATTAAATAATGAACAACATTTTATTTACTCTGCTTTCATCTAAACAAGCTGGTTTGTTTATTTTCAATGGAAAAAACTTTGTGTTTTCCTATCCTATATCTGTTTATGGGATGTAAATAAAACCAAAAGACAGACAATGTTTTGTTAATCAAATTCTAAATAAAGATGTCATAAGGATGTCAGTGTAATGTTATAAATTTTATTTAGCACAAACTTAAATCAAATCGGAAAATTGGGCCGATCCATGATTAGAAATAAACTGTTTTGTTTTCCCTCAACCGTGAGATTCAGCATTTAAACACAGCTAAATTACTTCTCTGTCTTTATCCTGCAGATCGGTTGTCCGAAAAATGACCTTAATTGTCCTGCAAATTCATCCAACAACTGGACACTTGTATATAGATTTTTCTCATATGCAGGTGTGTCCATGTCTCTGCTGCTGACATGAGGACATGAAGCCTCAGAGGAGCAATCAGAGCCTGAAGCTTCTCTGCTTCAGACATTATAGGGTGTTTTCCAGCATTATCAGAGGCTAAATGATTCAGATTTTACTCCAGAGGGGAAGGTTGGCTTCCTGGATATCAACTATGATTGGGGTCACGGTCACAACACATGTATCACAGTCTTTGAATGTTTTATGACATTCTGCAGACAGAAGGGCAACAAGAACAGTTTATTTTCTTTTTTCCAGCTTCAGTAAAAGGCTGTGTAGATAAAAGGCGACCCCCAGGATTTGCCTCAATATCAGCTGCTGATGCAGATCCAGATTGCTGAAGTCAGTGTTAAGCCTTAAAAAGGAATTTTCTCTCCAATTCTTAAATTATTGAAGATTTATTTTACATTTTCAAGCAGATGTTTGCAGAGAAACTATTCAAATGATATTTTATGTGTAACAAAATTTGGTACATGACGGTATATGAATCATTTAATAAGTGAGTGGAGTTCATAAAACAATGATTGACTTTATCCTTGTTACAAAGTTTGGACCATATGTAAAACAAATCAAATACAAATAATATTTATGTGATCTGCTAGTGCTGATTTCTGAAGTTCTGTATAAATTGAATGCATAATGATTGTTTTAATAAAAGAGGGAACTATATTGTCTGAGTCTTCCTCACAGGACATTAGAATTAATAATTAAAATTTTTATTCGAAGAAGTAAAATAGTAATTCATAATATGTTCTGCTTAGGGCTGCCACGATCGCGCAGTCTATGGGTGAGAGGCGGGGTATACCCTGGACTGGTCTGTTGCAGGGTCTGTAAAGAAAATGAAGCAGGAATTGCTCAAGGGGTTATTTAGCTTTATTATTATTATTTTAATTCTAACCAGGGCTAGACAGTGGCATAGCTTGTAGTACTGTTGCCTTTCAGCAAACATGTTCTGGGTTCAATTCTTGGCCCAGAGTCTTTCTGCATTGAGTTTGCATGTTCTCCCAGTGCAGATTCCAAAATTATGACTGACAAAGTTAAGTGTGTCATTTGGGTTAGGGTTAGGGTGAGGTATGCATTGGTAATGGTTAGGTTTAGGGTTAGTTTTAGGGCTAGGGCATAGAAAGGGTTGAAAATGACAGAAAATCAATAGAAGTCATTGGGAGTCAACACATGGTCCTCACTACGAATAGCAGAACAAACATGTCTTTGTGCGTTTGAATGGTTTTATATTGTCCTGTCACGAACTGGTGACCTCTCCAAGGTGGAGCCAACCTTTCGCCCATTGACTGCTGGAGATAGGCAGCAGCCCCACCAAGATCCTGACTGATTAAACAGGAGAAGATGGATAGATGAATGAATTACTAATGAGTTCCCAGATATATAAATAAGCTCTGTACCCCTCTAGTTACCCATCAAATAACAGCTGTAGGTTTTTTTTAAACTACTTTGGTCCAAGATGTTCTGCAATATAACTACAATAAGGGAAGTTAAAGTTAAATTGACAATACATTAATGGTATTCAAACATTAGTAAAGTTTGGGACTGATCCAATAATCATAGGTTTAAAAGGAGTTTCTGAGTAATCCCTTAAGGATTTCTTCAAGCAACCAGAGGTACCATTCAGTCACAGGTACCCTCTAGGTAACCCCAGTACACTTCTTGGCCAGGCTACCGCCCTACTGGCATGATTTGTGTAAACTGACTTTTTTGAATTTTGTAAACATTTAAATCGAACCTGAAAATAATTTGACGGAAAAATTCAACCAGGAAGACTTTTATCAGGCTCATCTGGATCACCTGCTGATGTGCCGAGTTCAAACCCCCTGTCAATCGATATCAGGACTGCACCCCCTCTAAAACCAATCATCGTTCTAGACCTCCTTCAGAAGCACCTTGTTCAGCCTTTCTCCTGCATACCAGCAGAACTTTTAACCGCCTCTGCTCCATCTCCTCCCTCAAACTTAGTCATTCATCCTTCAGCCTATTCCATCACCTCTTTCCAGGCCCAGTGGGGATAAGACTACTCTAATCTTTTTACTGAGCTATTAATTCAAGCACATGTCAATCCACAGCAATAGTCTTCTGCCGGGGTCCAAGCCCAAAGAATTTATTTAGTTCATGTCAATGAAAACTTTCTATGTTCACCTTTTCTATGTGGAAATCTCTCCATGTTAAATTAGACACCATTGTCTTTTCTTAATGGGCTGGTACCCTTAGAGTAAATCTAGTACCTTCACAGTAACCCCTTGATGCTGTCTCCAAGTAACCACAGACACCAAAATAGCTGTTATAGGTGATCTACAAAGTACAGAAATTTCTTTTTTAGGGTAGCTAAAAAAACTTTTATGTACCCTGTTGCAATCAAGCAACCCCTTTGTAGGTTGCCTTTTTACACTCCAGTTGGTTCCATAGGAAACCGTAGATGTTGTGTCTTGTGTTCCCTGCCTTGCTTTTACATTCAGGCAGGTTCTGTGACTCACACACACTTGAACTGTAAAGGTCGTACTTTCATTTCCTGCAGCTTAAACCACGGCAGACAGACTTTACACAGAACAATGACCTCTGACAAAAAAAAAAAAAAAAAAAAAAGTTTGCAATAATTTTATGATATAATTAATAAGTCATAATAACAATAACAATTGTTTATTTAAATTTGGTTTATTTATATCGTGCCATTTCACAACACACCTCAAGGCACATTACAGAGACAATACTGTCAGATTGGTTAGGAAAACTAGTTGATTGCATCAAGTCATTGACTTGCAAGGCATGCTCCTCCTGGATGAGCCTACAGAAACAATTTTCACTTGCATTTTGTCCGTGACTCTTCAGAATTCCCTCACACCAATCATGCATGTAGTAACAGTAGAAAGGAAAACTCCCTTTTAACAGGAAGAATCCTCCAGCAAAACCAGAATCAGTGTAAGCAGCCTTCTGCAGAGGCTGACTGGGGCTATAAGAGGCAGATACACAAAAAAAGCAGAGATACGAAAGGTTACTGTTAACGAGCTTTACAGGTGACCCCGTCTAGGAGAGACACAGCTGAGACGAGCTCTAAGCTTATTCTGCTAGTCACAGTAAAAGAAGCAGGACTACACTGGAAACAGGCCAAGCTCCAACATCTAAAAAACACAAATGTTGATTGCAGCAGCACAGATGATATCTCAATTCAGGATGGAGTCACAGCGGAACAGGCACAGACCAGATGAAGCTGCTATGCTGAGAAAAAGGAGAGAGAACATAAAGTTATGGGTGAAAGTAAACAAATACTGCAGAATGGGAGAATAAGATAAAATGAAGCAGAATGAGGAAGTGCTCCACTTTTCTTAAAGTGCAGCAGTGACCAAATGTTAACATTGTTGGGAAAAAAAGACATCCTTATCAATTAGGAAAGTTTTAAAAGGTAGACGGTGTCCGCCTCACGGACTATAACCATACCTACAGATCTGCCTCCCATTCTACTTCTAGAAATTCTAGGAGCCACTAGTAAACCTGCAGATTGAGAGCAAAGTACTCTGTTGGGAACGAAAAGAACGATCCGATCCCTGATATAAGACGGAGCTTGGCCATTTAAGGCTTTATACGTGAAACTGAGGATTTTAAATGTGTGCAAAACATAAGACATTTAAAATTAAATCTGAACATTCAAAACTCAAAAATGTTCTGATATTGAAATAAAGTTAAACATTTTAGCTCATAAAAACTCATTCATTTTACAATACTCTCCTAAACTTATACTTATTCACATGATATTATATTTTCCATCATTCTGACCTCAGGTTGCTAACCTAATTTAAAAGCAGCAACTGCTTCGGTTTTCTTCCCTGAATGTTTTCTTCTGTAATCCTTGAACTGATCACCTTCTGAATCTGCTCTGAAAAAAAAGCCAACAAACAGTTTCACTAGGCCGAATAATCACCGACCTTCCAGCCGTCTGCATCCAACTCTTTAGCTGCTGAATGCTGCACTAATTTGTCAGAGTTTTCAGTGAAAACAGCTGCTGCTGCTGGAAAACCAGTTGATCAAAACAAGTAAGCCCATTCATCACCTCCATTTGTCACCAAAGCCATCAGAGATTTAAAGTCCCTTATGGCTGTGGCAGCGTTCTCAGTTATTGTGTCGTCTGCAGCTCTGTGATGTTTCATGAGGTCTAAAATTGTCGGGTAAATATTTATGAGTGCTCTGCAGGTGAGTTGAGTGAAAGGGCAGCAGGATGTGTTTACAACAGGATGAGGAGGAGAAGCAGGCTGATACAGTCTGAGCACATCGTATGGACTCCTCTGTGTGATCTCCAGCTGCTCCTGCTGTAATTAGAAGTGAGAGCTTATGTATTTTTGTAATGACCTGACAGCATATTTCCACTCTTCACTCCCAGCATTGCTCTAATCAACATAGTCACACTGTTTCTGTGGCGGTGACAGCTCTCGCCACAATGGCCGTGACCAAACAAAACGTCACCCATTGGATGGATGAGTGTGTGGGTGGGTATGTGTGTTTTTGGGTGGGCTTCAACTTCAAGCCCTTTCAGCCTTCAACTTGTACCCTCAAAGGCCTGATTGTCTTCCCTGCAGGATGGATCATTTACACTAAAGTGTCATATAGCTTTTATAGAAGACACGTTCACATAAAGTGATCCTGCAGGCTTTTGCTGTAGGAATGTATTAAATCATGATGACTAAAGCATAGTTTTAAGTAAATTTGGCTGCAGAATAAAAATCAAACCCCAAGCCTTCAAAACCATAACTGATGAAAAATATAAGACAGTAAGTCTTGTTCTAACACTTTCCCCTCAGTGACTACAGATCCAATAATTTTAAAAGTCACATGTTGGACTTATTAAAGAAATTAGAAATCATTAAACAGAAGAGTCTCCTTCCCTGTTATAGATGTTTAAAAACCTCTGATAAAGTTGGATTAGAGTGTTTCTCTTGCTTTATTTTATTGGTGTGGATGAATGAATAAATGAAAGAATAGGAATTTATTTCTGACAATTTAACAAACAAAAATAAATGAATCAACCAAATAGTCACAAAAAAGACTAGTTAACATCAACCAAACCAAACACCAATTTCCAAATCAACAAAATTCACCTGAACAAAAAACAAAACAGCAAAAAAAACTATATATATATATATATATATATATATATATATATATATATATATATATATATATATATATAAAAATCAACATACATACATGTAAACGAACACATACTTACGTACAGAAACACATCAGGCCAAAATCGAGATTTACACCCTTTTACATCGGCACTCATAGTACTGATTAAGCTTTATTTATGAAACAAATATAAAAAGATATTTATATAGCATTTAAAAAAAAAAAATAGGCATTGATAAAAATCACCACAAAATATTTGGAGTTGGCTTAATGAACTAACTTTCGAACGAGTCTTACTGTAAGTACTAACAAAGAAGGACAAAGGAAACAGTTGCAGACTTAGTAGTGTTATTGTGTTACTCAAAAGCAGCTACAGTAACAGTTATAGAAGTTTGGAGTAAACAGAAAGGAGTAATACAATGAGAAGACTGGATATTTAAAATATCTCTTCAAGATAATTAACCGTGAGGAGAAGCTTGGACATCTGAGGACATCTAATGGCTGAGAATACAGGCCACTGTAAAGAAAAAAACTATCCAAATCTCAGTAACACTGATTAATCAAATTTGCATGTGCCCATGAACTTTATTTGAGCAATTTTACTTTCATTTGAAGATAAATTAAAATACAGTATTTCAGGGCTGAGATTGTGTATGAGTTTTTGTTTTGTTTTGTTTTTACAGTGCAGCAGAAAATCTTTGCCTTCTAAGCTGTAACAGTGAAGCTGCGCCCCTTGCTGGGGTTATTGGAGATTGCTACTTTTCAAAGGAGAGATATACACCTTATAAAATATCCCAGCATACAGAGCCACTCTGGGTTTGCCTTGTTCATTAAGTTACTCTGCTAAATATATCTGAGAGAGTGTGTCACATAGCTTTGGTTCACATATGTCTGAATTATATTGTGTTGTACTGATTGGTTTAATTTGCCCCTCTGCTGTATAAAGAACTGGATGTGAAGTCCTTTACAGCCTTCTTTTAATATTTTCTTTGCATCTGAGAAATTAACAGTTACACACAAAAAACATTAGTTTTTTTTAAAGGCAAAAATATCGGCATCCAGCGACCTTTAACCTTTCATGCAGGAAATTTTTATTCAAGTTCAACCCACTTAATTAATTACATTTATTAGAAGATATGCAGATATTATTGTTTTATAATAAAAATGTGCCATATTTTTTGCAATGTGTTGCATTTCTTATAATAAACTTGCAAATTTAAGAGTGTTTACATGTTGCAGGTGAGATACTTGGGACTTTTCACTTAATAGTTATGAGGCAGGAAATTGATCAGATGATGCAAGAAAACTCCAGTCTTTGAAACGTGTAACTAAAACTGACGGGACTGTGTGGGAAATCAGCTTTGGCCGAAGGCTTCACGGATTAGCCCCTATCTGCTGTTTTCCCTGCGGGCCGGTGCTCTGACCACAAACCCCGAACTCTAAATCTACACTGAGCCACAGGCAGTCTCAGAGGTCACCAAAGATTGGAGGTGTTTCATTTAAGATGCCAAAACAATTTCCCTGTGACCTGCAGAGCGCCTGTTCTGGAAGTCCTTCCCTGCCACAGAGCACAGACATGTGACACCGATGAACCAGCGTTAACCCGCAAGGGGGCAACGACCTGCTCTGGGCCTCACATGCTGCGTAGTAGAGACCATGGCAATGAGTATTACACATTCTGTAGAAACATCACAATCACATCAGAGTGGTAATCTGCAGCTCTGACGAGCCTTTCAGGGACACAAAGGTTCTGGTATCTGCAGAGCTGCAGCCTTCTTTGACCCAATGAAATATAATCAAAAAGTCAGAAGTGTGTTTTATGCAACCAATCAGAGCCAATCAGTCCAAGCCCATTGGAAACGGGGGCAGAGGAGGTTTAGAGGGGCCCCAGCAGAGCGTGTTCCTCATCAGTCTCCCCAGCTCAGCGCACTGTTTGGATTGCTGTGTTTGGATAAAGCAGATTGCTTTGCACTTAACCCTGTAATGTATGCAAAACTATTCTCCTGATAATTCTCTTTAGGCTCGGCCGCTCACCGCTCTGGCAGATGCCATAAACGTGACACGGCTCTGAGAAAAATGGCACGTAATAAATAGTGACATGGCCATCCAGGGGGGGTGCGCACGTCTCTGCAGGATGCATATCCCCACTGATGAACACACAAACATTAACAGTCATGCCGAGTCACTGCAAGGACTAAGCTCTTGAAGTCTGGAGAAATCCTAGTGAAGTGAATTGTCACTAATAAAACTTAAAAGAAAAAATAGGGCTCAGATTTAGAAAAGTTTATATGGAGCATTAAATATATCCTCATATTATAGCTGAACTTTATGTTGTTTTTTTCTGTAACATTAAGTTTTAACAGTTTTTGTGCATGTTGTATCATAACTTGAGACAGATTTTTAACCTTGGATCCACTTTACTGCACAGGCAGGGACTGAATTCTGGAATCATGTCTATGGCACTGGAAATCTTTCCTTTGGTTAAGGTTTAGTCCTCAAGGGTCCTTTTATGTCTTAGTAGCATCTCTGAGCAGAGAGCTGTCTCTCTGCCCTGATGAATTCCCTGATCAACATGGATGGAAAATTAAAACCATCCAGATAACTGTGTATCTTTCCCAAATATTTTTTGATGGTCTTTTAGATATTTGTTTTTTATGACAGCCTAACTTCAATGCAGGAAATTGTTCTGATTTAAATTCATATAAAGCCCAACGCCATTTTATGGAATGATATCTGAAAAATTAATTGAAATAAACATTTGACTTTATGTCACATTAAACATGAAATAGTGCTGAACTTGAATCTTTAAAAGTCCAGCCCTAAACAAAATGACTAGCGAACCCAAACACAGGCACAGAACCAGGATGATCTGATAATGAATGGAGCAATTGGTGAAGACAGCTTTGCTGATTGCAGATTAAACACAGGTGTGTGGAGCTGAAGACAGACCTCCAGCTCCAGTCCTTGAGAGCAGTGTCCTGCAATGCTTTCATATGTCTTAAGTCTAACATGCATTAAGCCTGAATCCACACAGTAACAAAATGCTCATTAAAATAGTCGCAATCATCCCCTGTGTTTTCTAGGAACAGGTCCTGGAAGCAGCAGACTGAGACGATACACCCCAAACTCCCTCCCCCAGACACCTCCTCCAACTCCTTTAGTGGAAGCCAGGCATGTTCTAAGGCCAGCCAAAATATATACTCCTTCCAGCTTTTCCTGTGCAGTCTGCTGGGTGTCTGTCTGTTATGCTCTCAAATTCTAGTCCTCAAAGGCTGGTGTTCAGCAACTTAGATGCTCTGTGGAGCCTAACTGCTTTCTAGTGAGTTAGTTTGCTTTGATTCAGGTCCTTTAGGCAAGGGACACATTTTAAAGTAGCAGAATACCAGCCTGAGTTTGAGATCACGGTGATAGGACATACCTGAAACCCCTCCCTCAAACACAGCACAGCTGATGCATCTTGAAAAGGAGGAGCAGTGGTTCTCCTCAAACACCTTCCAGGATTGCTTAGCTTCTCATACTATCTCTGAAGGATTGCTTGACCAATCAGCAGAGGTAGGTTCTTTTTAGCCTCTTGTATCCAGGATCTTTTTCTTTCCCTTCCTCCACCAGGAGGTGCCTGGTTATGGTCTGTCTCCTCACACACTTGCTGATGGTTTCCTCGTTCTTAAGCTGCTGACTGCCACTACCTCTACGCCAGTGTGTTTGCAAGTTTTGGGTACTCTAGTCAAGCTGAGTTTTGCTGAGTCAAACTGAGTTCTCGTCAACCCGAGTCTTAACATTGTTTTTGTCTTTGCCTCTCGGCAGGAAGTCTTCCTGCAAACTGGATTTTTTGGACCTTCTAGAGCTCAACTGAGCCTTAAACTGAGCTGGGGATACAAACAGGTGGTTTGGATCCACTTTTCCCCAAGAGGTCGTTTGAGTTTCACACTGAGCAAGGGATTCATCTCCACTACGACCCGTTCAAGTACCGCAGGAAAACTAAGTGGCAGTCAGCTTCTCCGTTCACCTACAAACAACCGCATTCTGGGTAAACCCTGTTCCACCCTCCACCGAATCAGACAAACACTGGAACAACAGCATACAGACTGGAGTCAAAGATTCAACACCTTCTCTGGAAACGTGAGTCAGCAACCAAATCCTCCTCTCCAAATTCACAAATCAAATTTCCCACTGAGCCTGAACTAATCGCTGTGTCTTCCCCTCACTTTTCAGTTCCGGTTGGACAGTGTTCAGAACAACACTTCTCTCTGCATTATCTGTTCAATAAAACCTGTTAAACCTTTTCCCCTGGTCTTTCTGAATTGGTTTCTCTGCATGTGGGTCCGAGCTTTTGATAATATCATGACTTGAAGAAGTAGAGCTAAAACTGGACATCAACCAAGATTTAAACCCCACATAACAGAATGTCAACAGCGTCATGAGTGGAGATGACTGGCTTTTTCAGGGACAGAGAATCTAGTCAGAGTTGAATGGGAGAATGTTGACACTTAAACCACGACATATACTCAAAAACATTTGTTAGACTTGAAAAATACATAAGACTAGGGTGGTGGTTCATCTTCCACAAATAAACCCAAAACAAGCTGCTAGAGCAACAATGGAATGATTTTAATTAATGTCTGTGACCTAAATTTAAGTGGCATGGTCAAAATCGAACCTTACATTCCACTAAATATGAGAGGATACATTGACTAATGTCTACAAGCTCTATCCATTAAGTCTAAATAAGCTTTAATAATTGTGTCATAAAAACTCTGTCTCTATAAGTGTAAAGCTCAAAGAGACTTACAGGTGTATTAAGGCAAAACTGGGTGTGTTGAAATGTGAAAAAAAAGGGAAATTTAGATATACAGGTATACTTTTCCAAGACACTGTACAGAGAACTACATGGCAAAATAAGAAAGTTAGCATAAAATAAATGGAAAAGGAAACAAAAAATGCCTTTCAAAATACACAAGACATACTGAACATCGTGATGGCAAGTTATTTTAGTGGGGTGCCTTGTTGCCGTTAAGTGAGGTAGTTTAACTTGGGACTTAATCTTGAATGGTAAATAGGAAGAGGTTGTTCCTAAGCATAAATGACAGGACTTTTTATCCTAATGTATGTTTTATGTCGATTCCAGCTTGTAGGAAAAGTCTGTAGGAGTGGGAAGAAGCTGAGGAACAACAAGGGAGACAAGGGAGATAAGAACAAAGCCTCTCCTATGATATGAGCAGTGAATATATTTTTGAATCTTTAGAAAAATGTAAGATCTTAGATGTTAAACAGAAAACCATCGTAGACCACCACCACTGAATCATGATCCATTTAAAGAAAGACTTTGGATAACAGTAATCATGTGAACCCAGATTTAGTGGTATCGACTACACCAGTCTTTAAACATTAAAGCAGTAATGGAAGGTTCTGGCCCTTTAGTGGTAGTGTTTGTACATCTTAGATGTTTTGGCATCCTACAGATTCAATGAAAGGATTCCACCCAGAAGTGTTTATAAGGTTTAGTGAAACGTCATAAGAAAGTAAGATTTTTTTAAATTCTAGAGTGAAAACATTTTGCAAAACAGTGAAATGGTTCACCTTACGAAATGGTTAGTTTTTGAGCTTTTCAGTGTTTAGAACCTACAAATATAAACTTTTATCTGTGTTGCGACATATGCTTCTACGATTGATTTTGCAAAGATGATCCTGATTGTTCTGTCAATCAGATGTTAGGTATACAAACTCACTTAGAGAATAGTCCTACCTGTTTGATCTCATAGGCGCTTTTGAATTTGTAAATCAAAATTAAACCAGCAGATGGCACCAGAGAACAAAGAAACAGACCAAAAACTGGATACAGCAAACCATCACCTTTTCACAAGTATAATTTTACTTTTATAAAATGTTAATGATCTTTAGAAGGAATAGGTGGATCTCACATGTTACTGACTGGATAACTTTATTTGTAATCCTATGACCATCTATTAAAAAGATGATAGAAAATACTGATGCATGTGCTTCGACTGACAAGTTCCTGTCTTTATCCCCACAAAAGGGCTGCTGTGAGGAGCAGAGCTGAGTGGGAGATTTCACATCAGATTTTAAGGACTGGTGTTACATCATGGTTCTCCTGAGGATAAGCACAGCAGGGAACTAAGCCTGCAGTGCATCAAATTATCTTCCACAAGAAAAACGAGGATTTAGAGATGTCACTGAGGGCTGTTTGATGCCAGCTGAAGAGCGACTATGGTCGGAAACAAACTGTCAAACTTTATCCAAATATAGGCAAGAGGTTTTAACCCAACTCCCCTTTCTCATACAAACGGAAAACCTGGATAGTATGACCTTAGTGGTGGATTAAGTTTACCTCATCCATCAGGTAGTAAGTAGATCTACCTATCAACATAAAGGCAGAGACACCTTTTGAATGGACTAGTGAGGCTCTTGATGCAACAACAATACTGAAGAACTAATCTAAAGCAGGTATTTCAAATGTTTCCTCATCTTCTTCTCATGAAAAAGTATTTGCTTGCTCTCTCTTCAGTTTTTACTTTTCTTACACATAAACATTCCATAATAAAGCTAATAAATTAAATGACAACAGCCAGAATTAGCAGAAAATACAGGGAAAAAAAACATTGCGGTTTTTTAACTATTACCACAGTAGATGACCTTTGTTTAGGGAACAGTCTATTTAAGTCATCCAACAGCATGGCTAATGGATCTAAATCTGGACTTTGGCTAGGCAAATCCCAAACCTAATATTTTTGCCATTTTAAGGTAGAATTGTTAGCATTCTGTAGAGTATTATCCTGCTGGATTAATCCAGTTCCCTTGAGCTTATTCGTCATGGAATGATTGTCCATTCTGTAAGATTTTTGACTGAGAGCAGAACGGTTAATTTTATGACAGATGTAATAAGGGATTTTGTTTCAACAGTCTACAGATTATCAGGATGTTTCAGTAAATATAAGGACCTTTATGTCTTTTAGCTAGCAGTACTTTTTGTTTTTTCAATAATTAATGTCATCATGTGTCAGTTTAACCCTTCAAATTCCTTCATATCTTTTAAACTCATTCAACTACACATTTAGTATGTATATTTAAATCAAAATGTTTCAAGACTGAATAAACACAAAGGCCTGAAGAGAGACAATACAAATGTATGTGGGGCATGAACAAAAGTATGAAATATATGTATATATATAAATAATTTGTGACCTTTGTGAGTAAACAAAAAAGACACTATATGTACAGAAATGTTATGTGCAGGAGAATTTGAATAATGCATGCTAATGTAGCAGCAGGATGTATTGCAACAATAATGAACCAATTGAAAGTGCAGTTAGCAATTAGTGGAATAGAGTTCATTGCGTCTATGTGAAATGTCTAGTTTTGTATGTATTGGAGAGAAAATTATTGGGAGTTTATCAGTCTAATGACCTGTGAAATAAAGCTGTTGTGGAACCTGTTTTTTCTGTATCAGAAGCTGCTGAAGCTCTTGCCAGAGGGCAGTTAGGACTTTAATGAAAGTCAGAGTGGTCTCTTATGATGCTCTGGGGTCTGGGCAAACAGATGTTAATCACCTTGTTTCCAATCTGGTGTTAAATTTTTACAAATGCTCCAATAAAACTGCTACTTTATAAATTTTGTACTATAGTAGCTCATTGCATGAAAAATCGTACTGATTGGATTATGGCACTACGTTGGCTTATTATGTATTTTTTGTGTTGAACAACTTGATTTTGGTCCATTTGCTTATAGACTTAAGTGGCTTCAGTATAACAACACCAGCTGACTGGAGGTGAGGTGTTATGCATGAGCGCCATGTGTAAACAAGGAAATAATTAGTAAGTAATTTCTCCTGCGGAGGTATGAATAAAGAGGAAGATCAAGTGTGAAAAAAGGGGGAAAATATTGTATGCGGTGAGAGAGAAGAGAAAACTAGCTCTCAAAATTCATTATGGACGTTGGTGTTCACTGAAGCGGGAGTTAAAACTGCTGGAGCTGCCAACTTGATGGATGGGTGAGTAAATACAGCCAGCAGATGGCAATGTTTATTTCCTCTCATTGCAACCCAGTGCAAACAATTTTTTTCAGGTTCATAAAGGACTGTGAATCAAATCAGTCACAGTTATTTTAAAAGGAAGAACTATTACTTTCTTTTTTGCACATAGAGCCAAGTTGGTAAAGATTTTGTTCTCTTGATAAACAAATATCATCCCAAGAAATTGCTCTTTGCTTTCACTTTGGCTAACTTTGTCTAAGATCTGCAAACTTTATTGAGGATGTGAAGCATTTAAGCGTGACAAAACAAAGCAGTATGTAAGGGGGTGACTCTATTTCTTTGAACTGAAAATGTTTAGTTATGTGGAAAACATAGAATGAAGAATAGATATATATATTCTTAAAAATGTGCAAATATTTTATATATCAAATAAAAAAAAAAACAAACAAAAAAAAAACATAGAAACAACAACAATAGCGTGGAACCAAATATGGCACCTGTTTTACATAAAATGAATAAGCAGGATAGTTTTGTTTTTCATTTTTAGTAGGGATATCCCAATCCAATATTTACATTGGGAATTGCTCGAAGTGATTCCCAAGTCAGGAAACTAATATCAGAATATATTGGCCTGCATCTCTATCTCTTAAGCTCTTTCTAGCATTCCAAACAATAAAAAAGTGGTAAAAATATGCATGATTCATTGTGAAATCATATTGGGTTATAATATAATACTCAAGGCTGCCACATTGGTATTTTATAGGAAATAAAGTTGTTGTATGTAGATACCAATAATTCTTACACTGGAAAAGTTATCTAGAAATAAATAAAAAAAATCCTTAAATTAAGTGTATTTACCCTTAATTTGAGTAGGTAAATGACATGGTTTGCCAATGGAGTGAGTATGTTTTTAAGATAATTAGATAACACACATTTGAAATAAGACAATGCTATTGTGTTTTCTTATTTTAAATGTATTGTTCCATTGCCAAAATGTCTCATTTACCTCCTCTATCCAAGAACAAATTAACTTATTTTAAGAAAAAAAAAAAAAAAGACTTAGATTGCGATTTTTTCCAATATAGAGCCTTTATATCCCTAGTAAAGAGAAAATAACCCACCCGTTAAACCAATGCATGCAGCAACACAATTACAAAATCAGGCCTTCAGGTGGCACTAAGATCCCATATTACAGTTGGTTGGAGTTAAAAAAATTTATAAATACATACAAACTCTTTGGTGTTTCCTGTCTGGTGGAGCATTCGATGCATGACCAACAGGAACAATGGCAGAATATGAGCTCTGCACTCAGCTGCAGCATCCACTGCTCTGTCAATCATCAATTATCTTTATTTGGTGGAGTTTAATTGGTGAGATCTCCAACAGAGCTGAGGATCAGTGGGACCAGTTAGGCCTGTGACAGCTGCTGAGAGAGTGACAACATGTTCAAACATCCATCAGTGATAAGTGGAGACGGTCACACATTTGTCCTCCTCTGCATCTGTAAATTGATCCCTGCTCTGTGCAAAATATCGACTGGGAAATCCGACTGTTGTATGGATTCTGCTAAAGCTGAGAAGGTTAACATTTCTCTCAGTGCACCTATATAAAGCAGATAAAATCTGCTCAACTTCAAATGAAGTGAGGTATTTGATGTTGTGTACATTGAGGGATAGGTTTTATGTGTTTTAATGAACAGAAATGAAGTAAAAAAAATCTTCAAAATTCAAAATGCAATGTAGAGTAGGATATACAATATTTTTTTTAAATGAGATTTTATGTTTATTTAAATATTGTGACACAAATTAGAAACAATGATCTGGAGCAGAAAACTACAGAAATTTAAAAGGTAAAATTAAAGTCTCATTGATAGGCTAAGGAATGTAACATTGACTTGAAACAGAATCTGACTCCTCAGCATCTCACCAATAGAAATAAATAAACCAGAAATATGCCACTACTGGGGAAAAAAACAAGGTTTTCCAGGAGGATTGTCCAAAAGTGGGGGAAAAGAAATATATTCTTGCTGTTGCCAAAATATTTAAGATGGAAAAAAGCAGACAGGAGATGCAAACAAATGCACTTTATGAATTGATTACCCTTACTTTAATAAGCTGTATAACAACATCATATAGGTATGCATAACCACAATGTTGTTGCTGCTCTCCATTCTAGAGAATGGTTTAAGTTTTTCTCCTAACTATTTGAGAGTAATTTCATCAGGCTTCTACAGATGTTATGTAGGCATCCTGCTATGCAAGTCAGATAAATTTTAAGAGAAATAAAATAATGCTTGGGACCTTAAGATCGACAGATGTGACTAAATATTTTTAACGAAAAACCAAATTAGCACAAATTAACTGTAAAGCATGGTGGTGGAGTGGTGATGATCTGTTTGGTTTGCTGCCAGTGCTCCTGGCAACTCTGCAATGTTTTAGTTGACCACAAAATTCAAAAACATTTACTCCAGTCAGAGGTGAGACCATTTAACCAACAGCCTAACCTTGACCCAACTGGGCCTCAAGCAGAACAAAACATTCCCAAACAAAGCAGCATTTATACTAAAGACTGGGAATGACATCTTTCACTTCAGCAGATGTAAATCCCTGTTTTTTTGGATGTACAGTTTTCACACTTTTAACCAGAATCAGGATCTAATTTTACTACTATTGGTACTGAATGAATCCTTGTAGGCTTATCAAAGACTGTGAGTTTTTGATAACAATGTAAATGTTTGCTTAAATTGAAATCTTTTCTGTGTTTTTTTTTAGCTTTTTGGTTAGTTTTTCGCTCTTTTCAACTGCAAAGGCATGCTGCAAATTAATAAATAGATGAGAGTAAGATAAATTCAGTTTTTTTATTTATAAGGGTTGTAACACTTTTTAGATGCATGTAAAAGCCAACCACACACCTGTCAACCGCTGGACTAGAAATGTACTTTGAAATTAGTTGAAGAAGATCATTTTACTTGAGAAGCTGCATTTCATTAGATGTTGGTTGTATGAATGAGGCCATAATTGTCTAAGTATTACAGAAAAGCTAAAATTGATCAAAACAAGTAATATCTTGGCTACGTATAATTCTTTTCTCAGTAAAATAAAAATAGTCTTCATCTTTGACATCCATTTGCAAGGTTCGGGGAGGAAGGGAATGAATACTGAAAGAATCCCATGACCTCGATCTGTTCCCTAATTGTTGGAACTGATGGTGATACAACTCTCCCTGTGTTGCAATCACCCCTGCTCTCCCCTACATCAGAATGACTGAATAAGAAGATAATCATGATATTACAATTCTTTGGTCAAAGTTTAGACTGCCACCTGATTAAAAGAAGAAGAAAAGTATTTTTTTTTTTTAACCAGAGCAAAGTTGTAAAGAAAGTGGGTCGGCTACAGGTAGAGTCAAACAGAACCACGGAGGGATAATGATGCTAAGAAACCTTGAAATTCCCCATCTACCGCTGTAACTAAATAATACTGCAAATCAACATCATTATTGAGCAATGGCTGACACATCGACATTAACAATGGATTCAATAGAAAATCATGGATGGAGAGAAACCAAACAGCGGGATAAATAAATTGTAACCAGATGGATTGGTATTGTAGATATTTGTTGGAAGTAAAACAGCAAAGAGGAAAAGAAGCTGGTTTTTAGCAGAACTTCCTTGCAATCCGTAACTTTAACGGCATGTATCAGTGCTCTTAGCAAGGCTCCTCTCCACTTCTACAAAAGCAGCATTAATGTTTTTCCAGGGACGTCTTGGAGAAACCACAGTCTGCAAACCCTCCTAAAGGATTAGCTGATGAAGAGGAGGGTAGCAGCTGCTGGACTAGCCTTCATCTGTCCAAGAGCAGTTTTGCTGCACTATATACTTCTTAATTCTACTTGAATGCTACTTTGAAGTAATGCAGTTCTTACTTCAATGTAATTATTGGCTACTCTATTCAGCTCTGCTCATTTCACTTGTCAAACACAGATAGTTGCCCACACAGTTTATGGTGAGGGGAAACTTCATTCACATGTACAAGCAGAGCCTCTTCTGAGCCTCCTGTTCAATTTAGGGGATATACCCCCTATAGTATAATAAATTGATACTGGAAGCAATTCAACAACTTACACATATTCAATAGTTTATATATATTGTGAAAAAGTGTGATTTTTTAAATGCACATTCTTGTGCTTTTATTGTAGAGATGTTTGCATTTTTTTGCACTTTATTTCATATCTTTGTCTTACCACTGAAACCCAAAAAATAGAAAAATTAAAAAATTAAAAAAGCTTATAGAACTATTATCAAGTATTTAAATAACCTTTTCAACTCATTACCCCCCTTTTTTATTGAATACGCATTATTCACTTCAAATACAATAATATTTTTAAAGCAACAATAAGCTATTTTTTTATGTCTCTACCCAGATTTTAATGGTAAGCAACCTAAGATACTTTTGAAGGTTGAATGTGTCATCACTGAACCAAAAAACATTTTCAAGTGGGAATGCTTATGCATTCCCACTTATTGTTTTTCTGTTTATATTTATTATTATTATTATTATTATTCCGTAGGTTTTTCTTCGTTTAACTAGTTCAACAGTTTTCAGCTGATTTAAACAAATTTGGTATCAAAACGTTCAGCTTGTTCAGGAGAGTTATGCTATGACTTTTGGTAAAGATATTGTTCACAGTTTTCGCGATATTCAGCTTTTTCTGCGATTTTTGGCCCCATTGAAATGCATGTAAAACTTCAAAAATTCCACTAAATCTTCAGCTACTTTTCCCTTTAACTACTTCAGCATGCTTTCAGCTAGAAACACCATTCAGCTTTTAAAATGTTTCCGTATCTTTCTGCTATTACTGTTTAACTCGGCTTTCAGCTAACTTTTACAGTTTTGCTTCAGTGAAGCTTCAAACTTTTAAACAATTTTTACAGATTTTCAAATTTATAATGGAAGTCTATGGACGGAATGTTCAGCTGCTAGAGTGTGCCACTCTAGCGTTTTCAAACATTTCACTCATGCCGAACAGCTTCAACTCACTCGCTAATTTTTTACTCTATCTAGATAAATTTTACATCAAAACGTAGGGATTTTTGTCAGGATTCAGGAAATGTAACCCTCATTTGTGTGGCATTTACGGTTTTCCGACAGTTTGACCCAGACCACGAAGAAGTCCACACTTCCCCAATAGAAAGCCAATGAGAGCTCTCTGAAAATCCGAACTGCAATTCAAAAAAACAGACTTTTTCGTATCGCTCCCATTCGGGAACCGTTCGACGTAGCAACATGAGCCTTGGTGAAGTTGTTCCTCAGACCTTCCTAGCACTCACATTGAAGGAAGTGTGTCGATATCTTTTATCGTTTAGCTAGGAAAAAGGTTTGTTCGGGGGTAACAAATCTGTCCGAACCCCAAAATCAAGATTTTGACAATTATACACTTTTTTACATCGTCACCACGCCTAGACGAAATATTGTAGAAATATGAAAGTCATACCAGTTGTAGTCCAAAGATGGCTGACGCTCACGGTGAAATAATTTTTTGAATACCTAATACGGTTTTGGCTCACCGCTCGTTTGTTCGGAGGGAAAGTTTTGCTTTTGAGAGTTCTGCTCTACCATTGTGCTGCATGTTAATCAATGAGACCAGCAGGATTTCTCAAACCTTTTTATTCCTCCTTCCCATTAAGGTTATGAATGAGCTACAGCCATGAAAGTTACCCCAATCGGAGACAAAGGATAGCTCTCGCTTAGACTGAAATAATTTTTTAGATACCATTTACGGTTTGTCTTCAGCACTCGTTTGTTCGGAGCTGATAATCCCATTCAAAAAAGCCTGAGAACTAAGGAACGAAAGTGATGCGCATGTCTCTCTCTCACTGACAGGCTCGTTAACGTTGTCAAGGTAACCGTGCTTCAAAGGATTTTACCTCCACCACTTTAAACAGCACATTTTAATCTAATGGAGGGAGACAACACTGATTTAACATTAGGAAGTGGATACAATATGACTACTGACCATGACCCTTCCCTTCACACGCAACCCTGATAGACTTTCAAAATAAGACTCCGGGGACCCTTCAAAATAAAAGCCCCTACATTAAACTCATATTTTTTTCCCAGCATATGGCTCAACATTATGACCCAAACTCAACCACTTTAAAAAAAAAATGAGACTAGGGGTTTTTCAAAACACACCCCACAGCAAATTTCAAAATAAAAGCCTCCCATTGCCACTTCATCTACTGCCCTAATAACAAGGGAAAGAGTGATTTAATGATTAGAAAGTCATCAAGTATCACTGCTGGGTCTGACCCTTTTCTCAACACACTACTGCTAGACTTTCAAAATAAGACTCCAGTGACCCTACAAAATAAAAGCCACTATATTATACTCGCGTAATAATTGATGCAAATGGCTCAGCATTATGTCCCAAACTCTACCAGTTTGTTTCTATTAGACTCTAGGGACCTTTTCAAAACATACCCCAGAGTGAATTTCACAATAAAAGTCTCCCATTTATGCTCTAATACAGCATCTATTCACCCAATAACATGGAAAACCAGTGATTTCATATTTAGAAATGGATTCTATATCCCTGCAGGACATGAACCTTCCCTTAACACACATCCATGATAGACTTTCGAAATAAGACTAAAGGGACTCTACAAAATAAAAGCCTCTTCCTTACATACACTCATTCATTGTGCCATATGGCTCGTACCTATGACCCAAACTCAACCAATTTCTTCAAATTACACTACCAAGGCCTGATGACCACAAACCTCAGTGCATATTTCTTAATCAGGTTCTAAGATTTACACTGTAATAAAGCATCTGCTAACCTCTTAACATGCAGCCTAAGCCTGCCAACGGTGCTGTCATCAACACAGCGGCTCTTAACATGCAGGTTACATTTTTTGATAAATTCAGCTCCTTAAGTGGTATTAGCTCTCTTTCTATAAGCTTCTCTCTCTGTCCTTCCTCTGCTTGTCATGGTCGGTCTTGCACATAGGTTTTTAGATTTTCAATCCTCTAAGGATGACACTGTTTTCTTTATGCTTATCAACCGACACATTTTAAATCATTTCAAATTGTTTTGCAAAGTCTTGACATTTCCACAATTTCTAAATTTTGATACTTATTCAATACCATCTTCCTCAACATTTTACTTCCCATCCTTGAGCTACTCATTTTTTCTTCAACCAGATAAGATTCAAGTTTTTCTTTGTAATTTATTTTCTGATTCAGCTAATTTAATACTTTTCAGCCTATGCTGAGAACTTTGGCTTCATTCTGCTCTCTTTCTGGACAGGAATTAAGCTTTTCTGTTTGCTGCTAATTCATAACAAGCCTAACATGTTTCTGGAAAGTAGGTAAACCCCCCTTCAAAATTTCTTTATACATTTTTCTAGAAACTTGGGAGACATTATATTAAGACCCTTCTAGTGCCCACATTCAAGACATTTTTTTATATTATGTATGGTTTGGCTGTGTAGCTTTTAAGATGAGTTTGTTTCTGCCATTTTACTGCCAAATGATTCTACCCTACAAAATCTTCAGATGATTCAATTGTTTTCTGCAGTTTGAAGTTTCTGATGACTTCCTATCACATTTTCATATGTTCTGCTATTAATTTCAGCTTGTTTCATTCAGCAAAAGCATTCCCACTTGCTGTTTCTCCGAAACAGCTTTTTCTAGTATTCTTTGAATTTCATGTAGAAACAAAGCACTTTTGATGTACACTAGAGCATTAGAAATTAGGAAAATATTTTATAGAAATGCAGCATTAGTCAGAGATTAATAACAGTAATGGGTTTGTTAAGCTAACATTATTTGGCTTCTTTCTTCTGCAGTGATATAAAAGTAATCAACTAACTACTTTAGGAGTTGAGTGGGTATGAGAGGAGTTTTCCTCCTCACTGTCGGGCTGTTTTAAGATCAGCCGGAGGAAGGAAAGCTCAGAGCCAGCAGCTATCTTTACCCCGATGTAGTGCTGCACTCTAAGGTGAACCACCCACAGTCCTCGATTTCAACAATAAATCAGAGTTTTCCTCCAGGGCAGCTCATTTACAGCGACTAAACAGAGAGCCTCTGCATCTTTTTCAAGTTGCTAGAGGGTAGGAGGGGATGAGGAAGCTGCAGGAAAATGTTCCTCTAATAAAATCCTTTTTCTTTAGTGCTGTATTGATTGAGAGAAGAAATGGTTGTGTTCTGAAAAGTCAGAATAGAAGACAGAAAAGTCCTTAATTCCTGCTAACAAGCAGGAATAAAAGTGAAGCTGGCAGAGTGTAACAGCTTTTCGCTCATAAATTGGAGCAAGATGACTATGAAGAAACCTTATGTTGTATCGATCACAGGGACCCCAGAAGTTTTCTTCCTTAGTGCATAAAGGTGGGACGCCATCGGCGTCGCCAGACTCCATTTACTGGGGCACGTGCCCCAGTATAAATGAGCTGTGCCCCAGTATAAATCTCATGAATATTTGCAATAGTGATACATTTCTTTAATGCATCAATTTAGATAATTCCAACAGGAGAAGAAGTATATTTCTACTCAAATGCGTAGCAAGTGTGTTGTTAACTCCAAATTGAGGATGTATTAGCGCCCCCACGTCAGCGCATGTCACTGCATGAACTGCAGGTAAACTAACGCGCTGCTCTCAACTGAGTTGGATGGGACACTGTGCGGCCGCGACGCATTTTTCTTTTAAATTGACAGGTAAGAAACGTTGTTCTGTTAACGTTTCTTACCTGTCAATTTTATTATTTTCCCAGTGAAACCACATGATTTATAGGCTACTAACTGAAAAATTACTGCATTGGTTTGTAGATGGATATCAGGAAATTCCTCACACGAAGCAGAGACAGGGAAGCAGTAAAACAAGATGAGAGAGAGGGAGGTAAGGTCCCGTGATGAATCAGTGATTTAAGCTGACTAGTTACATTAGGAATGTTATAAGCAATATGATAGATATTTACATAATTATAAATTTACGTTTTTTAATGTTTGCTGTAGAGAATGAGAATGAAGGTGCTGGAGTAGGAAAGGGAGGAGGAGGCGAGACTGACAGGCAAGAGACAGGTGAGAGACAGGAGAGACAGGACCATGAAGGTGATGAGGGAGCAACAACCAGCTTCCACAAACAAGAAGGGGACATTAGTGAATTAGGGGGAAAGCATGATGGTCCTAAACAAGTGAAGTTGTCCCACTATCCCCAGGACAAATTTGGAGTAAAAAAAACTTTCATTTAATTCAAAATGGTTTGAAAGCTTTTTATGGTTGAAAAAGACAGCCTTGTCATCAAGGATATGCAGTGTGTTTTCAACTTGCTTGATAACACCATGTTCCCCACACTAACGCAGGTCATCCAGATCTCCCTCACAATCCCAGTCTACAGCTGGAGTTGTGAAAGGTCATTCAGTGGGTTGAGAAAGCTCCACACTTGGCTGAGGTGCACAATGGGACAAGACAGGCTCCATCATCTTGCTATTTTATCAGTTGAAAAGGAAGAACTTTCTAAGCTGAGTCACAGTCTAGTGATTGACCGCTTTGCAAAAATGATAAATAGGAGGTACACTTTAATGCTTATAAAATAAAATAAAAACTTAGTTCATGTTGAGTTAAACTTTCCCCTGAAATAAAACTCTGAAACCTAGAAATTAATGATTACTTCAGAATGTGTATAAGGAAATTTTTGATTTTTAAAGTTGGTGATGTCTTATTTTTTATAGCTGCAATGTTGAAAATGTTCAACATTGCAGCTATAACATTGTTTTAACAAAGAGTATATTTGTTAAAACAAATATACTCTTACACTCATTAATATCTCAACTAGTATTTTTGGTAGGAATATATCAGGGTGGGGCAGTGTGCTTGTCTGTATTTGTGTATGGAAGGATGGGCATATGCGGTAGGGGGCCAGTGCCCCAGTAAAGCTTTGTGCCTAGCAACGCCCCTGTGGGACGCCCTGAATTATAGGAGCCATCTCTGCTTTGCAAATGGCAGGTAGGGATTGCAGCAGCTTTCAGTGAAGATGTTATATTTGTTATTGTGACAACCAACGACATCTTCTACTGATTTAGAAATTCTGTTTCTAGAGTCCATGACTGATGGCTTGTTTCAATCCCACAGGGAGGAAGAGGTCTTCAGGAAATAAAGGAAAGGCTGGAAGAGCAGGTAGAGTTATAGTTCATAAAAATGTAGAAAATATTTCACTGTTGACTTACAAAATGTTGCATATATTATGGAGTTATAAATGTAACCCACAAGTCCTTTGTTACATCTTCTCCAGCTGTTCTGTAAAAATAAACTCTTTGAGGACTTTGTTTATCAAGTTTTGATTAAGCTGATTCGGTTTTACATGATAAGACTATTTTTAAACAATATTTTAAGCTGGAATCAGATCAAGAGAATTTGCCCAAAGTTTAAATTTTCTATGCAGAGCCATTGTCATCCGGTCATGCTTCTCATTAGTAGCTAAAACATTTCGCTCTTAATGATAGTTCTCCTTAGGCTTCTTTTCCTCCTGCTAATTTTTTAAATTTTGCAAAAAACATTTCCTGTTTTTGCAATATCATCTTTTATTTTCTGTGAATTTTATTTTGCCCAGGATGGTTTTGTTTTTATCTTTTGATATTTCCCTCCATGAATGTTTCCATTTTTAAAAGTTGAACATTTTGGGCACAGTCCACATGTTTCTTGTACCTCCATATTCAATTCAATTTGAAAATATTTTGATCCAAAAGAACAATAGATGTTGTAACTCTTAGAAGTTTTCACAGATATGCTGTAGATTTTAATAGCTTTAGGCAGGAACAATCTCCTGTAGCAGTCCATCCAATAAAGCCTCACTCCCAACTCATTGAATATTGACGCTTGGTCAAGTCCCCTGCACGTCAGCTACTGACCAGACAGGTATACCCCTTTCCTCACATATTGACATGCAGGGTGGATGACAGGTTGCAAAAAAATTCCATAAACTGTAAAATAAATAATTTCCCACTAACCAATCCTTTACCCTTACCCCTAAACCTCAAGAAACACTTGTATACATGAGATGTTACCATACTGTACTCTCCTAAAGCTACTAAACTAACTCTGTAGACTAAAATCTAAAAATTAAATTGTCACGGTGGTGTCATTTCATACAATGTCTGCATCTTTACTCTTCTCACCAAAAACGATGCCGGGAAGGGCAGGAAGGGTACCTCTTGCACACTTCAGCAGATGATAGGACTGGAAGTCAGAGTTGTAGAGTAAAAAGGAATGGTGAGAGGTCATCTCTGAGGTCTTCCTGTGCTGCTTACTGCATGGTCAGATACTCGACCCTTCACTCCAGCTAACTGCTCACTTTGTAAGGCATTGTTTGATCCAGGCAATTGTTGAGGCCTCCACCTGAGTTCTCTGGAGTTTCTGACAAAGCAAATAAGACTGAATTGGGTTATATATACTAAAGAAATCACCGAACATAATCCTCACAGTGCTGTCTGCCTTGTCTAAGTGATAGTGGGTTTCTTGAAGCAGGTGTTTGATTGCATATGCAGCTCCAACTCCTTGGTGATAAGTAAACTGTAGATTATATTGATAGGTTCAGGTAGATGAACAGAAGTCTCTCTAGGCCCTTCATGATGTGGGGTGTCAAGGCAATAGGTCTATAGTCATTTAGGAAGTATTGGCTGAGTGGTCTTTGGTACAGGAATAAAGGTCATCCACATTAATGGAGCAATCTTCTTTGGTCAGGCTAAGATTAAACAGGTGCTATGGAATCCCACCGAGCTGCTCTGCACAGGACCTCTGCACTCTGGGGCTGAGACCATCAGGGCCTGGGGCCTTGTTATTATTGAGTGTCTACAGTTGCCTGTTCACTGGACTTCAAGAGACAGACAAGTGGAAAGAGCTGAGAGCAGCATCATCTTGTAACTGGTTAAGAACAAATGCTTAGGAGCAGGAGGGACCATGGCAGCGGTGGGTGATGAACATTTGAAGTGTAATAGGAAATATTTGGGTCCAAGAGAATGGAATGTATTAAAGAACGTGTTTAGTTCCTTGATTTTGTCGATTCTGGAGTGCCACGGAAATGTTATGGAGGAAGTTGAAGTCACAACTTCAGAAAGAAACTGAGGTTTTAAAATGTTTTGCATGTACATGTAGAAACACAAAACTAGCATTGTAAAATTTTTCCACTCAGAGAAATACTGGTTCCATGTCGAAGGTTCCAAGAGACCTTAGCCTCACTGCAATGGCTGCCTATTCAGTTTATGGTTTAAAATGGCATTATTTCATATGTTCTTAAATATTTTAGTAGTGTTGCACAGCTCGACCTGTTCTCTCCTAGATGTACAAAAGCTGTAGCAAAAACTGAAAGGGGAAGGAGCTTTTTCTGCAACAGTTATCAGGCTTTTAAATTCACTGGCAACCTATGACAGACAGGCCTTTTCACTAAAATACTTATTTTTCTTGTGCTTTAGACTCAGCATGAGAGATCTGATTTGTTGTTTAGTTTGTTGTCTAGCATCTTTTGAGTGTTTTCTCTGTATTTGGGTTTAATACCTGTATATGATATGTTTTCAACACTTTGGTAAAATTGATTGCTTTTAAGGAGCACTGTACATAATGGTGGTTTAGTTTTCCTGAAATTGTTCATCACAGTTTGAATCCTTCAGTATTTTTCACCACCTCTCCTGAAAACAAGATGTGACATTTATCCCAGAAATTCAAATACTCTTTATATGTTTTTACAACAAAAAGAAAATAAAAAACAATAAATCGCTCCATGGAGATGATTCTTTAATTTTTATTTCAAAGGAAGAAAAAAAACAGAAGGCTTCTTGAACCTTATTTGCAAGATGTCACAAAAGAGATGGTTTTAACCTTCTAATCTAAACCTTTAAAGAGGTAAGCTATGCTGCTTTGAATTTTCCTTCATGATAATTTTTTTGGATCCTCCTTCTGTTAATATAATAACATTAAAACAAACGCATTGATTCTCTTTCAAAGGTTGAGTCTACTTTTTCTCGATTTCATTTCAGCTTTAATCAGGCAGGCAGAATCTTTTTTTCTAATCATAATAACTGTAAGTCAGGTTTCTAACCTTGTTTTCCTCAGTGTAAAAAACATATATTTTAGTCTTTGTTATCTGACCTTGTTTCCACAGCAGCTACCTGGAGGTGTCTTCTTAAAAAAAGAAGTGGTGACATCATGCAAACTGCAGACAACATAAAAAAAAAAAAAACAAGCAAAGCTGTCAAACACAGACCACAGAAAGCACAAGTCATTGTGCAAAAGTGTGGTCATGTTAATTCTCCATCACTGAGCTGGAGATTCTAATTTTGTTGGAAAGTCTGATTGCAGGTGAACTTTTTGCAAACTGCTCTGCTCTCAGATGGCGAGCTTCCAGCAGCGAGGCGTTTAGCTGGGGTTTGTCTGATGAGTAATTGCCTCTGCTGGGCACCCCGGGAAGAATTAGCACTAATAACCATTTTAATTTAAAACAAAGCATCCTATTAATCTCAGCGGCAGGGCCCCTGACTGTGCAGATGAACCCAACGTGCTGCAAATAAACCTTGGTGCGTTTAAAAGCTGTGATACAGGAGCGTACAGTGGTAGAAAGTGTCTGATTGGATTTCAAGCTGCTTGAATAACTCCTGCTGATGAATAATGGAAACAATGTAAGTTGATGAAAGATGGTGTAAAATGGTATCTGAAGACAGATATCTGAGTGAGACAGGTATTACTCAAGCAGCAGGACAGTTTGAAGGTCTCTGCAGGAAAACACACTTTTCATTTTGATCTTAAATCACTGTCAAAAAAAGATTTTATTTCTGCTGAATATTTGAGCTTTTTATTACAGCATAGGGACTTATGTACATCTGAACCATATTTTATATAATATAAGTTGGATGCTGATAGAAAACTTATCCTAAAATGACTGGATGTTCTGAGAAACCAAAATGTTTCTGGGGGAGAGAGAAAAAAAACAGTGGCCCAGATCTACATTTTATGAGGGTCAAATTGCCAATTCATTGTGTTTTGTACAAGTGCAAAGATCTAGCTCAAATTTTATTTTTACAAATCTAATCTAAGACACTTCGAGATCTGACTCGGATCTCTTTGAGTGTGATTCCAGGTGACAAAGACCAAGGTCGAATTTATATGACTGAAATCACTTTCTAATGATATTTCTCATAACTTTGCACTGGCAGAAGTCAGAAATGACAAAGATAAATGGCAAGAAGTATTAGACCTAATTAATATATATTCAGGTCAGAATGGAAGGATTGTATTTGATTAAGGACATTGCACACATCCATGCAAAGCTTCTGTACAATCCGAAACACAGAGGACTTTACAAAGCTTAAGAGATTACACAGCATCTGGCAATCTGTCCCTTTTGATGTGCCATACTGTACAACTGATTGCAACAAGTGTCGAAATATATGGAAAAAAAATGTTTCACTCAAACCTGTAAATGAACTCTGTCTTTGTGTTAGCCGCAACCAAATCCAAACCCCACATTTCTGTCATGTTTTCTAGACCAGAGCGACCTTACAGTAGTATTAAACTACTGTTACTGTTCTTTAGCAAACGCAGATCAGTTTGGAGCAGCAAACAGTTCAAACTGAAGTCAGATGTGGGCAATATTTTTAAGTAATGCAATTGATTTCCCAAATATCAGATTTCAGAAAAAATCAAAATAGGCCATTAAGACCTGTAGTGAGAACGTATGTACAGTATGTACTATATTAACCAAAACACAGAGAATCCTCACAGGTCATGACTTCATATTTTCCAGTGTCCAACCCAAAAAAATCTATTGTCATTTTGCTTTGTTTTTTATTCCAAATGAGGCCTTCTCTAAAAAGCCTCAAAGTTTTGACAGGTCACTACTAGTTTTATTGCATAATGCGAGTCTAAAGACCACATTTTCCACCTCCTGGTCTTGTCTTAACAAAATAATGCCCTTACCTCTAACCCTTTCAACTCATTAATCTTTTCATTTTCTCAAGTAATTGCCCCATTGGGGTTTTCCTTGGAAAGGCATTTTACCACCTTCAGGGCTAAAGTTTAGCTCAAGGACTGTTTTACCTGAGAACATAAAAAAAAACAAACAAACTTGTAATGAAATGCAACTTTTCAGAAGCCCCAGGGTTTGCAAATCACACTTTGCTTTTCCATATAGAATAACCCTACTTATTTGAACCAACGAGGCTTTCCTTTCACTGGGCTTTGATCCCTCAAGTGAGCCAATACATTGTGGTGCCTAGTCTGGCTTTTGGAGCTGCAGGGAGCAATGATTGGTGGACTGTCTGGATTCTTTTTATATCAAGACCACCTTTCCGCCATCTTTAAACTGGCACTTTGTTTTGTTACAGCCAGCAACCCCCCATTCCCCCGGTTCATGCTTACTGAAAGTTATTTGTGATCAAACGCTTTGTGTCAGCCATAAGACCAATTCAGTTCTACCAAGAAGAGTGAATGATTGTAACGTATGTGATGAAAACAATGCTTTAAAGTTTGTTAATGTCTTGAAAAAGGCCTGGTTTCTTTCTTTTGGAACCTCAGGGAAATGTATTAACATATAAGTAATTGTGTTTGAATATATTTGATTATTGGTGGAACAAATACAAAAATATTTACAACATAATGACATAAACTTTTCAGTAATTTAACTTTTTTAATTTCTACGTCTTGCTCCCTGTAAACAGAAATTTAGCATCATTATGCTAATGACAAGTGGATGAAAACTTTTGACTGGAACTGTATAAATGGAAGAAAAACATGATTCAGTTACAACAGGTTTATTTAAGCCATAAAGTCTTTATGGTTCCAGTTTTATGGCTATGACTGAAGGCAGATCAGAGCACATCCGACTGAGACACGTGCCTGAATAACTTAAAGTATCGGTGATGTTGCAGAGGTTAAAAATTTAGTGTTTTTTTAATGAAGATACCTTCTTCTTTTCTTCATTTCACAGAAATCAAGGAAAATCTCCTCTTTGTTAGAAGATACCTATTGTTCTCCTAGTTCTGTTCTCCCTATTGTTCGATGTGCTGCAGTGACAGATCAGGTTTCAACTTCAGGCAGCCATAAAAGAGGAATTATGAGCCTGAGGAAATAAGTCAGATTTGGCCTAAAGTGACACTTTTGAGGATCTGCAGTCGTGCCGCGATCTCATTAATGTTAAAACTTGCAAAATCTCTGTCAGGGAACAGCATGGTGGGATAATTCCTCACATACTCAGCAAACTTTTACTTTAGTCTACATGAGCGAGTTGCTATAAATCAGAGTTAAACTCAAGGAGATTTTCACATTTTGAAGAGATGTGCATGTTCCTACAGAGACCAGGCTGCTCAGATCAGCACTTTTTACAACAAGCTATCATCCGTTTATTTTTTTAAGATTAAATATATACTGTTGAACACTTGATGGGAATTTAAGTTTTAATCATTATAATTTTCTGTTAATGCACTGTTGAAATACCTAACTTTCTCCAATGGAAATCAGCTATTATATCAGATTAAATGTTTTTTTTTAGATATTATGTGTCTAATGAGAATTGAACTTTATTCAGGATTTAATAACTTTATTGATCTCACATTGGAGAAATTTTCATCTGCATTAAACCCGTCCCCTTTGGGAGCAGTGGGCTGCCATTGTGGGGCGCCCAGCAGAGTGGGGTCTTGCTCAGAGAGCCAAAGTGGCAGTCTGTGGGAGTGGGACTCGAACTCAGAACCTCAGAATTCCAAGCTCTATGCCAAATGACTAGGACACCACTCCCTCGAAAGTATCTAGTATTGATGTAGCTTAGTTATATTTTTAATTCAATTAATCAGGCTGGAGATCAGCTTCTAACCCATTCTGGTCAGATCAGTGTTGAATTAATCAGAGTTTGTTGGTTCTATTATTACACCTGCTTTTCCTTTAACATCTCCTGTTGTATATCAGGCAAACCATATACAGAGACTGGTTGCCCATGTGCAATGGTAGAATTGCTCAACAAAAAGAATATCTGGAAAGTGTATTTGTGCTTGGTTGACTTTATCAATCATGGTCAGGTATTATATCAATTTTTGCAGAATAGATGTATTAAAAAAAAAAGAATCAGGACAGCATAGCATCATACCTTACAGTCTCAGAAGGTCATGACAGCTGGACCCCCACCAGGTGCAGCCAACCACCAGCCAGGAACATGCCAGTGAACCATAGGTTGCCATTCTGGAACTCACCATGCTGTCATAAATGCTTTGGCTCCAGGATGGTCTGCGCTGAGCTCCCCAAACCAGCTTCTTTTTAAAAAGTGGCACATTCTCTCTCTGGGGTCAAACTTGTTGGCCACAGATTCAAAATCTGTGTCATCCTCTCTAAAGGCTCACACTAAGGTGGAATTGACTGCGTGGTTGTCAACTCGTACTTGAGGAGGACTCAAAGGGACATCCACTGGAAAAGTCAACACAAAGCTAAATGTTTACAGCTGTGCACAGAACTTAATGTCACAAAATAAACTAATCTATGTGAAAAAAAAAATATGCACATGAACCTGTTTTACATGTGAAACTGAATTGTAGGTATGTAAGAACAGTAGGAAATTGGTGAGCTCAGCTCCAACAACTCACTCTTATGATTTTCCTTTTATCAAAGTGTTGCACAGGCTAAAAAATTTTAATCAACTTTTTTCCATTAAAGTGGTCTCGGACAAAAAGACTGTAGGAGGAATTTGATTTATTAAGATATCCAAAACGATTAAATTATAAATTATTTTCATCAAGTCCACACTTATTTGTCATGTTTTCATCAGCAGTAAGTTTGAAATCATGATTCATCCGGACTGGGGCCATATCTCAAGCAATTAATACAATTGTTATATGTTTTAATAATTTTTAGAATATACTAACTCATTGCATAAGACTATGGTTATAATTTAAGTCTGTCTTTGAGAGTTTTCTTGGAATAAATGTCCTCTTTGTTGTCACCTCATTATAAATCGAAAGTCACTCACATCCATCTGCTGTTGATATTGAACAGGCTCTGCATGGTTGCAGCAAGATTTTGCCCCTTCTTAGCAGAAAATACTTTTAGAGCATGCTGGATGCTTTTATACACTCTAAAAGTTTTTTTCTGCAATTTAGCATCTCATCTTCAAATTCTGATTACCAAGAAAACAGCTCTGCAGCTACAGTATTCTGCAGTATAAGCTATTAATAGTAGATAACAAGAATATCAGCATCTGGCTCTCTGTTATAGCATTAAACCTGATAATTTTATGAGCAAAAATATTTTATTTGGGCTTTTTTACAGCTTCACATGTTCTTATATGACAATTAGTTTCTGTCCGATTCTGTTTAATTTGACTTTCAAGTTATGGGAATTTAGGAAAATATAGCACTTAATCTTAGAAATCCAAATTTGATCAAGTTTATGCATTATGTTTGTAAATAATTCAAAAACCTTCAGAAAATTTTCTGAGAAACTGTCTCAATATGCCAGTTAACAGTTTTCTTTAACTTATAAAGAGATTGTAATAAAGAATTTCTCTGCAATTGAATTTGAGATAAAAGTGTTTCTAGCAGCTGGAGATTTACTCAGCCTGTGTTTACAGACGCAAGATTATAAAGATGCAAACTTTAATTAGAAAAAAATGTGCTGCGTAGAAAGCAATTGTCAGATGGAGGCTTTTCATTCTTCCTAATCTCTACAAAAACACCCACATTCTAACTCTATGATCACCCACGGTTTTTCTGCTGCCTCCACATACAGCAGAGTAGAGAGATGGTTAAATACGATGAAAAGCACGAGCATAAAGAGCTATGTGACTGGGGACATGACCAGCACAGAACCTCGGCCGCCCACTTCTCCGACACATTTGTTAACACAAGGCCCAGCTGAAGGCCTCCACTCATTGATTCAGCTTCATTTCTGACTCGATCAATAGCACTCGATCAAGGTGTAGAGCTGCAGAAGGGTCAGGCTTTAAATCAGATGGTGTCCCATACTGGTTTTTCCTGCCTTCCTCGCTCTGTTTCTGTCATGATGAGAATAAAGACGAGTCAAAAGTAGATCACATCAACATCATATTCCATCTCTGGGCAAATATCAGTTATTATTAGATCAGACAGGGAGTATTTACTGAGAAATTCAGTTATATATGAGGTTAAATCTGTGAAGTGATGTCTGATAATTATAGCTTATTATTTTCTGTTGTTGTAATATTTAATAGATATTTTATTTTGAGAAAAGAAAATCTGAATGCCTCTAGTATTGGTGCTATTGGGTATGATGTTAGCCAGATGTGCTTAATGCACAGTGATATAATGAGAAATAATTTGTTTTTGGTCTAAATTAGCACAATTTTAGTGTTTTCCTTTAAATTAGCATTAAGTTAAAATATTTTAATATCTTGCCATGTTAAATAAATCTGTCAGGGTATATATATACATCTAACAGGTTTGAAACACAAATTATATTTAAATGGAGGTTCAAATTGAATAAAGTTACAAACACAAACTTTCTGTAGAATCAGACAATCTAATTCGTTGAGTTATGTCACCTGTAGAACGACATGGCATGGTTAGTTTTTCTTGATGATTTGCTACTGTGATGAAAATCTTTGCCTGAATAAGATAAAGTCTGTTGTTCCTGGCAGAGAACCATCTGGTGGTATCAAATAGGCCTCGGCGGCTGATCATCTTTCATTTGAGTTTTTTTGTTGTTTTTCTTCTTTATTTACATTTTTATAATCAAATTCTGTCACCATGTCAAGCTGGAGCCACAATTGAGAACATGTGGGTCCAGAGACATGAATCTGAGGAAAACTTTGCAACAATAAAAATGTAGAACTGGTTGGTGAAGTAACCAACGAAGTGTGGAGTTAGTAGTTTGGTCAAGGCAAGGCAAGGTTAGGCAAGACAAATTACTCTAGCACAGTCAGTACATAGACAATTCAAAGTGCTTTACATAAATTAAACAATAAAGTAGAAGGAAAATAAAAGCATAATAAGCTAGTAAAGATAAAAACATGATAAAAGCAGGTAGAAAAACAAATAAAACACTTAGACCGCAAGCTCAAACTACTGATACCTCAAAGGCAGTTCCAAACAAATGGATTTTTAATGTTGAATTCAAAGAACTCAGACTTTCAGCACTTTTACAGTCCTCTGGAAGTTTGTTCCAGATATGTGGGGCATAGGAACTAAAGGCTGCTTCTCCATGTTTGGTTTAGTTCTTGGTGTAAAGAGAAAGCTTGAACTAGAAGACCTGAATGGTCTTGGAGTTTGATACACTGACAACAAATCTGATATGTATTTAGTTTCCGACCCATTCCGTCATTTATAGACTAGCAGAAGGATTTTAAAGTCTATTCTCTGAGCTACAGGGAGCCAGCGGAAGGATATAAGTACCACGCATATTTGTTGTACTTTCTTAGTTCTAGTGAGAAATCCATCCTGTCCCCTCCTGAGGGCCAGCAACAAGTTAAGGATCTTTTATTTTTTATCTTGCTTGGGTGAATAAAATTAGCAGTTAGATGATTTGCTTATTAGATTTGTTTATTAAAAGAGGCTCTTGAACTATTTTTGCTGAGATTTATGACAAACATTCAAATGATATGTTTTTGATAATACAGTTGTCATTGAAGTATTCAGCAAATTGTGTTTTGTGTGGGTTTGTCTCTGATCCCACATACATTGGAGCATTATCAAAGACTCTACCTCAAGGTGTCATGATGATTGTCTTTATTCCAATAGCTGTTTGCATACTTTCTTAAAGATATTAATATGTGATTACTAAGTTTATTAAAAGCACCCATTTGTTTTAATTTTAGTTTTCTGTGATTATTTATACAGCAGTGACTGTTTTCTTTAAAAGATGGATGAACTTCCTTTCAGATAACAACTTGAAAAGACATTAATGACGAATAACTGCTTAATTTAAACGTACTTATTTATTGTAAAGTTATTTACATTTAGTGATGGTGGAGAAAACTTGATTTCAACAGCCGGTCCAAAATGTCCAGTCACAAAGGCAGCCATTAATAATACCTGGTAATTGAGCACATTGTCAGTTATAATCATTTAACACTTGATTTCAATAACATATTAATTACCTATAACTTCCAGTTCTAGTTATTAATATATTTATAATCTACTGGTAAAATTGCACATCACTACTAATCAAGGAGAAATACCTGAATACAGCTTAGATACTTGAGATTATCAAAGTCGTTAAAATTTGTCAAAAATCAACAACCAGGCAGCATAGGTTTGCTAATGCTGGTTGATCAGCCTGATTCTTAAGCCTTATGTGATGTTTTCAACCCATATAGCACAAAGCTTAATTATATCTCTTTCTGGAGTTTTTAGTTAAAGATGCTCCACAAGAACTGAGAGTAGTCTGATGAAAATGTTATAATATGCAAATTAGTATCTTCCATTAAGTGAGCACTAGCATTGGGCCCACTTTCGATTGGGGGATATCTCCGGGATCTCAATGATACAAGTTTAATGCGCTACATAACGGTTTGGATCTGGATAAAGGTTTTTTTATCTGAACAGCAACTCCTCTCCATGTCCTGTTTTTGGCTGACAGCTCAGTCTGTATGTACCACTGCTCATTTCTCAGTGCATCTCCTCTGTGGTTTAGAGAACAGTCTGTCAGTACGTGGGCAGCAGCTCCCTGCAGATAGAGTGTAAAAATAAAAGCAGGAAGAGCTGAGCTGAAATCAAATGCCTTTTTTGTGTGTCTGATGTGTGAAGACAGGGATAGACGTGTTATTATCAGGAACATCCTCACAAAGAGGTTAGCCGAGCTTCAGGAGTGCTCCAAGGCCTGGCAGAATGCCTCCGCCTCACAGGAGAAAGTGGAGGTGGAGCCGCCTGCTCGTCAGCACCGTTTAGCTGATGTTAAACCTGCCAGCGGCTGACCTTAGCGCAGCCCGGCCTTTTGAGACATCAGCGGTATTGGGGAATAACTAAGTAAGTCAGAAGGCTGTGATCATCTGGCTGCTGAATGATTTTCTTTTTGTGGGGGAGGAAAACCACATTACAGCTAAATTACCTGCTGCATCTTTCTCTTTAACCTGGTTTGATCATCTGAAACACTCATTTAAAGTTCTCATTTAGATCAGCAAAAGATACAATTTGCATATGAAAGGGAAAAAACGCACTGAAACAGAAAAAACAAAAAAATCTTAGGCCCGAGGTGGTCAGGGAGAGTAGTATGGAACTAACCGAGGTTTATGAAGATGGAAGTAGAAACATGAAACAGACCAACCCAGTTGATGAGAGGAGCTGAGGAAAAACCCATAATGTTAATGAAAAACATAGCTTGAATCATTTAACAGAGCAATGATTAGGGTAAATTAGGCCATGGCCTTACTAATCATACTAACAAACAAATAAAAGCCATAACCTGCTTACTGGAAGTTGATAAAACAGAGAAATACTGGAAGCTCTTCACTGAAGATCACACTTTTTATTCGAGTTTAAATGAACAACATATTCTCATTATGAGTTCGTATGAAATCGTACGAAAAGTTATGCGCACTATTTCGTACGTTTTGGACATTTTTCCTCAAAAAACCACATGAGCTGGCAGACAGAAAAAAAAAGCTGATCCACGGACGGACGTAAAACTGGGAAAAACAGTGCAATCATCACTTATTCATGTCTCTAACTACGTTGCTTGCTGTTTTATATCTTAGGGTTAGGGTCAGGGCTAATTGTAATTTATATTCTATATTTGTGAATGGTGCGTCAGATGCGCATGCGCATACGACGAAAAAAACGTCCAAAACGTACGAAATTACGGTGCATAACTTTTCGTACGATTTCATACGAACTCATAATGAGAATACACTGAAATGATACTCTTCTGAAGAGCTCACTGATAGGAAAGAATCCTGATCTTCCTCAGCTCCTCCTGAGAGAGTTCTGCAATAAATTCTGTGTCTTGCCTCGGAGTCTCCTTCCAGTAGGATGTACCAAAAAACACCTCCGATGCATCAATTAGAAATCCCCACTTAAACCGCCTTAACTGAATGTGCTTGATATACATGACCAACACCTTTACTGTGTTCTCTGCTTAGATGCTAATCTTTTTCTGGTTGGGCCTTATTTATAATGCTGCTGTATGTTTGGTGTTTTACAGCCACATATATAGAAGGCTCTTACCTAAGACCCTTTGTTGTTTAAAAATCTTCTGAAGAGGATTTTCACTGTTTTCCATGATCTTTTTCAACTTACGAAGAAATCGTCTTTGTGAAAGAAGGTTCCAGAGGTTCTAGAGGAGTTCCTACTATAAAGCCTGTATTAGCTTGTTGAGCTTTTTTTTAGTAATTTGATCTGATGATGTTACCCTAGCAGATGATGGGGGAAGAGATTAGACTCTTCACAACAGACTTATAGAAGATATGTAGCATCTTGTTGCAAATGCCAGAGCACTTACTGTAAGCTTCGGTAGGAAGTACATTCTGCTCTGTCCTTTCTTGGAGACGGGCTCACAGTTGTGTCTTCGGGCTAATTTGTTGTCCAGGTAAACACCATGGCATGTATACTTCTCAACCACCTCAATTTCTTTTCCCATGATGTTGATATTATGCAATTTGTTCTGGTTTCTTATGAAATCTACAACCATCTCCTTGGATCAGATGATTGTTTCCACACCATGTAGGCAAGCAGTTCACTAGCTCTCTGACCTAAGCTTTTTGTCTATCTTTGATGATTCCAATGACTGCAGAGTCATCCGTTTATGTCTTTAAGTAACAAGACTCTCTCTGGTACTAGAAGTCAGAGGTGTACAGAGTAAAATGGAAAGAAGAGAGTATCGTCCACTGTGGGGCTCCTGTGCTGCTGACTACTTGATTAAGCAGTTGACCTTTCCGTCTAACAAACTGTGGTTGGCTTGTCAGGTAGTTTTTGATCCAGGCAATTGGTGATGCCTTGACCTGAGTCTTCTGAAGTTTCTCACAAACTAAGCCAGGTTGAATAGTGTTAAATGCACTGGAGAAATCAAAGATAATGATCCTCACATTGCAGTCTGCCTAGTCTAAATGACAATGGGTTTATTAAACAGGTGCATGATGGCATCTTCAACTCCAACTGCACATTGTTAAACAAACTGTATGGGTTCCTGTTAGCTGCTTGTTTTATAATCCTCATTCTATGTGGAAATGAACAAGCAGTTGGGAAAAGAAAAAAATATTCCTAACAATGTCATTATCCCTATTTTAATTTTGCTCCTATCTTGGCAGAATTTCATATTAAACAAAGACTGATTTAACTACAAGATAAAGCCCTGTCTTTATATAAATCCATTTAAAACCTTATCAGTTTAATGGCTAAAAGGGCTGAACAAGTTAAATTATCCAGAGCTACATAAGCCAAAACAATGATGCACACTCTCTTGGCCGTAGTTCTTCCAGCTGATCTAAAGCAGACTCAAGGCTTCAGGTACATTTTTTATTGCCATAAGAGAAATCGCTTTCTTATAAACAAGCTTATTAGCTATCATAAACAACACAGAATTGATTTAATTTCATTAATGGGTTGATCCTTTTAAACACATTGATGAAACTAAATGAAAGAGTCCAAAGTTGTTCTCTGGTAAACAGAAAACATCTGCACATTTTCATAAACTAAACTATTCTGTCATTCTAAATCGTATAATGAGATATGCCAAATTTGTGCCAGGAGAAAGATGGGACAATATTTGACTAGGCTGACTGAACCGAGAAAAGAGTTTAACAAACCCTTCATCACCTCATGTTGATACGTCATTGCTTTTCAAACATGTGTTTAATCACAGAGCACAGACGTTTTACACAATGAAACTGATTGTGTGTGCATGTTGGTGTGTAATTTTTAACATTCTGTGCATGCTATCCAGATTTTCTTATTGATCATGAATTCAGACACAGCTGCAAAATATAAATACGCTTACCTTTGGATGATTGGGGCTGATAAAGTCTCTGTTTTATTTATATCTTCCTTTAAAGATAATTTGAATAGAATTGAATAGAATAAAAAAGGACAGGCAAATGAAAGCATTGAGATCCACACAGAGACAGAAACTAATATAAAATTTAAAATAGGAGACTTTACAATAGGCCAGATTTACAACATTAGAAAAAAATCTAGTGCAGTTGTGAAATACAGCATAAGAAATGTGAAACTGAGTTGTAATATTTTTAAATGTACAAACCGTGCTTGAATATTTGTTCCTAAAGAAAAAGAAAATACAATTAAAAAGAACATGGAATATGATTTAGTATTTATAGACCTTTTTAGTTGTGACCTTGAGCGTCAACTTTGTGTAGAAGCTGCTAGGATGGCGATTTAGGTTGGGTTTAAAAAGTGACCGCTGCCAAGGTATATTAACTTTTTTATAAGTTACAGTTTAAAAACATTTAAATTTTCTTTCCCTTTATTTCTATACTCCAAAAGCCCATTGTGTGTTGCAGCTGTTGGGATGTGGAAATGACAGTGTTTGATTTGCATTAAAGGTTTGAGCTTAGGTCTCTAAATTAAAATATGTCACATCTGAGCTGCATATCTCATAGCTATACTGTAAGTCCAAAAAACAGTAAGTTACAACTACAAGTATAATTACCACCATAAATACAGGTTGTACAAACAGGGGTTGTATAGTTCTGTAGGCAAAGGCTTGTTGCCTTTGTCAAATTGCATGACTGGCAAATAGATTTTGAACCTGGAGCATCTTTCAAGACATCTGACCTCAGAAGTTCTTCAGACTTCAAGTCTGGTCCATGATTCTGGACCGCAAAAGGTGGCTTGCCTTCTTCAGGTCAATGGGTCACAGCTCATGGTGCATGTTCTCACACTGTGCCACCCAATACTCTGATGCGATCTACTTGCTCACACTGTAGATCTAAAAATCATGTCGGACTCTGATCTGCACTGAGATGGCGCTACTCGGACTTGTCTATCCGGAAGTAGAAGAGGAATATGAAGCCCACTAGAGAGAAACGCTCTGCCTTGGCAATTTGTGCAATTTTGTGTGCTGAAAGCAAGTCAATTTTACAGAAAGAACTCCATTTCACTCACACCTCCGCCATGCTTTCGTGTTTTCATCTGAGAGGAAGAAGAAGAATCCTTGTTTGCGCACGTCCACTGAGTGCTTTACCCACGACGGCCGACTGAATTTCAAACATGTTTGATTTTCTCCTGACCTCATGATTCCTGATTGGGAGGTGGTCGTGAGAGGCTGATTGGCCCTCGTTACCCCCTGTACCATACACGATGCATGACGCACAATCAGGCTGAAAGTCAGCCCAATCGAAAAATTCCTGCACGACTGGAAAGACTGCAAAAAAAAAAATAAAGATAAAAATATCAAAAAAGCTCTCCACTTTTGTTTTTCTTTTCATCAAGTCAAGCAATGTGGGATGAAGATAATTACATTTTTCTTTGTATTAAGTTTCCATCTGTCAGGTCTAAACTGAAACACCAAATACCTCTTTTTATCTTAGCTTTTCAGTTTGAGAACTTAATATGCAGAAATAAAATGGATTTATAAGCAGGACATACATTCATTACAATTATGTTTTGAAACAGTAGTTGGTTTTATTTAATAAAACTTCTCATCCAACATAATAAAAATCTGACTTTTACATATGTCTGCAGAAGAGAACATCTCAGTTGGACAATAAAGGCAAACTTTGGAATGGAACTGGTTAAAATCTTGACATATATTTGGTCCAACATGGTTCACAGTGGTGACTTAACCGATAAGTATGATGAAGACAATGGTGTTAGACTGTTGACTCATAACATTTGTTGACCTCTTCACATGAAATCTCTGTTGGCTTATGGTGTTCGGCATGACAAGACACTCATATTTATGGCTGTTAGAAATTTCCTCCTGACCTTTACTTACTCCCTGAGATCCCTTAGAGGTGTTTATAGGTAATCTCTCTGAAAGGTGTCATCCTGCACAAGCTGCACAGAGTTTGATTTTACAGCATTTGCCTTCTGCAGAGTAGAACAAAACTCAGTTTTACAGAGGCTTGCAGTACATTGTTGATCTTCTTTATTTTACATTTAATGGCTTTTAAAACAGTAGTACTATAACATCTACTCTATCATTAGCAACTGGATTTAGGTAACGAGAAAAAGTGCAGTCTGTGACCGTTACAGAGTCAGATACATTGATATGTCACTAACAAACTGAGGATAACAGTCAGAATATTCTATATTTTACAGATTTTCTGTCTTATAGTGGTCATTTGAATTCATTTAGAGGTCAAGTTCTTAGACTTCTAAGTGGGACCCGGCTGGTTCCTGGTTGTGTCAGCAAGACATACAGCATTTAAAACTTTGCTAGGTCTGTTAGCCACACATAATGACTCTTTGTGGCAACCCCTGTATGATATAGAATATGGAAGCAGTTGAAAGGAAACAAACAATTACAGAAAAATGATGATAGTGTTGATTCATACGTGTAAAGTACGTGTTTTATATAAACATAGCAAAAATATATGAGAAACATATGTTGAAATATCATTGATTCATATGCCGCTTAATTTTTTCCCACATTACTCTTGTAAAATTAATATTATATTGTATGAAATGGAAAAAAAGGGGCAACTTTCAAAAAATATCAGAGAAGAATAAATCGTATAGCAAAAGAAATGGAATTTCTTTACCTTCTAGTAGGTTATTTTTCAGGTTTCCCCAAAAGGAAGATTTTAGAAAGCTCATATTTTGTTTATTTAGTGCTGGTAAAATGGTTACATTTGCATCAGCCTCTGGAGTGTTGCCATACCAATCTTTTTTTTGATAAGATTCCAGGAATCCAAAGACAAAGCTTTTAATAGCCTTTCCTTTGAGAGGTCAGATAAGATTCAGAGAATTATATTAATTCAAACAAATCAAAACAGCTTTCTCTGCAGGAGGATTAGACTCACCCCACAAAACCAGATGGGATAATGAGTTTATAGAAGAGTTACTGATTTCCTGTATCAAAATAGTCACATCTGGCTTTGTGAGCTAGAACGGATGTCATTCTAGGGAGATGTTTTGGACAAGTTAATCAGGAAGAGAGGCCTAAATAGGGACCTGGGACAAAGCAAGACAACAAAGGAACCGCCTGAAGGAAATAAGCAGTAGAGCATGGATGAATGGATGGATGGACTAGGGGACTATATGACCTAACCAATGTAAAGATTTCTGAAGGAATTACTTTCCTATTGTCCGGGTAGGTGAGACAACACCGTACTTGTGCTGGGGTTATGAGAAAGATATGAGGCTTTACCAACAGAAAAATACTTAAATGCACATTTTTTGTTTCCTGCACTTGTTAAGATTCAGAATGAGGACCCAGAAACTACCAGAACACAACAGGAAATAACTTTAAAAGATTTATTGAGGGAATAATGCAGGTTTTTCAGGATCAGGGGAGCCAGAGCCTCTGGAGGGGAGAGAACAGGTTAGTGGCTGAGATAGATGATTTAAGGTTCAGACTGCTAAGCCACTAACCTTTCTTAATATCCAGGCGGGGTGTCTTGGTTCCAGAAAACTTTGGTTGCTTGACACTGAATTCTCACTGAGGCTTGGCAGACTATCTTGGTCAAACGAGGTCCAGGGTCAGAGCCAGGTGATCAGATTTTCAGAGAATCCAAAACAGAATCCAGGGACAAGGTCAGGGATCCGGGCAGCACAAAAACAGATCCAACAAGGGCTATGCAGGCTAAAAAAATCAGGAGGCAGAAACAGGTCAGGATCAGGTAGACAGACAGAAAAATGCTGGATGCTTACTAGCCAAGGCTTTCAGGTAATCTGGCACTGTCAACTAGACAGAGGCCTGCTTAAGAAGGCTGGCAAACGGGTGAGAGGAATCAGTGGCAATAAGGCTGAGCAGCACAGAGCAGAAGGGGGAGGGGAATGAAAACAAATAATAGTTGACAGGCCAGAAACATAACAGCACTAATGTTTTATGAAAACATCAGCTGTGTCCTTAAGAATCTGCAATAAAAGCAACATGCCCAAAAAGCATTGAAGATACTACGTTTTGGTTTTTCACAAATGTAAAAAAACATTGTTTTCACTGTAACTTTACTATGTATGGATCTGATCATTCAATGTGTTTAGTTTTACATTATAGAGGTTCAAGTGCAGCCCTGTCTAATTAAGTCGTGAAACACTCCATTTGATGCCTCAAACTTTATCAGCACCAAATTGAGTAGCTTCGGAGTTCCTACAGTTCTTACTTTTCTGTGTCATGTCAGTCCGAAAATGCTGTTAAACAGACAACTGGTAGAATCCAGAGGTGTTTCCTCAGTGCCTTTGCAGCAAATGTTATCAGACAGATAAGCAGGGAGTTTTTATCTTAATATAACATGCCTCAAACAGTACTAGATCTGAAGCTAAAACATCTCCTCTTCATATCTCATATTAGTCACACTTTCTACCTTACAAAGTCATATGCTGACAACAAATAGATTGCACTCTGTGAGATTGACTTCACTGACAGAGAAGCAAACATTTTCCTTCAAGTCTGTGAAACATTCATTCATGAGACAGCAGTAAGTCTGCAGTAATGTAACTACTGAGTAGAAGCAATTATTTTGGAGTTCTCTGGAGTTTTAAGATGTTAAGTGGAGGTAATTAGGTAGTTCAACAAGCATAACTCTGCCTGGAGGCATCTTCCCCCTCCCCCAACAACTCTCCAAGCATCTCACCTCGATGGAGCAATCCAAAGCAGAGAGAAAAGGTTGTTGGGATCTTTATTGCTGTCTCCTCTCTTAATCTCATAGGATCCCAAAGCTTTGTTTGGTTTTCTGGCCCAGCCACAGAATCAGGATGGCATTCTTTCATTTAAATCTGATCAAAACACTCCGAGGTAAATGGCCTGGGAATTCAAACCAGATTCAAGCTTCTAAAAATGTGTTTTTATATGAAAAATGTTAATGGATTAACAGTCTTATATTTTAAAGTAAAGAAAATTCCTTGCTATTGCCAAATATATTAAAATACAAAACACATCTTCTGACAGCAGCTTCTTTGATCTAATCATTTCCTTTAACCAAATGATAAACAGAATATCTAAGAAATGTAAAAACTGTGCACTTTGTTGTTTAATGTTGTGGATCAAAGGTTTAACATCAGATGCGTCGACAGAAGTCAAAGTTCGTTTGACTCAGGAGACAGAATCAGCCTTTTGTTCTACTTTTTGGACCTTTTCTCAAAGGGCAGCAGACCAAACAGTCTGTGACCAGGTAGGAATTAATGATTAATAAGTTTAGCTCCACTGATGCATTGTAAGAGGGATATAGCTTCCAGAAAAAGCAAGAGGTGCTCTGTTAATCTCTCTGACATTTTGATTAATTGAGGCATTAACTGATTCAGATTATTAGTTGCTTGATGATCTACATGTATATACCCTCCATCAGCTTCCTATCGTTTTTTTTCATTATACCTAATTTGTTTTCTGCTGCTTAGTTAACATATAATTTCAGAGGCATGCAACCACATAACTACTCCAAATATACTGTCTGTATATCTACTCCCTTAAACTCTTCTAGGCAATTCGAAGATGTTTCCAAATCAGCTCTGAGCCTGTTTAGTATGTCTTGAGATGCTCTTATGTTGTCTCCTTTGCGGAGAAAAAAATAATGCAATTTGCCGGTTCATTTAATTTCCACTTGTAAACAAGCACCTTTTATTATGTGAAATTGTAATGCAAAACACCCTGGATCTCTGCACTCTGCATTTTAGACTTAGACTTTGACAACATTCATTGTCATTTTGTATACATAATGTATATACAGAGTACTGTACAAAACAAAATTTAATTTTCTACAGCTCTAATGACATTTCCATTTTCTTAAAGTGCAGCAGTGATCAAATGTAAACATTGTGGGAGAAAAGACATGGTGCAAAAAAAATGCATTAATATTGTCAGTTTGATGCAGAGTCTGTGACATTATTTAGAGTTCTTTCAACATTCAGCAGTTTGATGGAGGTGGGGAAGAAGCTGTTGCAGAATCTGCTGGACCTGCATCCAATACTGTGAAGCCTCTTCCCAGAGGGCAGCAGAGACAGTCTATGGTGGGGGTGTTAGGGGTTATTGATGATATTACGGGTTCGGGACACGCTGGGATGAAATATCTTTTATGGAAGGAAGAGGAGCCCCGATGATCTTCTCTGCTGTTCTCACCACTCTTCTCACCTGCTTCCAATCTGCGGTGCTGCAGCCTCCACACTACACAGTGAAACAGCTGGTCCGAATGCTCTCTATGGTGCTTCTGTAGAAGGTTGTGAGGATGGGTGGGGACAGGTGGGCTCTCCTCAACCTCGGCAGGAAATACATGCGCTTTTGTGCCCTTTTGACCAGTGAGATGGTTTTTACATTCCATGTGAGGTTGTCTATGATGTGCAGCCCGAGGAATTTGGTGCTTCTGACCACCTCTACAGCTGAACTGTTGATGAGCAGTGGAGTGTGGTTAGGCCAATTTTTCTTGAAGTCAATGATGATCTCTTTTGTTTTCTCCACATTCAGGATCAGGTTGTTTTCTCTGCACTAGGTCACTAGCTGCTCCACCTCCTCTCTGTAGTCCTGGCCATTGTCTGTAATGAGGCCCACCACTGTAGTGTAATCTGCAAAATTCATCGTGTGATTAGTGGTGAACCTGGGGGCGCAGTCGTGTGTCATCAGGGTGACCAGCAGGGGGCTTTTATCTACATTGTACTACATTGTAGCCACAGCTGCCCTGGGGCTCACTGACAGAAGCAAGGCTGCCATACACTGGTGCCACCGGGCCCTCTGACCACCATCAGTAGACAATGCTCTGATTGGTCAGTAGACATATAGACATTCCTGAATTGGTCTAGATAGTAAACGCCACCTTAAAATACAAACTGCACTCTGTGGAAGGTAACGCTGTTGGATTGTGTTGTTGCGAGAAAGTGCGAGGGGCGAAGAATTAGAAGACCCACCATCATCATTCAAGTCCGTGGTGTTGGATAACTTCGGGTTCCCTTTGAGTTATAATAATGATGGAGAGCGAGTGGTTAACAAAACAAAGACAGTCTCTCATTATCGTTCGACGCCTGTTCATTACGTGAGTTGGAATACTTGAAATATGTTTACACATATCAAATGACGGTTGTTTTACAGAAAGTTGCAGCTATCTCAAATAATAATAAAAAGCTCCCTTTGATTATAGCCTTTTGGTCATTTTTTTTTTCTGCACTGTACTGAAAACGTTCCAGACCGAAGTTCATACCGAACCGTGAGCTTTTGAACCGTTCCACCCTTGGTTTTGATCAATTGTTAACTAGTTAAAGTACTAACACCCACTACTATTGTAGTGAGAGTTACTGTAAACAATGTGCAATTGGTCTATTTTAAATTGTTCATAAAAAATCCATAAAATATAATTTAAGAATAGAATTAAACTTTTCTTTCATTACATTGTCACAAGTACAAAGCAACGAAATTAACTCTGCATTTAACCTATCCCTTTGGGGAGCAGTGGGCTGCCATTGTGTGGTGCCCGAGGAGCAGTGTGGGGTTAAGGATATTGCTCAGGGACCCAGAGTGGCAGTCCGTGGGATGTGCTTGAACTCAGAACCTGTGGGATCCAAGCACAATGCCCTAACCACTAGGCCACCACCAACCATACAAGGCTACTGGTGTTCCTTGAAAATCTGCAGAAACGTTTAAGGTTTCTAGTCAAAATGAGCTTCAGGGGCATTGGCAGCTCAGAATGATGGGATTTGACCTGTAACCAGTGGCTCTACCAGTTTGAACCCCATCTCACATGGAACCAAGGACTATGGAACCTGTTACTGTCAGCATCTGAATATAGTTTGCAGTGCACTTATGGCATAAACTTTAACAATTCTACCAGAGTAGCAGAACTGTTGAATCTAACCATACCAGGTTGCCTTCACTGTCCTAATGCAGGTTGACGCAGACTATTAATGCATCAACAATCAATTCACCACTGTTTCTTCTCTGAACCACAGCGATAACCAGTGTCCTTAACCTCACCGGTCAGTAGCCTTAGTCCTTTGCCAAATTGCTGATTCCCTTCTACTCTGGAAACATCTTGGGGCAACACCAGGAGAAGCTGGAAAATATTGAAAATACTGAAAGTTGACTGAGTTTTTAATCATTAAATGCTTTTAAGTTGATAATGAAACAATTTTGATATGGCTACAATTAGCTGTCATTGTTTTAACTTGATATGTTTTTTTTTACCTGTCATTTAAATATGTATTTCTGTTCAGCATGTAGCTTTGCTGCCTCTTGGCCAGGACTCCCTTGAAAAGAGATTTTTAATGTCAATGGGATATTTCCCCCCTGGTTAAATAAAGTTTAATAGATTTGCTGGAGAAAGGGGTATCTGTATTTCCTTTCAAGATCTACAATCAAGGAAAGACCACTGATAACATGGATTTCTGTGTAGCTTTCGTTTTTCAGCTTTACACTTGATCAGAAGTGGAGTTATTGCAAACATCACAATTCTCTTAGATTGAATCTCTTTCCATTTTCCTAAACATCAGCAGTGGTGCATTTATTTTAATATGCTGTATATATATGCATTTCATACTGATTAGATGTGTAAGCTTATGATGGATCTCATTAAATGTGATTCGTCATGCTGCGGCACATTCCTGGTGCTTTTGACTGCAGGGGACATGTCTTTCTCCTGTTCTAATCAATCTAACAAAAAAATAAATAAAATAAAACTTTTTGGTGGAGAAAAAAGCCAGTCCAGAATTTGATGTTTTCCTGATGTTGTTGCACGTGTGCTGTTCGTTTAGATGTAGCATCCTTTTTCTCTGTCTGGTTGTGTTTGTTTTTGTCTGTTGATCTTTGACTTCCAGCTGTAGGAACCCGAGTGTGATGGGAGTACAGCTGGAGGGAAGAGGTAGCTCTGGGTAATACACTATACCAAAAAACAGCCTAGCTGCAGCATTCTCACCTGATAGAGGAGCTTAAAATAAATAAATAGAAATAAATGTTAATCAGTGTTGTGTGCCCTGCAGCAGCCAGATTCCAGTCCATACTCTGAAATAACAAGCTAAAGTTTTGCTGGATCCTTTTCCTCACTGAGATGGAATAGGAGTTTTGTTTTGTTGGATGACCTGTAAGCTGACCCCAGAAGTGCAATAACAATTTAAGTGAGATTGTTTCTGCTGCTGTGGTTGTGCAGTTGCAAAACTGTTCAGGTTTAACTCTGAAACAGATTGAGATAGTTAATGCTTTTTGGTGGACCAAGGTTTTAATGGGGCCTTTTACCCTACTTCTTCTTATTGGTGTTAATATGATACATTTCTACAGTTCCTTAAGGCTTTAACATTCCATTGCATGTTCATGGATATGAAAATCTCTCATCACTTGCAGACTATTATGTGCACAATTGATGTTATTGCTCTTTAGATGACTGAATTTCAATTGGACATATATGGTTTCACAGCAGCCTTACGGACCGGTAATACACTGGTTTATACACTGATTATTTGATAGAGGGGAATAATAAAAGTACTGTAAAGACAGTTCAATTAATTATACCTCAATGTTAAGGCAAAGTCTAAGAGATCTTCCTTTCGTGGAGTTTGGAAAGAGCAATGAAAGAGAAAAGCAGGTGTAATCATATAGAAGAGGGCATTGAGAAGCTTATGGTTAGGGTTAACTTTTAATCTGCATCTTCAAGGTGTTGTTTAGACACCGTGCAGCATTCTTAAGCCAAGAGTAAAGCAGTCAAGAAGGGCAGTTCACACTTTGAAGATTATGTATGACTTTGTCTGGGTCCAGAGTCAGGCTCTGACACAAGAGAGAGGCTTCAAGTTTCTTTCTTTCTTCAAATCATCCATCAAAAGGACGGAATGATTCAGGCTTTATCATTAGAAATTAGGTCATACGGTGGTCTAAAAAATGAGCTGAGCTGAAAGATGAAGTTCTGGATTTACAGGCTTGTCTATCATCCAGCCCTTGCAAGAGTGATGACTGTAAACTTCATGTAGTTGAAATATTTTTTTTCTATAAGTTAAAAGAGCTCTGTCTTAGACATATTACAACAAGTTCTATCATCATGGAGGAACTTGGAGCAGAACTCTGACTTAAAACAGCCAGGTAAGCTGGTTCATCTAAACAGGATGAGTCTCTCTTTAGGTTTTCAGGTTATATTACTCTGCAATAAAACCGGTGTAGACTTGGACCCAGATCCAAATTTGGGAAAACGTTGTTTGTAAGTGCAAGCATAAACACCCCGTAAGTTTGGAAAACTTTACAGGGTCTCTGGAGAGATAGTTGGAATGATATTTATTTATTTTTCTGTTGGAAGTTCTCCATAAAATTAAATCAGAGACAGATTGGGCCCCTGGAAGTAAAGTTCACACATCTGTCTATGTTCTACAGACTGTTCCTGCCCTCCATGTTGAGAAACATCTGTATGCAAGCAGAACATCTCGACCCAGTGTACATTTCACATCAAAGCTGAGTGCTTCTCCCAGCAGCCGCCGTGCCTCTGGCTGTTTTCACTGCTGATTTCTCAGCTGTGTGAACTGTGAGCTGTGGCGTCGCCCCAGGCTTGCAGAGTAGGGTTTCAGTTTACCTTTCAGAGGTGCTAATCTGCCCCCACATCCCCAAATCCCTCCCCCCATTACAATTGAAGGTGCATTTTTAATATTTCAGTCACATCCTCAGCCAGTTTAATTCCTTTTTGACAGTTTTAAGATGGAATGTCCCAGCCAGCAGCGATCATTTAAATTAATCCTCCTCCCTTTTTGAGACACTAAAGTGGGATTGATTAGGTAGATTATTAGAGAGCTCCTTTCTAGATACCTAATCTTAAAAAGCAATCACCTTCTTTTGTTAGAGAAAATATCTGATCAATCCAGCGGTGTCAAGTAACAAAATATAAATAATTTGTTACCTTAAGTAAGCAGAAATTTTACCGGAGTCATTATTTCTTGGACAACTTTTTACTTTTACTCCTTTTTTTTTTTTTTTGCAATTATGTCTACTTTCTCTCCTTATGTCATTACATTTGAAAAATAAACTTATAGTTTTGTTTAATTTAAGTTCATGTTCGTAATGGCGTGTTGGTATTTAACAAATATAAAAACCATCAAAATCATTTGTTTCATCCAGATAATTAATTTCTTTGTGGTTTGACTCTGCACCAAAATAAATAGTTTGAGATGATGCAAAGATAAATTTGACATTGTTACCATTAGTAATAAAACTAAGAAAATGAAGTATAAGGAGGTTATCATCCAGAATTGTAGAAAAATTTTCCATTAATTCAGTTGCAAAGTAACCAGTATAAGGTTAAAAGCATCAATCCTTTACACTTTTGATGCATTACTTTTAATAATAATAATAGAACCAATTTGGTAGCAGTGGGCTGCCGTCTTGGGGCATCCAGGGAGCAGTATGGGATTAAAGGTTGTGCTGGAGTGGGACTCGAACTTGGAACCTCAGGATTCCAAGCTCTATGCCGTAGCCACTGCGCTGCCACTCCCCCATTTACTTATATAATTTAAGTAGTTTTTAAAATGTACTTTTACAAGTGTTTTTAAACAGTAGGATTTCTACTTCAACTAGTAGACTAACAAACATTCATAATTTTTGCACCACTGGATAATCCAAACTCCTATCAAAGGTCAGTGTTCCTCTAATTATTTGAGTAAACTTTATAAACAGGTTTCTGTTACACTGAAGGGGCGGCTATGGCTACAGTTTAGCCGGCCACCATCAGTGTATGAAAGTGTTTGTGCATGATTGAAGGACCATATAATTGCTGGAATCTGCAAAGTTTTGCCTTTTGCCTTTTTTTTTTTTTTTTTAGCCAAAATGTAAAATTTTTAGTTTATCAATGTCGAGCAAAGAGATGAAAATTTTATTCACGGTTTAGGTCAGCGGTCTCCAACCTTTTTTGCGCCACTGACCGGTTATATGTTAGGCAAATTTTTTCATGGACCGGCCTTTAAAGTGTAGGGGGTAAATACGATCAAATAAAATGATACGGCTGGCATAAAATCGGCTGGCATAAAATCAAATACGAACAGCATAAAAATAAAACTCACCATTATGTTTAATTAGTGAGAGCCCTGAGCCCTGAGGCTTTGTTTTGGTCGCTGTAGCTGTCGCCGTAACTTTGTTTTGGTCGCTGTAACCGCAGAAAATTCCGCTTGTGCGGCACGGTACCAACTGACTGACGGACTGGTACCGGTAGGCGGCCCGGTGGTTGGGGACCGCTGGTTTAGGTGACAGATTAATGTTAGACTTAAAGTGAACCAAGGCGTCATTAAGAAATTGTAGCTATTTTCTGATAGATATTTTTCTATAGTATATCCAAGACTTAGGGTAGATCCAGAGATGAAAAAAGTAAAATAAAAATAAAAATCGTATGTAGTGGTGGGCCATTATCTGCGTTAAAATGCTGCGTTAACGCCAGACACTTATCGGGCGATAAGAAAAATATCGCCGTTAATCTGGTCTCGAAATTGGTTTGGGATCTGCTGCGGATGTATCTGGGGGAGAAGACGAATCAGTCTTATGTGTAGGCGTACTATTAACACATCGAACGTGACACGCTAACAGCGATGCAGCTATAAAGCTGCATCCATGCTTAAGGGAATTTCTTTTTTTTTTATAATGCCTATGAGTGTGGTTGAAGATGGTGGCCTCGAGCTTGTTCTCATGGCGGCCACAGGTGACCCATCTTACCAGCTACCTGTGAGGTAAACTATCATGAGGAGAATACATTACCAGCACGCCGCGGAGAAAGCCTCAAAAAATGAGAAGTAAGTCAAGGCGACTTGTTTAGCACTGACGGTGGACCACTGGACATCTGTCAATAACGATAACTACCTCGGCGTTACCGTTCACCTCATCGATGCCTGCTGGAAACTTCACTCCTTTGCTTTAGGTAGGCTATTTTATATCATTTTAAATTTCATTTTACCATTACAGCATGTATGATTACCCCAACATTATATTTGCTTCTTGACGATTGCTTTGGTTAATGGGCATAAAGTGGGATGCTTTTTGAAAATGTTGGTTCAGTGGTATTATGTCATGTTTTTTGGAAAGAGTAGATGAGCTCCTAGTCTAACGCGCCACCTGACTTGAAAGACCCGTTCAAAGACTTTTCATTTTACTTATTATTTAGGTAGCACACACATATCATCCTTATTTTATTCTAACCCTTATTTTATTTTATTCTTATATCTTATTTTTACATACAAATCTTATTTTCCCTATAGATTTCCCGCAAGGGGTTAATAAAGTAATTCTGATTCATGAATCCTATTGGCAGAATTTAAATGGGTCATTTTAATCTAGATTAATCTAGACTAATTCCAAGATTACATTGAGATTAAACTAGATAAGAATGAAAGAATCCATGCCCACCTCTAATCTTATGTTTTCTTTTAACTTCCAGTAGAAAAATGTGGATCAGCATAAAGATTTTTACATATTTTTGCCTATTCTCATCAAATGGAATCTTAGCAGCCCCCCCTAAAGGTAAGAGGCGTACGAGTTAGTGTTTCTGCATCTCTCTAAGTCGTATTTGTAATTTATTGATATTGAACATATATAAGAACGTTTTTCATAAAAAAAAAGGTTTTAATTTCAGAATAGGCAACAAGTTTGTCCTTGTTAAAGATGATGCAAGTTTTCTATAATTAAATTCAAAGTAAGGTGTTTCTCATACACCTATGTAAATATGCCTGGATTCATCTTCAGAACATTTAAGCAGTCTAATCAACAAATTTAATTTAAAATGGTTTATGAATAAATTTAGCTGCTCATCATCATACCCTGTCTGTTAATTTTGCAAAGGGGAATCGTGTACAAAGAAAAGAGAATTGGCCCAAGCATTAAGCATTAAGACACACCAAAACTAACTCCAAAAGGGCTTTTTTCTTTTTCATAAACTAAAATCTGTCAGTTTCCTTGATCGCTGCAATATGTAAAAACATCTCTTAAAGAATTTTTTCATTAATTATGATTTTTTTTACTGTATTTCAATGCTAGATTTGAAACTTCTGCTTATAGAGAGCTACAGTCAATTTGGTCCCTTTTATATAGGTACTGTAAATGTTAACTTTTTTACATAGATAGTTATTTTACTTGAACATTGCCAGAATAAGTAAAAAAAAAAGCTAATAAAAAAGTAAAAATCCTTAATAGGAAATATTCTGTTTGCTGCCACTGTTAAAGGGTATTCAAAGTAAATGTTATTTATCTCTGTGCAAAGGTGTGATCAAGAGCTAATTAACGGTCATGTTTCAAATGTTAATTAGGATGAAATGACTCTGCAAACAGTGCAGTGGATGTAAGAATAGAACAAAGAGAAACTGTGAACAGGCCACGTGAAGTCACAAATGGGAAAGAAGCAAAACTTTGCTGGAATTCAGCAATCTGAACTTTTTTGATAATCAAAATAAATAATCACAACAAAATGATAATCAAATAACTAGGACTATAAAACATGGTGAAAAGAAAACTAAACACTAGAAATCAAGGTGTAAAATAAGACTGAATACTCAAAAGAAAAACATAACAGAAACAGAAACCTAACACAGTGCCCTGAGAAAGTATTCATACCCCTTGAACTTTTCAACTTTTTGCCACATTTGAGGCTTCAAACATAAAGATGTAAAATTGTAATTTGTTGTGAAGAATCAACAAGTGGAACACACTCATGAAGAGGAACAAAAAGTATTGGATTTTTAAAACTTTTTGAATTAATCAAAAGCTGAATGATTGTTTTTGCAAAATTTTTCACCCCCCTTGAATTAATACTTTTTAGCACCCTCTTTTACTGTGATTAATGCTGCAAGTCGCTTGCAGTATAATCAGTTTTGCACATCGATTCTTCCTGCAAAACAGGTACAGCTCAGTGAGGTTGGATGGAGAGCATTTGTGAAGAGCAGTTTTCAGTGGTTTCCACAGATTCTTGATTAGATTCAGGTCTGGACTTTGCCATCATAACATCTGGATACGTTTTTTTTTTTAGATATTTTATTTTAGATTTTGCTTTCTCTTTTGGATCATTGTCTTGTTGGAAGATAAATCTCCGTCCCAGTCTCTGGTCTTTTGCAGACTCTAAGAGTTTTTCTTTCAGAATGGTCCTATATTTGGCTCCATCCACCATCCAATCAGTTTTGACCACCTTCCCTGTCCCTGCTGAAGAAAAGCGATACCATACCATGATGGTGCCACCACAATGCTTGACAACGGGGAGGTTGCATTAAGGGTGATGACCTGTGTATCGCTTTTACTCTGAACATAATGTTTTGCATTGTTGATAAAATATATTTTGGTTTCATCTGATCAGAGCACCTTCTTCCACGGTTGCAGTGTCTCCCAGGTAGCTTGTGGCAGACTTTAAACAAGACTTTATATTGATATCTTTCAGAAATGGCTTTCTTCCATAAAGACTAGATTTGTGCAGACTGATTGTTGTCCTATAGACAGAGTCTCCCACCTCAGCTGCAGATCCCTGCAGTTCTTCCAGAGTGATCCTGGGCCTTTTGGCTGCATCTCTTATGAAGTGAAATCGAAGGATTGACGGTTCAAGCCCTGGCTCCGACTTTCAGTGTCGTTGTGTCCTTGGGCAAGACACTTCACCTGCATTGTCTACTGATGGTGGTCAGAGGGCCCGGTGGTCAAGTCTCCTGACTTGAATAAAGGTGCTATATAAGTACATGCCATTTACCATTTACTATCAGTCTTCTCCTTAAGGGACAGTCTCGTCTATGTATATTTACAGTGGTCTGGTACTCCTTCATTTGCTATATTATCTCTTACACAGTGCTACTTCTCCTCGGCACGTTCAAAGCTCAGGAAATCATTTTTGTATCCAAATCCGACTCATAACTTCTCCACAACAGTATCTTCATGATGCTTTCTGGGCTTTAAACAGACGTCTGAGACAATCACAGAGGAGGTGTGTTTACATGGAGACTACATTACACACAGGTGGTATCTATTTATCATCATCAGTCATTTAGTTAAACATTGGATCATTCCCTTTACAAGATCCTTACTGAACTCATGGAGAGACTTTGCTTCACTGAAAGATAAGGAGTCCATTTATTTTGCACATCCAAGTTTTCAGTTTTCTGTTTGTTAAAGAAATATATGATTGTGTCCCACATGTTTATTTTTCAGAAAATAAATAAAATGTTTTATCTTTTATATTGTTTGCCTAAAACGTGGTAAAAATGCTTTTGCAAGGCACTATTAAATGTAATAGTTTTTATTATTGAATATTTTTAATAGTTTGACCATTCTCCTTAAATTTGTTTGTTTTCTAATTTTCTTAGAATTCCCCTTAAGAGTATCTGCTGCCTTCCTCTGATTTAAAAAAGAAACATAAAGAAACTTATGTATTATCCCCACATGTGCATCAGCTGTTGGGGATGGCTACAGAGGTGCCCAGTGATTGGCTAAGAGTGGCCATGGTGACCCCTGAGCCCCCATCTAGCTCAGCCATTGGGTAAACACACTTTTATAAGGCAAGATTGGTGTCCTTGCAAAGCTGTCCATCCACTTGTGTGTTACCAGCTGGGTTGACCTATGAATAGTTGCCTCCTTTCATTCACCCTCCTAACCTATTTTTATATAAAACAGTCAATCACTGCTCACTGGCACAAGATCAATAGTATAACTTATCTGTGTGGTAAATCCTAAGAATCAAAGATAAGCTGCTCTACTTACTGCGAAAAGTTTTGTACAATCAGTTTTATATCATACTAGTTAGTTACACAGAAACATATTTTCTATGTTGACATCATGAATTAGGCTGATCATAAAAAAAAACAAAAAAAAAAAGGTGGAGTTGTTATTTTGTACAGCAAAGATCAAAAACCTGAGCCAAATTTCATCAAAGAAAAGAGTTAACAAATAATTAATCAGTATAAATATTTAGAAGCAGTACAGAGATCAGCAGGCTCAGCAACAAAGTGGGCATCAAACGCCTACAATTATCTACTAAAAGAATGAGGCAGAACAATTTCAATGTATCCAAATCCCAGTGATTGTATTCATGTATGGTTTCCAGTTCTGACGTGACCTTTCCTCTATCTTGTGTCCTGACAGAGATGTCAAAAAAGTGGCAGATTAATCTCAAACTGAGAGACACAAAGCTTTGATTTCAGGTGAAATAACAGAAAATAAATAAATAATAAAAGTAGGTGACAGAGGGTTTCTGAACAAAATTTAACTGGGTTTCTGCTTGTTTCCTATGTGAACAGATTGGAGATCAAAGTTCTTCAGCTCTACTTCAGCAAACAGCTTCCTGTCGTCTGTTTTGTAGAAGAAGCTACCATCTGTTTATTTCTTGAAAGTCTCTATCTCCCAGAACATTCTGTATCAGAAGACATTATTTCTCAATTGACATTTATCCATATTCTCAGCCTCTGAGTGACAGTTTTAGGAACATCAAACGGCTGAGCTCTTCCTGGAGAAAACATGTATATCTTTTACTCTCCTATCTTCATCTGAAAATTAACTAGCTTCATTCTATTTAACCTGTGAACATTCCCCAACATCTCTAAAAGTTATAAAATAAAAATAAAAATTCTGTTAATGTAGGTAAAGCAGATTCAAAGTAAAATAAGTTGATACTTTAACTTCAACAAAAGTGTTTTTTAATTAGTAGGATTTATTTTTCTACTTGAATGATAAAGCATTGATACTTTTGACACCTCTGACTGTTATTGATGTGACTCTGATTACAGTACTGTAAGGTTTGAAATTAGGTCACCTCAGATGGCAGTACCTCTAAACATTTGTTTTAATGTATGGGTGGCTTTTTATGTTTGTACTTTACGTTTCTCAATATAGATGATTCTTTCAGACCTGAGCATTAGAAGAACCTGAGTGGGAATCTCTATTTATATTACATTTTGTTGAGCATGTCATTGAATTCTGTGCTTATTTCAAAATAATGTCATCCATGTTTTGATTTGTATGATGTCTGATACATCCAATTATAATAGTAGTCAAAGGCAATAGACGGATAAACCAGGAAAGTCTTTTTCCCTGCTCTGTACATTTAAAACTCATAGGGCCGGATCTATCAAAGGTTTGCGTGTATTAAAACGTGAGCTATTTCACTGCGCACGCTAAAAAATGTACAAACTGATCTATCAACAGCGTGCTAAAAGCATTTGGTCTTTAAAACGAGCTAAATAGTGCCTCTGATCCATTTAGTACTTTTTCTGCAATGAATATGCAATATGGGGCGTTTACACGCAAAAGTGCGTCTTGTGGGAGGAGAACATGTAAATATATTAATTTAGCACTCGCAAAGTGATTTATCAAACCTGAACGCAATTTTGCTAATGGTATCCGACTCTATATTTAACACGTTTCAAAAGAAGGTGCAAATGGTCTGTATGCGTAATTGCGCACACATGGCAGCGGTTATTGTCGCAAGAAGGAGACATCGAAATGAAGCAAGGAGACGCAGAGAACGCATTTTTTCACTCCGTGTGAATATTTTTGCAATGAACGAGGAAACGATCATCAAAACATATAGTTTATCCAGCATTGCCATTTTGGAGCTGTTGGGGGAACTCCGAATGGATTTGGAGCCAGCCACAAGGAGGACCCACGCAATACCAGATATCACAAAACTCCTTGCAACATTGCACTTTTTTGCATCTGGGTCATTCCAGCATACGATTGCAGCGAGAGCTGGGATCTCCCAATCTCGTTTTTTCAGAAGTGCTGTCCGACGGGGTCGGGGTTCTCCCCCTGCGCCTGTGGAGCAACATGCCAAATGCTGCGGGGATCTCATCCACAGTCACAGGCCAATACAAAACACCTTTTTTTTTTGTTTTTTTTTACTGCGGCACATACCACCTTAGGGAATAAAGGTTGCCAATTTATAAATATATATATATATATATATATATATATATGTGTGTGTATATATATATATATATATATATATATATATATATATATATTTACTTATTTATTTTTTTTGTTGGGTGTCACTGTAAGATTTAAATTTCTTAATGCACTAGTTTGTGTAGACTACAAACTACTTTGCCGCAAACCACAAAACGCGCAAAACCATCATTTAAATAGGGTGTCTCCAACAGTTTTGCACCTTCCACCAGTTACGCAATCACTCTTGTTAAATCACCCGCAAACCATGGTTCAGCCCCTCGCGCAAAATTCCAGTTTGCGAGCGCAAATTACTGCACGCAAAATTGGATCTTGATAAATCCGGCCCATAGGCATTTTAATTGGTTCCCATTTGTTTTTACAAACTTTCACCCAGTGGAGGAATTTTCAGCTTTGAGCCCAATCCAAATTTAACTCTCATCTTTAGTTAATTGCTTTTTACAACACCCATGGTAAAACTTAACATTTCTGTTGTGGTAGGAAACTGTAAACTCCATCAATCCATCTACGGTTATTCTACTTAAAACAGTCATTAGGTTTAAAAAGTCATTTAAATCAGATTCTGAACGTAATGGATTAAAAAAATAATCACAAGATCTTATTCTTAATGTCCTTTCTTTTGGTCATTTGTCTCAGATTAATCACGGTCATCATAAACTGATGTTAGTTTGCTGCCCTTTAAGAAATCGAGTTGTTTCCTCATCTTCTAACTTTAAGTTGTTCTTTCTTTAAAATCTAAAAGTGTTTTGAAAACAAAACTAGTATAGATGCTTGAGAGAGAAAAAAAAAATCACCTGTTTGCTTCCACAGACCTTATCCTCTTTCTGGTTTGCCCAAAAGTGAAAGAAATTTCCAGACAGCAGTCTTCCACATTCCATAACATTAATTTGGACTTTACCCAAAATGCTCCAGTCATTAAAAATAATAATCAAAATAATTAAAAAATAACTAGCAGTCTACATTGAGGTTAGATGTCTGATTTTAATTTAGTTATGTTTACTATGATTAATATTTTTATTTTTTATACATATTTTTTATTATCTAACATTGTTAGGGTTTAGTTGTGGTTTGGAGGACCCAAGTGCAGAGGCAGAGAGGCTGAGGAGATTTCTGGGAGATTTAATGGGGCAAAAACAGTAAACAAAGGCAGGAATCCAAAAATCCAACTAATAATGAAAAGCAAACCAGAACTAAGGAGACATCTGGGGAAAACGAAACACGAGGAGCCAGGGAGAGACGAGGATCATAGACCACAGCATGGGAAGACAGCAAAGACAAGGAACCAACAAAGAGTGAGAGCAGAGGGAGAGCATACAGGTGCTGGTCATAAAATTAGAATATCATGAAAAAGTAGATTGATTTCAGTAATTCCATTTAAAAAGTGAAACTTGTATATTATATTCATACATTACATACAAACTCATATATTTCAGATGTTTATTTTGTTTAAGTTTGATGATTACAAATGACAACAAATGAAAATCTCAAATTCATCATATCAGAAAATTAGAATATTACTGAAGACCAATAAAAACAAAGGATTTATAGAAATGTTGGCCAACTGAAAAGTATGAACATGAAAAGTATGAGCATGTACAGCACTCAGTATTTAGTTGGGCCTCCTTTGGCCTGTATTACTGCAGCAATGCGGCGTGGCATGGAGTCGATCAGTCTGTGGCACTGCTCAGGTGTTATGATAGCCCAGGTTGCTCTAATAGTGGCTTTTAGCTCTTCTGAATTGTTGGGTCTGGTGTATTGCATCTTCTTCTTCACAATACCCCATAGATTTTCTATGGGGTTAAGGTCAGGAGAGTTTGCTGGCCAATTAAGAACAGGGATACCATGGTCCTTCAACCAGGTACTGGTAGCTTTGGCACTGTGTGCAGGTGCCAAGTCCTGTTGGAAAATGAAATCTGCATCTCCAAAAAGTTGGTCAGCTGCAGGAAGCATGAAGTGCTCTAAAACTTCCTGGTATGTGGCTGCGTTGACCCTGGACCTCAGAAAACACAATGGACCAACACCAGCAGATGACATGGCACCCCAAACCATCACTGACTGTGGAAACTTTACACTGGACTTCAAGCAACGTGGATGAAGTGCCTCTCTTCTTTTCCTCCAGACTCTGGGACCTTGATTTCCAAAGGAAATGCAAAATTTACTTTCATCAGAGAACATGACTTTGGACCACTCACCAGCAGTCCAGTCCTGTTTTTCTTTAGCCCAGGCAAGACGCTTCTGACGCTGTCTGTGGTTCAAGAGTGGCTTGACACAAGGAATGCGACAGCAGAAACCCATGTCTTTCATACGTCTGTGTGTGGTGGTTCTTGAATCACTCACTCCAGCTGCAGTCCACTCTTTGTGAATCTCCCCCACATTTTTGAATGGGTTTTGTTTCACAATCCTCTCCAGGGTGCGGTTATCTCTCTTGCTTGTACACTTTTTTCGACCACATCTTTTCCTTCCCTTCGCCTCTCTATTAATGTGCTTGGACACTGAGCTCTGTGAACAGCCAGCCTCTTTAGCGATGACCTTTTGTGTCTTGCCCTCCTTGTGCAAGGTGTCGATGGTCGTCTTTTGGACAACTGTCAAGTCAGCAGTCTTCCCCATGATTGTGTAGCCTATAGAACTAGACTGAAAGACCATTTAAAGGCTTTTGCAGGTGGTTTGAGTTAATTAGCTGATTAGAGTGTGGCACCAGGGGCCATCAATTTTGAACCTTTTCACAATATTCTAATTTTCTGATATGATGAATTTGACATTTTCATTTGTTGTCATTTGTAATCATCAAAATTAAACAAAATAAACATCTGAAATATATGAGTTTGTATGTAATGTATGAATATAATATACAAGTTTCACTTTTTAAATGGAATTACTGAAATCAATCTACTTTTTCATGATATTCTAATTTTATGACCAGCACCTGTATATAGCAGAGAGAGACAAAGGGAGGGCTAACGAGCAGACAAGGAGCAGGTGTGAGAGAAGACAACGAGGGAGCCAAGGGGAAAGGAACAAACACACACAAGAGGGCAATAGAGGACAACAGAAAAACATGAGAACTAACATAAATCTAGAAATTACAACAAAACTGGAATTAAACCAATAAAACTAGAAAGCAAGGACCAAAGTAAAGAACAACAGAACCAAGACCATGACAAACATAAGATGTATGACCTTTAGGGTTTCATTGCCTGGTTTATATCCTTTGTGAGATCTTGTAGTCTAATTTAATCTAATGTCAGTTCTCTCATTATCTTGCTGACGAGAGAGCAGATGATTTGAACTGTGATATGCTAAAATGGAAATCAGAATTGTTTAGTCAGTTTATAATTGAAAACATTTAATTCTGTCTTCACCTTTTAATTAGATGAATGTCAGCAGTTGTTCATTTAATCATCCTCATGTTAGAGCCAGATATTTGTTTGAGGATATTAAGGCTTTCATCTAAATATCAGGAACTGATCTGTTGAACATGAAAAAAAGAAATTGCATGCAGGGAATTTGAGGCTCTCAGATCAAATGAGGAGAAAGTCATCTGAAGGTAATGCGGCTGCTCTTTTCTTTGTACCTGTTTAATTTCTGATTATCACACAGATATGTGGAACGTTGCCGCCGCACTGTCCTGTTTGCTCAGGGCTCTTCTCCAGCGAGGCAATAACTGATGAATATTTAAAGCTCTGTGAAATGGATCGTCAGGTTCATTCCAGGTGTCAGCAGTTCCTCCCTCCTGTTGAGATGACCAGACTCTGAGTGATTATCTAATAAGGGACAGCCAGCACATTGATCTGAAGTCATCTGAGCAAACAGGAACCTGGAATTTAGACACCAATGTCATCTGCACAACTGTGTTTGTTATGTAGTATTACTTGGCAACACACTTTAAAATTGCTTCAACAGAATGTAAGTTTACAAAGCAATTTTGGCTTGAATAACTATTGAGAAGAAGGAAAGTATTCACATTTTCAAATTTTATTGTATTCAGCAGATAACCAAATCCAAACCGAAACCATCAATCCTTATGATAACTGACCCTGTGCAAGTGGTTAAATAGGAGATTAAAATCTATTATCTGGCACAGATTCTGAGTATTCTTTGAATTTAGCTGCTTAACTACTGTGTAAAGTGATGGAAGGTCAATGTTTTTGGGTTCACACGTTTTAATTTTATTTTTTTATTGGATGCATATAAAGAAGGCCAACCTAGGTATCCTTGGTAGATCAATGGTGATGGACTGGATTTTAATCCAATTAAGATGTAGTAGCACAGCCTTTGAAAGGCAGTTTATGATTTAAAACCCCTGCATAGCTAAATTAAAACTGTTATATCTCAATAAGAGAGGGCCAAGATTCCTACTCAGGTGTTTAGAAGATTCATTGCCAGTAATCACTACTATTTGATAGTGGTTTTTGCTGCCAAAGATTGCAAAGCTTTAGTTTTGGGTAGCTTTCTCTGAAAAAAATAAGAATAAATAAATAAATAAATAAATAAATACTGCTTTTTAATCTCAGATTGTCTTTGATGTAAAGCAGTTTATTGATATGAATCATTTCAATGTGCCAAAGGGAAACAAGCTGATGGAGTGAATTACATGTATGTATCATTGAATAGAGAAGATAAATACATTAACCACAATATTAGAAACTCCAGCTGCATTTCAAAGAGATTTTTGTGGTAGAGGTGCCTTCCTTTCATACATACTTTTTGTTAAAATTATCTCCAGACTTGCCAAAAATGCAAACATTTGACATCCACATTTCCATATTTGTTTTTGAACAGTGGATCTGTGCAACAGTTTGTGTATTCGGACCTAAACACACCCAAAGACTGACACACGGCTGGTCACAGCAGGTTCTTGTCTCATCTCTTGAAACTTGCTAAGAGTCACTTTGCTGTCCACTCTGTGTGAGATGTATCCTTTTAAAAGGGGATTAAAGCAAGCCGCATTTCTTGTGTAATGTTCTATGTTTTCCTCAGGCAGCATCCCTGCTGTCAGGAGGTATTAGTCCTGTGCTGTCAATCATCCTCTCTGCTATTCGGCGTCTTCCTGTAACACTTCCTCCAGAATGAAGATGAACAAATCTCACACTTTATCCTGAGAGATTTGTTCAGGCTGTAGGACGATCATTGCTGCTATGAGTCAAAATGAAATCTGCTACAGACTTTGATCTACTTAGGGGTCATAATCTGGGCTATAAAAAGTGAGAAACTGTCAGCGACCAGTGATGTTGCAGTAGCCTGTTTCCTATTGAATGGCTGCTTGACCCACAGTAAAGATTTAAAGGATCGAAATCTTATCAGCTGATTGTAGGTTTTTCTGACTTGTTTATGATAGAACGTAACCCTCACACAAGCCTAGATAGATCACCTATAGACCTTGCGTTTCATGCTGTCCAACCATTTATGGAGAAAAAAAAATGTTGCTATTACCAGGAGTTCAACATGCTTATATCCAGTATAAAAATCCCTTTTCCCATTTCAGTTTTGTTCTACTTGATGCTCTGCTTTGAAATATTTCCTGTACACATAGCATTAACACCACTGGTAAGTGGATTAAATGTTATTCTCCTAATCAATGCACATTATGCCAAGGGGATGTATCAGTCAGAAAGAGGTCATTTTGTCCTTTTGAATTGAAAGGTGTAAGTATGATGTTCAACACAAGGACGAAATTACAGTGTCATGACTGGAGGGGTCATGGAAAAGGTGTCTGAGTCCATCATAGGGTGATAATGAATGCATCCATCATAGGGAAGCAATGACAGACAGGACATAAAACAAATTGGATAGAGTTAAAAAAATCCATTTAGATTGGCTAATTAACCTAGCATGCATTTTTTTTCTTTTGGTACTTGAAAGAACCCAATATCACCAAGAAGTAATCCATGCATACATAGTGAGAACATAGTAACTGATAGTATAGAAAGGTCCAGGCTGGGATTTGCACATGGAACCTCTATATGAACAGTAAGCACTGTACTTCCCCATCTAAGGCCAACATTTCCACAGGAAAAGACAAGCCTTTTTTTACTGTATTTTTTCTTATTAGTAATCCCCTCTAAGTTCCAAATTAATAACCGCTAGTCTTCTTGGGGTACCTATGGAGAAACTGAGAACAGCTTAATGCACACAGAAAGGAGTCTGCTGAGAATTTTAGGGATAACATGTATTACCTCTAAATATTTGTTCCCCTAAAATAAAAAAAATCATAAATTTATTACAAAGGATTTTTATACGAACATAAAAGGTAAATGAAAAGTACATCTGAACAATTGTCCCAATTTTACACCAAATTTAAGTTAACAAAGTGGTGACTTTAAATATGTTTAGTAAATAGAATAGATCATGTACGCATCTAAAAATCATTCTCCTGAAACATTTTTTGTCCATGTTCCCTTCATTTGGGCTGGAAGTCTCAGCTTCATCAATCAACATCATCATCATTTATTTATGAAGAGCTTAAAAAAACGGTTGATTTAAATTTTCATAAGGATCCGAACATGATAAATAAAATGCAAGGCTGATAGTATAAGAAATGACAACAGCAATTCAAAGTAAAGAAGAAACAAAGGCTGGCCTTATGGTTGTACGCTCTAGAATCAAAAGCTTGTTTTTAAAGAATAGTTTTAAAAGAAAGCACAGTTTTGATGTCATTTAAAGCAGTCATCACACAGAAAGAGGGAGACTGATCCTGAGTCTAGGAGCAGCCAATGAAAAAACTGTCTTCCCCAGTCACCAGTGGAGTCCTGGGGATAACTAAAAGCTTCTGGCACAAAGATCTTTAAGATCTACCTGGAAAATGTGATTGCAAAAGCTCTTTCTGATAAAAAAAAAAAAAAAAACATTTTAAAAGACACAGAGAGCAACTGGGGAGAATAAAAAAAGATTCTTCTGTGTGTTACGTCTTCTAATGTCTATAAAAGACCTGAGCTTACCACAATCACATAGATGTAGTATTAGTCTAAATAATTTCTATATTAATTTCTCCCTAAATATCTTCCAGTGTAACATGTAAACAGGAACGATCACAGTTTGACCTCATAGAAGAAATCAGACAGTTGTACAAATAAAATCATATAAATACACTTAGCTGTGTCTGTATATACACTATTCCTTTCTGCAGAGCAACGGCCTGAATTCCTCTCAGAATTGTTGATCTTGTGTGTTGTCACTACATAGTTAATTTCCCCAGGGAGCACCATGTAAATTGCGTGCAACTGAACAGTGCTAATAGTTGTGGTCTTGGAAATATGTTTGGCAGCAGCTTCTATGAGACTCGCAGAGGCGCAGCATCTAAGGAGCTGCACTTCCTGCTCATTATTCTGCAATTGGGAACAAGTGTTTGGGCTCCATCTTTGTATATTGCCTTGTGGTCTCTCTCCAATTTGTTGTTATTATGTTCCTGTTTTTTGGGGAGTGAGGTAAATTTTGTGGTTATCAAAGAAGATGAAGTTGCTTACAGCGAGCATCTGCTGACTCCAGTCATGGAGGTCTGCAGAGCCTTGACCTCGTGGCTCTATCACAGGCTGATTTCTGTCAGATTTATAGAAATATTTACAAAATCCACCTCTACAGCTTGCAGGAATATGAAGTATACTAACTGCATGCCAGTTGAATGGAAAGTAGGTTATGGCTTAAGATGGAAGATGCAAGAGGAGAACCAGCACACAGAAAGGGCAAGAAATCCAACAATGCCAGAGCAGCTGCTGAAGTATATTTTGTCAAGTCACCCAGCAATATGGAAGGCACACCCTTTGCAAACACTCTGATACTAAACGGATTGAGTCAACTGGAAATTTTATTAGAGCTGAGAGTATGGAAGTAAATATGTGCCATCAGAATTTGAATAAAAAATACCTCTGAAATTTGAATGTTGTATATTAGTGCTTACTTTTTCAGTATTAAAATAAATTCAGAATATATTTTTAACCTAAAACAAATTCAATGTCATTATTTGTACATTAAAAAAAAAAATTCAGTGTAATTTTTTTTACATGGTTGCAATTTTCAGTTATTAAAAAAAATTCACATTCCTATTTCAAAGTGATAAAATTTTCAATATACATATTTTTCACAGTTTAAATTTTCAGTGTTAAAAAATTCAGCATATAAAAAATTCAACTTTTCAAAATTCAAATGCAATATTTTCGTTGTCCTCCAATTCAACTTGCTCAAATTCACTGTCTCAAATTCAGCGTCTAAAAATTCGCTGTAAAAATGGCCAAGGTTACTTCAGGTCACAGACATTAGCAATGGATGTCCGATTCCAACATCCACCTAATCACGTGACACAACCGTCATATTGAAGAAGTACCAGTATCACCCAGGCTGGTGACCATGGAGGCAAACTCAAACCCAACGGTGAGTTTAATGCTTTCATATTTCTGTAGTATATTTTATTTTGCGCATGAAGTTTGATACATTATCTTAAAGCCTGATTTAAAACACTGGTTTGGGCCGTTGTTAATCTTACACCGTGTAGTGCCGGCATATTACTTCTTCCCCCCCCCCCCAAATTTCCCCCGTTTTATTTCAAAAAGAAATACCCCTTGCGCCAAGTCTAGAATCTTTAAAGAGAACTGATGGGTGGTGACTTTCTGGGTTGTTTGTATGTTGTCTTAGGTGAGACTGAGACAGGCAGTCGATGCCTACTGTGCTCTTCTCCCATTAAAATTGTAGAAACTATATCAAGCACAAATAAATCTACAATTTGGTAGGTAACCGGTATTTTGAATGATGTTGTAATGACAATAAATTTCTTAATTAATTCATAAATGAAGTCACCTAACAATACAGTAGCTGATCAGAGTGGGGTCGGAACTGTTCACAGCCCCTCTTTGAAGCACACAAGGCAGCCATATTAGCTTACTACATTAGCGGTAGCATCTCCTAAAAAATTACGACTTTACTAAGACTGCCTGGAAAAGTGGTATTTCTTTTTGAAATAAAACAGGGGAAATTGGGAGGGGGGGGGGGTGCTCGGAGGTAGCGAGAAGTAATATGCCGGCACTACACGGTGTAAGATTAACAACGGCCCAAACCAGTGTTTTAAATCAGGCTTTAAGATAATGTATCAAACTTCATGCGCAAAATAAAATATACTACAGAAATATGAAAGCATTAAACTCACCGCTGGGTTTTAGTTCGCCTCCATGGTCACCAGCCTGGGTGATACTGGTACTTCTTCAATATGACGGTTGTGTCACGTGATTAGGTGGATGTTGGAATCGGACATCCATTGCTAATGTCTGTGACCTGAAGTAACCTTGGCCATTTTTACAGCGAATTTTTAGACGCTGAATTTGAGACAGTGAATTTGAGCAAGTTGAATTGGAGGACAACGAAAATATTGCATTTGAATTTTGAAAAGTTGAATTTTTTATATGCTGAATTTTTTAACACTGAAAATTTAAACTGTGAAAAATATGTATATTGAAAATTTGATCACTTTGAAACAGGAATGTGAATTTTTTTAATAACTGAAAATTGCAACCATGTAAAAAAAATTACACAGAATTTTTTTTTTTATGTACAAATAATGACATTGAATTTTTTTTAGGTTAAAAATATATTCTGAATTTATTTTAATACTGAAAAAGTAAGCACTAATATACAACATTCAAATTTCAGAGGTATTTTTTATTCAAATTCTGATGGCACATATTTACTTCCATATGAGAGAAGCTAGAAATGAGCTAGCTAACTTTAGATAGAGTCAGAATTAGTGGATGTTACCTGATGGGCATCTGAGTAAGAAAATTACGTAGCGGTCATCTTATTTCTTGGTTGTCCTAGTACTGTAGGTTGCTTACTTGATTAGATACCAACAAAACATAAATAAACACAAAAATTAACTCCTTCAGACAATGTAGAGAAATTAACTGATAAAAGAATTTAGACTGGATTGGAAAATGTGTGTCAAGATGATGAAACTTTGCAGAATCTGTCAGAACTCAGTACTTTTGACCCAGAATTTTAGGCAGACAGACTAATGGAGTTTACAATAGCGAATCTAGCTGGATGATTTCCCATAGCACGCGGTGGGTGCTGCCCTGAGAGTTCCAGGAGCTGAACACTGTTCGGTATATACTGTATATATCCTATGCACCTTTTTCTTCCTTTGGCAATTTTTTCCTTTCTTTAGACTATTTGAAGTGATGCAACAAGTAAATTTCTCCACTGTGAGATCAATAAAGTCAATCAATCAATCAATCAATCAATCAATTAAGAAGGCTGCTGACTAGCTAACGAGCAGAAAAAGGCAGACCAGGGAAAGCAGGAGTTTCCAGAAGGCGAAGTCAAAGCCGGTGTCAATGACGTGAACAGAAGTCTATACCGGAATATCAGAGATATGATGAAATACCAAAGGACAATCCAAGTTGGGGTCAGGAGATTGATCCAGGGTCATAAGCAGGCAGAATCCAGCAGGAGTCAGAAGACAGGTCAGGCAAACAGATCAGAACTGGGGCAGGCAGGGTCAGGGGTCCAGGGGCAGAAACTAGTCAGGATCAATCAATAAGAACAACACGCAGGGTACGGTAGAGAACTCTCACCAACGGCTCGAATAATCTGGCACTGACGACTGGGGGCAATCAGCCTAAATAGAAGCTGGTGCAGGTGGATGAGATGAACAGTAATAAGAAACTGGGCGGGGCTAGGCAGGTGAATAGAATTAACTATTAAGCCAGTCATCTCTGCCAAGATTATGACAGAATCTAGTTACCCCACAAGATTAATATGCTTTAAATCATACTTTATATGATTTATAATATTTATATCCTCATCATTCATTTGATTTACTTATCGTCACCTTCTTAAAATAATCGCATAAGTCATTTTTCCAGGTTAGGGTTAGGGTTAGCCTAAGTCAGCCTAAGTCACATCTCTTGACATAGGCAAAAATCATAAATGGGTTTTACCACATGATTAATTCAACTGAGGGTTCTGGCCATTTCACCATAGGTGGCCAGCAGGGGGAGGACATGAGTTATGCAAAAAAGTCAATTTGGCCAAAAAATGACTTAGGCGATTATTTTAAGAAGGTGACGTTATAGTAATGTTTACTTGCCAGCTGATATTAATGTGTTCTAATCTGTAAACTTTTCAATGTGATTGTCTGCTTCTCTAAAGCAGTTTGATTTTGATAAAAGTCCAGCAATCTGGTATCGGGGTACAAAGGAGAGAATGTTAAAGCGAGTTACCGAGCAGATAAATTTGCCCTTTTTGCTTGAAGCTCAAGCCTATAAAGTGCCTATGTGGAAATAAACTACCGGTAAGTAAAAGTAACATCTTGCAGGGGTTCATTTACCATCATATTTTGTCCTCTTACACAATAGGTAAAAAGTTACACAAGCAGAAATACTAAGCAATTGATTTTAGGTTAGTCGATGATTGTTGGAAATGTGTTGAAAGCTATGTGGACTAAAAATAGAACCCTTCCATGACTGACAAAAATCAAGGAGAAGAACCAACATTTTACTCTGTCCAAAATGTGCCCTTGTATGCATTTTATAGTTTAAACAAAGAGCTCACACACAAAAAAGCAATTTTCTCACTTAAGATTGGTCTGAATGGAGGCCAAACATCAACACACGTTTTAATATGAAAAATTCCACTTTCTGGGGAATGACACCTTTAAAATGTTTATCATTGTAAGCATTTAACAAACTGTAAATATCAATATATATATATATATATATATATATATATATATATACTATATTGTTTATACATTTTTTTCAATTTTAATGATTCTTAGACATCTTTCCATCTTGTGTGTCTTTTTATGCTTAATTAAATTACACTGTTAGAGATGCATCTTTAGGGAATGATAAGTTCATCTTATCTCCATATTGATAATTGTATGATTGTTAAAGTTTTATGAGCTCATTTATTCCAATATTTAGAGGGTGAATAAGCCAAACAGCTTTTGCCCCTTCCTACATGTTCTGGGCTAAAAAATAAATAAATAAACAACCTTTGGCCCAAACAACCTTTGGCTGACCAAAAGCCCTCATTACTAATTCTCACATTTGTTCACATTACAACCTCTCTTAAGACCTAGGGTATCTTGTGAATACCCTTTACCTCACAAAAGGTAAAATCTAACAAATGTGTTAGAGTTACAGGAATGCTAATATTTTTTCTGAAAAAAAAAAAATGCCATTAACAGCTACCTTAATTCTTAGAAACATTATTCAATACAGGCCCTGAGGTTTGCTTGTTTTAACATATCTGCAATCGGTATAGATTAAAATGAATAAAAAGGCAAGTAGTCTATTTAGAACTTTGTCTGATATTCTAAAATATACTAAAAAAAACCCTGAATGCTTTACTCCAGTCCTCAGTATCCTCTATTGGCTCTCTCTCTCTGCAAACATTCAATAAAATATATGCCTATATATATATATTTAAAAAACAACTTAATCACAACTCCAAAATTGAAGGACCAGATGTACCTCTCTGGTAGCCTGGGCCTTCTGTGCAGGTGCATTATGACAGTAGAATGCCCTCCTAAATATCTCAGGGCTTTGCTCCATGTTTCAGGGCCTGAGAGGCTTTAAAAAAGGGCTAAACCCTTTATCTTAATCATTTCCAGTTTTAGTCTTTTTGACAGGTTGGATTAACTGAATAAGTAGCTTCTCATATATGATAATTTCATAATACCAACTTTTGTTGCCTTTCTCCAGAGTCCAAGCCTCAAGAAGGGGCTGTTTGCAGAACCAGTAATAGCACTGGTGTGAGACCTGACAAGTGATGCAATATTTAGCAGCCGAATCCCGCTAAGTTGACTCACAATGTCGGATTCAGACTCGGATGTCCTTTATTTAGCCTTCCTCCATCCTCTTTTCCACCTCCGTCACAAGTTCCAACTGTCCCCTTCTTCTCTCTGCTGCTGCCGTCGTCATTCCATGAGATGATTCCTCTGGTTTTACTGCATTGACGAGGCATCCCCAGCCGGTCTGGCAGAAGCCATGTTGAGCCTGGTTCTGACTTAGATTTCTTACCAAAGGGGAGTGTTTTCTCTCTCCTCTGCTGCTCCATGCTCGCTCAACGTGGAGGTTCATTTGAATGAACCTGTGTCTCTTTCCAGCTGCCATCCATCTCAATTCTATCTCCGTTTCTCCACCAGTTCCAGGCCCAGAGGGTTTTCATTCTCATTCTCATTCATCAGCTCATGCCTATATTCAAAGTGAATTTAATCGCTGATGTACCCGCTGAGGTATGAGCACCAAAGATTGGAATATTGTATCAGTAAAATTCTTCTAATTGCCTTCTTTGTTTGTGTAAATTTTCAGATTTGAAAAGCTCTTACCCTATTAAAAAGTGCATAGTGTAAAAAGGTAATCATTGCTAATTAGAGGCCCTAATTAGGTTAATCTAATCTCTAGAGAAGGTGACATAATGTGGAGTCATATCTATAGAGGGGTTCAGGGTCTAACACACAGGAAAAATTTACAGATAAGTTTTTTCTTGTACTACAACACTTGCCATATGGTCTTTAGAAAATCAAAGAAGATCACATTAATGTGAGAACTCTTATTTTTAACTTATTTATTAGCCTGTAAATCAATAGATTATCTGTAATACACAATATCCAGTCAAACTTCAAAGTTTTGTTTTATAATAAGTAGTAAAATACATAAAGCAACACACAGAAATAGATAAAATAGTAAAAATATAAGCTGCTTTAGATTCAAAGACTGATTTAAATGACTCTGACTACTCCTGGTTGAAACTGCTGAAAGGAATTTGTCCTTCCAGTTAGGCAAAATGTCTCTCAAAGGGTCCAAACATTGTCAAGTGCTGCATGCAGGGAAGCTTCAGCATATTTTATTTTTGTGAAGGAGGAACTTTATATTGCTGGGTTGCTCAGTAGAGATATTTTGGTTAAGCAAGCTTAGTCTAATATGTAGATTTTAGGTGATATCACATAATAGATGAGAGTGAAGCAGCGGAGAACCTGCAGTTTGTAAAATATAATTTTTTTTTGTGCTGTTTTGTTACCAACTCATCTCAACTCAGTTCTATACAGGTTATCTGCCTGTAGCGTGTGACCCTCTTTCCTTAACACTATGCAGCGTGGCAGCAAATCCTAAGAATTGTCATTTGGAATTTTCGTACTTTGGAAATAATGTGAAGTTTGGACATAGCAATGGAAAAATTCCTCAGAGGTGAAGAAGATCAAAATGCATCAATACTCTGAATAAAAAGTGACATTTTAGCAGAGAAAGATGAGCTAACGATTATTTTGTAAATAAATTGATCTGTTGATTATTTTTTAACTGATTCATAATCGGATAGGTAAAAGTTCCTTGAAAAACATTATTTCACAGAATTTAACCAGGTTAAACTAAAACCTTTTCCTCTAGAGGACTATTGGTGTCAAGATTCAGCAGGCAGCACTGTGCATTCTGCCTTCTCTGCTCTCTCAACAGGTGAGCTGAGTTGGTTAGTGGGCGTGGTACGAACCTGCAGCTCGTTCAGCTGTGTGCAGCTGCACTATAAGAACACCTTCCTGACAGCTGAGTGTAAACCTGTTTGGTACGCTTAGAGGCCTCTGTTTACTGGCAGCTTACCTTTTTCCAACATTAAATCCTTCTGTCCAATGTCTCCCAAGTCGTCTCAAGTTCTGTATTCCTCTTCCTGATGACCCAAGCCAAGTTCCTCGGTTCCGATAGCTCTGGATCCAAACTCTCGTGCCCACTTTGTGTTTCCAAGCTGGGCTGAGAGACCACACTGGACCTTCTGGTTCCTCCATCTGCCACCAGATCACCATCACCCCAGCATCGTTTGGATCCCCTCATCTCGGACTCTTCCTGCCCGCCCTCCAGCCGCTCAGTCACCTGTAACTATCTCGGAGCTCCTTTCCTCCACTCCATCCCAGCCGGTTTGGTCGCCGTGCTCGGCGGTAAGCGTTTGGTTTTTCCTTCATGTTTCCTCACACTTAGGGCCGGATCTATCAAAGGTTTGCGTGTATAAAAACGTGAGCTATTTCACTGCGCATGCAAAAAAATTTACAAACTGATCTATCAACAGCGTGCTAAAAGGATTTGGTCTTTAAAACGTGCTAAATAGCGCCTCTTATCCATTTAGTACTTTTTCTGCAATGAATATGCAATATGGGGCGTTTACACGCAAAAGTGCGTCTTGTGGGAGGAGAACATGTAAATATATTAATTTAGCACTCGCAAAGTGATTTATCAAACCTGAACGGTATCTGACTCTATATTTAACGTGTTTCAAAAGAAGGTGCAAATGGTCTGTATGCGTAATTGCGCACACATGGCAGCGGTTATTGTCGCAAGAAGGAGACATCGAAATGAAGCAAGGAGACGCAGAGAACGCATTTTTTCACTCCGTGTGAATATTTTTAGAATGAACGAGGAAACGATCATCAAAACATATCGTTTATCCAGCATTGCCATTTTGGAGCTGTTGGGGGAACTCTGAATGGATTTCGAGCCAGCCACAAGGAGGACCCACGCAATACCAAATTCAAAAAACTCCTTGCAACATTGCACTTTTTTGCATCTGGGTCATTCCAGCATACGGTTGCGTTTTATTTTTTTTTTGGAGGGGATGGGGGTGTCACTGTAAGATTTAAATTTCTTAATGCACTAGTTTGTACAAACTACAAACTACTTTGCCGCAAACCACAAAACGCGCAAAACCATCATTTAAATAGGGTGTCTCCAATAGTTTTGCACCTGCCACCAGTTACGCAATCACTCTTGTTAAATCACCCGCAAACCATGGTTCTCATCTTTGGTTTTTATGAATGAAAGGGGTCTTTTGGCTTCTTGAACCATGATTTTTAACATATACTATATTTAAAACTGAGCGGGACTGCAGAACTAAAACTCATGGTGAGTGTTTCTTTTTCTATTCTGTTTTTTTTTCTGCCATGAAATCTCTTAAAAGGCTTCAGTCAAATCTCTCTGCATCTCATGATGGATGTTAATTATAGCAACTGATGAGGGATGAAGAGCTCCGAAGGGAATAATCAGGAGAGAGAAACCACTGGGAGAGATTAATGATCCTTACACCACTCCTTTTGGTGCTCCTGGTAAAGATGTGTAAAGGCTTAAAATAATTGAAGATTTAGCAGTATCATCTCGCTCTCAGATATCTATAAAAATACACCTTTTGGTTGGAGAATAGTGACTCATTGGGGAAGGGTAACAAAATAATGATAATTTCATGAAAAATAACCAATGAGAAATGCATTCACACCTATAAAGAACCTATAATATATATATATATATATATATATATATATATATATATATATATATATATATATATATATATATATATATATATATATATATATAACTGTTTTCTCACCCCTCGTGGGGTGGTATGTGTCATCCTCAAGCTCGGGTCCTCTACCAGAGGCCTGGGAGTTTGAGGGTTCTGCGCAGTATCTTAGCTGTTCCTAGGACTGCGCTCTTCTGGACAGAGACCTCTGATGTTTTACCTGGAATCTGCTGTAGATAACTCTCCGAGTTTGGGGGTCACAGCCCCCAGTGCTCCAATTACCACTGGCACCACTGCTGCTCTTACTTTCCACATCTTTTCTAGCTCCTCTTTCAGCCCTTGGTATTTCTCAAGCTACTCATGTTCTTTCTTCTCGATTTGGCTGTCGCTTGGGATTGCCACATCTATTACTACTCCCTTCTTCTGCTGTTTGTCGATCAACACAATGTCTGGTTGGTTAGCCATCACCTGTTTGTCAGTCTGGATCTTGAAGTCCCATAGGATCTTAGCTCGGTCATTCTCAACTACCTTAGGAGGTGTCTTCCATTTTGATCTTGGGACTTCCAGCCCATACTCATGGCAGATGTTCCTGTACACTATGACAGCTACCTGGTTGTGGCGTTCCATGTATGCACTTCCTGTCTGCATTTTACACCCTGCTGTTATGTTTTGTACTGTTTCAGAGGCATCTTTTCACAGTCTGCATCGGGGGTCCTGTCTGGTGTGGTAGACCCCAGCCTCTATTGATCTTGTACTGAGTGCCTGTTCTTGTGCTGCCATGATTAGTGCCTCTGTGCTGTCCTTCAGTCCATCCTTTTCCAGCCACTGGTAGGATTTTGTGATATCAGCCACTTCTTCTATTTGTCTGTGGTACACGCCGTGCAGCGGCTTGTCCCTCCATGATGGTTCTCCTTCCTCTTTCTTGTCCTCACTTTCGGTTTTCTCCTGCCTGAGGTGTTCGCCAAGCCATTTGTCTTTGGGGGCCATCTTCCTGATGTATTCCTGGATCTTAATTGTTTCATCCTGGACAGTGGTCTTGACACTCACTAGCCCTCGGCCTCCCTCGCTACGCTTGGTATACAGTCTCAGAGTGCTGGATTTGGGGTGGAACCCTCCATGCATTGTAAGGAGCTTTCTTGTCTTGATGTCAGTAGCCTCTATCTCCTCTTTTGGCCAGTTTATTATACCAGCGGGGTATCTGATGACTGGCAGGGCATATATGTTGATGGATTGGATCTTGTTTTTCCCATTCAGCTGACTTTTCAGGACCTGCCTTACTCTTTGTAGGTATTTAGCTGTGGCAGTCTTTCTTGCTATCTCCTCGTGGTTTCCATTAGCCTGTGGCACCCCAAGGTATTTGTAGCTGTCCTTAACATCTGTAATGTGGCCTTCTGGTAGTCCAACCCCCTCGGTTCTGATCATCTTCCCTCTCTTTGAGACCATGCGACTGCACTTCCAGTCCGAATGACATCCCAATGTCGTTGCTGTAGATCCTGGTAGTGTGGATCAGTGAGTCGATGTCTCGCTCACTCCTGGCATACAGCTTGATGTCATCCATGTAGAGGAGGTGACTGATGATTGTTCCGCTTCTGATTTGGTATCCGTAGCCAGTCTTTGTGATGATCTGGCTGAGGGGGTTCAGGCCTATGCAGAAAAGCAGCGGGGATAGTGCATCGCCCTGGTATATGCCGCACTTGATGGTGACTTGTGCTATTGGCTTTGCATTGGCTTCCAGACTTGTTTTCCACAGCTTCATTGAGTTCGTGATGAAGGCTATTAGAGTCCTGTTGATGTTGTACATTTCCAAGCATTCCAGTATCCATGTATGTGGCATTGAGTTGTAGGCTTTCTTATAGTCAATCCAGGCAGTGCACAGATTTGTCTGCCTGGTCTCACAGTCTCGAGTGACTGCTCTATCCACTAGTAGCTGGTGCTTGGCTCCTCTGGTGTTACTGCCTATTCCCTTCTGGGAAGGGTGCATGTATTGAGCCATGTGCCTATTCATCTTAGCCCCTATGATGCCTGACAGGAGCTTCCATGTTGTACATAGGCAAGTTATTGGCTGGTAGTTGGATGGGATTGTTCCCTTCTGGGGATCCTTCATGATCAGGGTTGTCCGTCCTTGGGTTAACTATTCTGGGTGGGTCCCAACCATCAGCAGTTGTTTCATTTGTGCTGTGAGGCATGCATGAAGTGCGGTTAGTTTTTTCAGCCAGTAGGTGTGGATCATGTCAGGGCCTGGTGCTGTCCAGCTCTTCATACCTGCCCCTCTTTCTTGGACATCTGTCGTTGTAATGGTTACTGGTTCTTGTTCTGGGAGATTGCTGTGTTCTGTTCTTAGATCTTCTAGCCACTGAGCATTGGTGTTGTGGGATGTCTCCTTCTCCCATATGTTTCTCCAGTACTGTTCAGTCTCAGCCCTGTGTGGATCTGATCTTGAATTACCCTGCAACTGTGAGTACACTTTGGTTGGGTTGGTGGAGAACACCTGGTTTATTCTCCTGGCTTCTGCTTCTACCTTGTATCTCTTTAGGCGGGTGGCCAGGGCGGCGAGTCTTTGTTTGGCAGTTTCTAGAGCCTCAAGGATCGACACCTATTTGTACTTAGGTAACCTCTTCCCTACACCTTTTTGCAGGTTTTAGATCTGACTAACCTCTCTTCGTGTTGTCTAGATCTTAGCTTCCAGCCTTCTCCTCCATGGGGGCTCTGCTTTGTGGCCTGTGGTGTTTATCTTATAGCCAAGCATCTCTTGGATCACTGTAGCTGTGGCGTAGGTCAGCTCGTTGGTCTCAGTTATGTCTTTAGTAGGGATAGTACGTATTTACATCTTCTAGAAGACTTTCAGAGGGTACTCTGTCACTTAGCCTTGGCAGTCTTGGTTGTCGTACTAGGGGATCCAGTTTGGTTATGATCTGCTGTCGTAGGTCAGCCGCCCTTACATTCAGTGGGCTTGTTGTTCTTGGGGCTGGGGACTCAATCTCTGTGTGTTGGGATGATGATATCTACCTACTGACCTGTTGACCTGACTCCCCCTTGCCGCAGCATGTCAGTTGTACCTCATCAATTTCTAGGTGTGATATGAGCTGGCGTTTGCGGATGTTAGAACACTGAGTTAGTAGTTGTTTCTTTGTCAATGTCGATGATGGTTGTTGGAGCTGCCATAATTCCCATAGTCTCTGCATGTAACCTCTCTCACTGTGGAGACTTGTATAGTAGCATTTCATCAGTTCCAAGTTTTCTGCTCTAGTCCATCTATGTCTTGTTCCAGTAGCCAATTTGTCATCTAGTTGCCCTGGTTCCCTAGCAACTGACGCGGACCTTGTTAACCTGGGCGACGTCAGAGGTGGTATGGCTCTTGTATTTGAAGCTTCACTCATGAGGTAGGCCACTAAGCACAAAGGACCTTGCCTAAGGGTCCACCTGGATGTCCATGCCGGGAATCGAACCCACGGTCACCTGTACCGGAGTCGTCGGTGTTACATATATATATATATATATATATATATATATATATATATATATATATTGTAAAGGAAGAAAATATTCTAACATAGTTAACTTTGGAAAAAGATTGGCTTCTGATTCTTCCCTTCCCCAGGTCCACTCGGCGAGCTGCGTTTGGTAATAAAACCAACATTGCGTGTTGACGTCACAGAATTACAGAGTTTAATCCAATATAAGACAATGCATACACTTTAGAAATAAGACAATGCACAAACCTACACCAGAAACTGCAGAACAACAGAGACATACATTCCATTACCTGACATAGGAGGAAAGAAAGCAAAGAGTACAGAGACATCTTTGGAGAGTTGCAAGGGCAAATCTGATCTTTTTTTTCTATTTAGAAAGCTTTATCCTCTTGTATCTAATCCATTCAAAAAGGGGCTGGCCCTCGGTCCTCCAACCAAACGCCATCTCTGACACTGCTAGGGCTTCCCCTTATTTACTGCAAACATCTGGGGTCATTTGCTTCTTTGTTTTAACAAGAAAAGGCGGAAAGCTTGTCCTGGCATCTAGAATTCTTAGGGTCATAAAACACAAGATAAGCTCTCACAGACAGCTTGTGGAATGCGGGGGGCCTCACCATAAATTTTCAGGAACAAACTTAAATTTAGTAATCTGGTTCAAGGAAAGGTTATCTTCACAAACTTGTTCAAAATAAGAAATATGAGAAAAGGAGAGTATACAACATACCTTTTACACATGCCATAAGATTAACTGTATTAAAGTCTAAAAATAATCATTTTTCTTTAACAATATATATATGTATTTGCCATTTTTGTAATAAATAAATAGACTAATATGATACGTTCTATTTTCTTAGTTATATATCTTTATATGAAAATTTGTAGATTCTTTTTCTTTAATGAAATCCATGTATCATTTGTTCATTCAATTTCAAAATGAAAACCAAAAATTTAAAATTCAAAAAATTAACTAGTTTCCTCAGAATTTGTTTTCAAAACCAAAATACAAAAAGGTTAACGGCCCATCCTCCAGTATCTGATTTTGTGAACAAAAGTTTTTACATTTCTGATCTCAAGTATGAATGACTCTGCATGGATGAATGAATGAATGAATGAATGAATGACTAGCTTATGCTTGCCCAGAATTGCATCCCCTGTCACTGGAACGCATAATGCTCTAATTTGTCACATTTTAATGAGAAAATAGGTTGTAATTTGACTGAAGTTGCCAGTGTTCATTTCGTCAGCTTTTTAAAATTTAGTCTTAGTCACAATGACAAAAATCCATTTTAGTCTTAGTCATATTTAGTCATTGCCTTCCCGATTTAGTTTTAGTCTTAGTCTAAATGAAGAAAATCAATTTTAGTCTTAGTCCAGTTTTAGTCAACACTGTAAATAATAGAACTTCTCCACACACTGCTTTTTTAAATATATATATATCACACTGTGCAGAATAAAACTTCACCACACACTGCTTCTCTTTTTCTCTATTTTATTTATATAACACTGTGCAGAATAGAACTTCACACACCGATTCTCTTTTTAACATATATCACACTGTAAACATTAAACCTTTTGTCAGCTTGTTTCATCATATCCATTAAGTCTTCATCCTCAATGGTCCCTGCAGTGAGGCCAGAACACCCAATCCACTTTGCCATTGAGTTCTCCAGGGCTTTCTGCTCTTTGGCATCAGGGGTGGGGGTGCATCTCTGCAACAGACTTTCCTTCCTACCCCAACCTCTGATTTGGCTGTGGTGTCACTGTGTCAGGTATCTAGTTGGGAGGAAGAAATTTAAACAATTAATATCCAGTTTATCAGTAGAACATCTTTCTTCTATGACGGAGAGACAGACAGACACAGGCACAGGAAGGCACACACACATACAGCCAGATGCATGCGCGCCCGCGCACACACATATACCTTCACATGCATGCACCAATGCACACACTAACATACCGGTTCCCGCTACTACAGGCCCACCCATTCCTTACCGTCTTCCATATGTCAGCTGTTGGCTCCTCAGATGTTGCTTGATTTTCGCTGTGTTCTTCCCTGCCAATTTGAAGCTGCAGACTGTTTGGTGGCATCCTTCCTCCGGTGTTTTCCTTTGTGTTGTAAATGAAATGGCTCCATAAATGCAGGCATTGTTTAACAAACTGCATACGGGTATCCGCAATGACTGCGAAGTTGAGCTATGAGTATAAGCCTTCTGCTACTACCGACTGAGCGGCACGAAGCACTGTGGGACAGGCGCCTTGTAGGGACAAACGGCGCAACAACGCGTAATCTTCTATGACGCTCAAGAAACACTTAACAATTACAAATTAATCATAAACAATTACATTACATTTCTTAATGTCCATTCGTCAATGGATCCTAAATTTCGTCAGTCGTAGTATCGTTGACAAAAATCAGTTTTTGTTTTCGTCATATTTTAATTTTCTGGAATCTATTTTTTTTTGTTATCGTCTCGTCATAGTCACGGGAAAAAGGGGCTTTCATGGTTGATGAAATTAACACTGGAAGTTGCAACTAAACATGTTTGTAAAAATATTTGTGAAAATGGGTGAGGGATGCAAATAGCATGTTTCATATCCATGTTGCCAAAATCTGCATTGCTTGCTTAGTTTGAAAAAAAAAAAAGAAGAGTTTTAAAGAATGCAGCTTTTCCAGCAGATAATGGTAGGAGATTCATGTTAGTAGGGGAATATTTGTGAAAATAGACAGAGTTGCAGTTATCAGCAGTTTTCACAATCTAAATTATTCAATAACCACTTCTGTGATTATTAGCATCTCCAACCGCAACAGGGCTTAGTGTTACTTAAAGATTCACATATTCTCACTCTATAACTGCCTTCTGTCTAGCAGCATTGGTACCTGTGCCCTTCTTCCTCTTTCATTGTCAATTCTGCACATTTTGTGTTGTGGTCAACATCCAATGCTTGACAAGGTTGTCGAGATGAAGCAACTTCATGTTTTCCCACAAACATCACAGGTCACCTTTTGGCTCTTTTTGAAGTTAAGACAACTGATAGACATTGTTTATGATGTGACACTGTATGCGTGAGCAGTGCACCATGCTGTGCTTGGCACTATGTCCTGATGCATTACGAAGAAAAAGTAGCTTGCATCAAACGTGTGCATTTTCTTTTTAATATGCATTACCTAATATGAGTGTGGTATCAAAAGTATAGAAATCTGGATTTGAGAATCAATGTTAGTACCTAAGGTTCTGGTATTTGAAGTATTTATAATTTAGTATTGATCTGATATATAGTGATTGAGGGATTTAAGGGTTGGGGCAAACGTTCGGACACAGCCACTGTCTTCAGTGAGAAGCACTGCTGCGAGACCCTCCCACTTTTCTGATCCACTGCTGGCAGGCTTTGTGGCCTCTGTACTCCATTGCCGTGTGTCTTGTGGCACCGTCACGCTGGGTTAGTGTTGATGATGTCACCAGTACGACAGAAATCAGGGAAATTAAAACAATGGAGAGCAACATGGGAGGAAGCCAAGGCGTAGTAAATGTGCTTTATTGTTTTGCTCTTGTATCTGTCTAAATTTCGCTTACCAGCACTGCGCAAACAGAGTTGTTTTGGCTGCTTAGATCAGACCCGACTGGTGTGGTGTGTGCGCTCAACGGCATCACAAAGGTCGACCCGGGTCTGATGTTCCCACTGTTTGCAAATTGGAGCTGAGCTGTTTGAAGGCAATTTTAAATAGTGGCAGTGGGAACAGCCCACAGACCGGCCTCCGGTCCATCTCTAACTCGTTTGACCCAGTCAGTGGGCTAATTGTTAATCATTTTCTATCTTTAAAAAATTTGTAATTGATTTTTTTCACACAATAATATAAAACTTTGTCAAGATGAAATTCTGGTTAAAGATGAGTAGGACTTGACTTAGGCTTACAGAGAGAATGTGATCATAATTTTGGCAAAAGCGTTTTAGCTGTGTAACTTTTTTTGCCTCACTGTATCTTCATAAACAGATGAAAGTGAATCAATGGAGAAAGAAAAACCTTGGAGCGTTGGAATAAACTTCCCAATTTAGAACATACGTGCCAGCTCTGTGTTCCTTAATAATGTAGAACAGCAAATTGGATTTTTCTTGACTTTCACATAATTAGAAGGTTGAGAAGGGAAAGGAGAGCCATATGGTACGATTAATAATTAATGTTCTTTTGATAGAGGTGGCCCTCATCTGATACCGTCATGTGCACAGAGAAATGAACCCATCCCTGGATCACTTTGGGCTTGAACCTCCTTGAAGTTCTGTTCCGTAAGGCCTTCCTTATGACCAACAGTGTTAACTGTTTGGATTAGTTCTGTTTGCTTCTGCAGGTCTTAACCGAGACATTAATCCTGAAACACAACATCTGTTTGATTGATGCCATCACATACGAAGCCTACTGAGACCAGTGAGTGCTTTATGCTGCATAAAAAGTGTAAGTGCCATCCATCAAACAGCTCACTAATTTCCCACCGGATGTAATAAGGCCAATTTTATGAACGTAACAGCTTTTCCGTCTCATTTTCTTTCACTGTCTTCTCTTCAATCTCCATTGTCAGTTTTTTTCTCCTTTCACCAGCTCATACTGTGGGATGGACCAACATTTATCTAAGGCATAACAGTCAGAGCAAAAGGTCTAAAGTGTGTTTTGAGTCCTTTTAGGTGATAAAGTTGTATTAATCCTTTTCTGAAATGCAAGTTTATGAAGTCACTGCCGGACTAAGCTGGAAATTGTTAAAAGCTATACCTTTTAATCTGCTTTCTTGGCCTATGTTTTAGGATACACAGAAACACAAAGCAATCAAGACAAGATAGATAGATCACATGTTTGTGTTAGCCTGTAGATCAGATAAGATGAAAAAAGTTCAACACCATTTCTAAACAAAGAATAAACCTATAATGTGTATAAATGTGTGTCATAAAGAGGTATTATGAAAGTAATGAGGCATGTAAAGAAACGATTTAGCTTATTGATAACAGGAAACTGTCAATGAAGGGTTCCTATTGTAAAATGAAAAACGGTGATGCTTCTCCATAGCAAGAAGGAAGAAGAAAGGATATTATGATGGGAACGCTGGTGTGATAAGTTGAAACATATGTCTGGGGTTCTTGTATGTGAGTCTTTTGCTTCTAAATAAAACGGACATTAAATCTAAATAAACATTGCCATTTCACGTCAGCTAGGATTAAAACATTTATAAATTTTTGTAAGACAATAAGCGAGAGAGTTTCTCTTTTTTCCAAGTTCCAGAAGTTTTCACACATATTCACAGTATTTGATAAAACTAACTTACTAGCAGATTTTCTGAGATTTACTTGACATATTTCCAAATGTTATTGTTGATCAACTGCATCAATCAGTCCTATCATAAAATTCAATCAACTCACTTCCGCCTTCCCTCCAAATGTATTTATAATCAATACTGGCCACAATTTTGAGGGTATTTGTCTATTGGTTCATTTGAAAACGTTTTATGAATTTTTTGTGTGGCCTATTGTCTTCTCTAAGCCCTAGATTGAGGAAGATGTTTTGTGTGTTGTATGAGAATGTAGTGTATATAAATTTGTAAATCTGAATTCATTAATACAAAAAAAATCTCTAAAAGATTCTACATTTATTGTGTTGGCATTTAGCAAACAGCTTTCATAAACCTGACTAACCTTATATACTGTAACTTCCCATACGTGAAATACCTACAGCAATTAAGTTAGTTAAACAATGCAGATTTACACTGGCCAGAACTTGGAATCCTATTTTAAAGGGTGAAAAATACTTTGTTAAATAAAACTATGAATTGTTTGATCAAAATAATGAAGTGTAAGATCTACTAATATAATTTTCCCAACTGTATCCTTCTGCCATAAACACCTTTGTTTATAGATACTGGAGCTTGGCTTGTTTTTCAGTGTAGTCCTGTTTCTCTGACTGTGACTAACTGGATGTGCTCTCTTTCATCCACTGACATGGGAGCTGGTTTGGGTCTCCTCGGCCTGCCTGTTTCTTTCTTGGATGGGGCTGCCTGTAGAGCTAGTAAACAGTTACCTTCTCTATGTCTGCTTCTTTCTGTATGTCTACTTCTGTCTCCTTGAACCCCAGTCGGCCTCAGCGGATCGTGTGTTTCACACTAAGCCTAGTTCTGTTGCATGGTGTTCATTTTAAAAGTAGTGTTGTACTGATACCGATATCAGGAATGGGCGGGGCTCTGATGCAGCACTAAAATGGTGGAATTGGTATCAGCGAGTACCAAAAAATACACTCATCGGCCACTTTATTAGGTACACCTGTCCAACTGTTCGTTAACACTTAATTTCTAAGCAGCCAATCACATGGCGGCAACTCAGTGCATTTAGGCATGTAGAAAAGGTCAAGACAATCTCCTGCAGTCCAAACCGAGCATCAGTATGGGGAAGAAAGGTGATTTGAGTGACTTTGAATGTGGCATGATTGTTGGTGCCAGAAGGGCTGGTCTGAGTATTTCAGAAACTGCTGATCTACTGGGATTTTCATGCACAACCATCTCTAGGGTTTACAGAGAATGATCCGAAAAAGAAAAAACATCCAGTGAGCGGCAGTTCTTTCGGCGGAAATGCCTTGTTGATGCCAGAGGTCAGATGAGAATGGCCAGACTGGTTCGAGCTGTTAGAAGGGCAACAGTGACTCAAATAACCACCCGTTACAACCAAGGTGGGCAGAAGAGCATCTCTGAACGCACAGTACGTCAAACTTTGAGGCAGATGGGCTACAGCAGCAGAAGACCACACCGGGTGCCACTCCTTTCAGCTAAGAACAGGAAACTGAGGCTACAATTTGCACAAGCTCATCGAAATTGGACAATAGAAGATTGGAAAAACGTTGCCTGGTCTGATGAGTCTCGATTTCTGCTGCAACATTCGGATGGTAGGGTCAGAATTTGGCGTCTACAACATGAAAGCATGGATCCATCCTGCCTTGTATCAACGGTTCAGGCTGGTGGTGGTGGTGTCATGGTGTGGGGAATATTTTCTTGGCACTCTTTGGGCCACAGCCTACCTGAGTATTGTTGCTGACCATGTCCATCCCTTTATGACCACAATGTACCCAACTTCTGATGGCTACTTTCAGCAGAATAATGCGCCATGTCATAAAGCTGGAATCATCTCAGACTGGTTTCTTGAACATGACAATGAGTTCACTGTACTCAAATGGCCTCCACAGTCACCAGATCTCAATCCAATAGAGCATCTTTGGGATGTGGTGGAACGGAAGATTCGCATCATGGATGTGCAGCCGACAAATCTGCGGCAACTGTGTGATGTCATCATGTCAATATGGACCAAACTCCCTGAGGAATGCTTCCAGCACCTTGTTGAATCTATGCCACGAAGAATTGAGGCAGTTCTGAAGGCAAAAGGGGGTCCAACCCGTTACTAGCATGGGGTACCTAATAAAGTGGCCGGTGAGTGTAGAGCACTGATACCTTTTTGAGAGCCAAAAGTTTATTCAACTATTGTCACCTGTTCCAGGTAGTCAATAAAATGTTCTACTGGATTCACTCTTTATTAGTCTTTTTCCTACTTTACAAAAGTAGGCAGCAGCTTGACAAGGCCATGATGGTAATTATTTTACATTCAAGTGTATGCAGTTCTTCATATATACAACCACACATCAATTTCAAACAGATGGCATCAGTATCAGCCATTACTGCACAGCCAGGTATCGGGTATTGGTATCAGGGTAAAAAAAATGGCATTAACGCAATACTAGTTAAAGGGGAGTTTTCCTCTCCTCTCTCTTTACAAGCATGCTTCGCGTTATGGATTGCTGTAGAGTCAGTGAAAAAAAGTTGTTTATTTTGTAATGAGTGAATATATACATTTTTTCCTGTTGTGCTATAACATAGATATATTGGATGCTGCTGTCCATCTGTCAGAAATGGACAAAAACATCCCACAGTTTGATCTCTTTCTGCTTTGTTCCTTCAGCCCAGTCTTTTTACAGCATCAGTAAATAATTCACACAAAGTGGGACAGATAGAAAAGCAAAAGAGGCTTAAAATGAGCTCAAGCTGAGAGACAAAGAAGACAGGTGGATTTTGCGGTTTAGCTAGCAATGCTTTTTAAACCGAGCAAGACCATCAGGTCACATCCTAAGCATAGGGCAGGCAAAGTTAAGGAATCAATAACTCTGTAATTTTGCCCTCTCAGTTCAGTATATGTATAGAATAGACAAAAAAAATGTAAAACACTTGTTAAAGAAATTAGAATCATTAACATCACAGAAAGTTTTGTAAGTTTAACTGAAAAAAAATATTTGATGAAGAAATATCTGTTTGATGCGTAGGCTGACAGCTAAGTTCTTCAGTGGCGAAACATTTATAAGCCTCTAGCCTATTTCACTGAATTTACTTTGGGTCAAAAGTTTCCACGCATTTTCTGCAGAAGTGACATCACATACGTCAATTTTAAATGGTCCAATCATGCAATCAATCGAAGCATAATATTCAATGTGTATTTTATAGATATTCAGAAGTCAGCAGAATTCAGCTCAATTCAAACAAAATTGCAACTAAAGTAAAAAAAAAAAAAAAAGAAGAAAAATACCCTTTTAAGTACAAGCACATGCTACAAGAATGAAGAATAAGCAGAAGAATGCTGCAGTTCTTCTTTGGCCACGTCTGGCAGTATCTTTAGAAAACTGTCATGAATCCTCAAAGTCTTTAGATGTGGGAATGCAGGGGAAACATGATGTTTTTATTGCCAAAGTTTTGATTTAAAATTTTGCAACTTGGAGTATATTATAGACCCTTGCAAGACAGATTCCAGAGAGTCCAGCTTTGTTAAACCCCTCTGGTGTGACGAGGCTTGTGTTAGATGATGATGTGTTTCAATGATTTTCTGATTATATCTGAGTATCTTGGAATTCAGTCTGTCTCCTTCAAATACCTTGATCAGACCCAAATCTCTCCAACCATTTTACTGTACTGTCTCCCATCTCTAACTCTGTGCAACAATACCCAGTCAGAAAAAACCCTGTATCTCGTCTTGATTGCTACTGGGCTTTTGGTTAAGGCTGTTTCTTCTTTTTTTGTTTTTTGAATTCTGTGTTTGAGCTTAATTATTTAAAGTTTATCCACTCTCTGAAATCCTTTCTGAATTTAGGCCCTTCATCTGCCAGTGAAAACCAGGCAGGGAAAAAATACCTTGAGACAAACTTTCAACAAAAGAAGGAAGAGAGTTCAAACACCCACCGAGAGAAACAGATTTAATAAATCTAAACCAAAAAAGCTGAAGAAATCTTTCTTCATCTTCAATTTTGCTCTGGTTGAAACCCTGCAGCTCAGAGACATTTTGAAAGTCTTTTCTATATTTAAAATAATGCCAGTTGTATCACTCTCAGATTATCAGTACAGCCAGTCTTTGATTACTCAAAGATACTTTAAAGTTTCCTCAACACAGAGCCTCGTCCGCTGAAGGCCTTCTTAGAAGCACACGAAGGAGAACCACTGAATCTTTCATACATCAACACATATCTTGACAATCTACAGTTTCATAAAGCACAAGCCAGCCTACTTTTCTCATCAGAACGCTCAATACTCTGAAACTTTAAGGTTTTTTAAGTTTCTGTTACTTGTAGGATGAAAGAGAAACACATCCGCTGAGGCACATCAGCATGAGGTTGATTTTTTTTTTTTTTTACTAAAAGTGGGCAGAACAAACACAAGAACATCCCCTCTGAAATAAAAGTGAAGGTCACATAGATGATTTTTATAAGCTATTAAGATTTTATGGCTGATAGAAGACTTCCTCGGAGATTACAGAGGATTCCAGCGGGACCTTTTGGAGCCGACTGATTGCTATCTCGGCCTCGGAGCGCTCAGAGCTTCAATTACGTCTGTGCTGGGATCAAATAAAGTTTACACTTCATTTTAACTTTGCTGCAGAGTTGGACGTTGGCCAGAAAAAAAAAGAGGCTGATGAGCTGGAGGAGCAGGAAGCCAAATACGATGAAATGCTCATTGATGACATGTATGCCTTTAACCTCAGTCATCCACAGGTCGCTTGGTTTTACCTTATGAGGACTTAAGCTCTAAAAGCTTGGATACCCAAGGTCACAGTGTTAATGTCAGTTGCCATTGGTCTATTTCTCTGGGTTTGTTAAATGACTTTGCCGCCATATGAACTGATATGTTGGCACCGAAAATTCAGGAATGAGATCAATTTTATTATTCCGATAGATGCTTAATTTTTTCAATGACATAAAAGTCAAAATGAACATGAGAGTTACAGTGATTTAGTGCTTTTTGATATTAGAGTTAAATGTGAAATGTACGGTGGCCGGGAGGTGCAAACCAACATTACAAGTTAGTACCAACCCTTTCCGGTTGAATTCCTGAAATCATAATTTGTTTTGGAACTTGTAAAAATGTTTCGAATGTTTTTTATTTGTTTTCTTAAAATGCTATTTGTTTTGAATTTTTAAAAGTTTTTGTTTATTTTTTTTATTTTAAATGTAAATTTGTTTTCTGAACTGATAATTTGTTTTGGAACTTGTAAAAAAGTTTTTTTATGTAAATTTTCTTCCGAAATTATCATTTGTTTTGGAACTTTGTATTTTGGATTTTTGTAATGTTGGTTTGCACCTCCAGGCCACCGTAGAAATGCATAGAAAAACAGAGAACTCACCTATAGGAAAATTAATATTTTTTGCATATTTCTGAAACAAATTTTTGCAAACAGCATCAAATTAACAAAGCTTGTCCTTTGGACAGTTTTCTTGGAGTTTGGTACTATTGACCTAATCCAGTGCTTAAAGCTTTAGTGAAATTGGCATCAGGAAATTGCCATGATGTTTATGGTCTGTTCCTGTCTGGCTTTGACACCCTGATGGAGAGAAATATCTCATGGGCTGCTGCCATCAACACCTTGAATTATAGGTGATAGCGCTGGGCCTGATTTTTAGTGTTTAGTCTTATATCTCTCTTCGACACAGGTATTGCCTAAGCTTTTACTATGATTAACTTTTTGTGCTCTCTTTGATCCACTGGCATGATAACTGCCTCAGAGCCAGAGCCTCCTATGGAGCTAGTTTACGGTTACCTCTTATAACATAGAAAGTATCCATAGATCACTTTGTCTGTGTTACTTTTCTATATCTGCTCCTCTCTCCTTTAATCCCCTCAGCTCACTCTTCATCTGGCTCGGCTAGGGGTTTCTTTCTGTAAAAGGTAGTTTTTCCTCTCCACTCTTGCTGCATGCATTCTCATTGTGAGGGATTGCTGTAGAGTCTACAAAATGCAAGCCAATATCACCTGTTGCTACATGCTCATTGAGGAGTAGCATGTCGTGCAGAGTCAACAACTCAATGCAGTTAGTTGGTTTTCCTTAGAAAATAAAAACATTTTTGTATTATCTGATAGAATTGTCTTTGATGACGTGTGTTGAAAAGTACTGCTATATGAATAAAATTAATAAATTTTAAATAAATATTCGTCTGGCCAAGCTAACTTATATATTAGTAAATTGTTTATATTAATATAAATACATCACTGTTTAAACATTGATCAGTTATTAAAGCTATTAAATCAATCAACAATTTTATTTGGTTTTTTGAACCCGATGAATTATTTAAATTTAAATTAAATTACTTGGTAGCTTTGACCTACAGTAAATAGACTTAAAACTAAAGAGGCTAGAGCAGAAAAATCACAAGCTACCTGGACAACATTGTTGTGGACAGCAGGTAGATGCAAAAACAGATCTAATACTCCCTCTTATTAGGTAAGTTCATCAGATTTGATCAGTCACATAGCTTCTTTATTTTTTTTCCGACTCATTTAAGCTTGGAAAGTGTTTTTATCTGCCCATCTAAAGTGAGCAACTGTTTTATCAGAGGCAGACCATGGATGCATAACTCTAGTATTTAGGAATAATGTGAAGGGTTCGGCTTTTCAGATGCCCTCTCCCCCTCTGCCCTTTCAATCTAAGTGGTTTGAGCATCTAAAGATGTAATCAGAATGTTTTTTTAAGGAGTTGTTGTTGTCTGCTACTGAGAGGAGGTGTGGGTAGATCCATTTATCCCTCACTATTAGCTGGAAACACTTTAGAGGTACCTGAATAAGCTGGAGGAGGAATCCAAGAGGATGGAACTCTGGGTATTTCTAATCAATAACACTAAGACTTAGGTTAGATCAATAGTAGAAGATTGATGGATGGACTAATAATAAATCACTGGTTCTTCAGACTTAGACCTGAGGTATTATTATACTCTGATGGAGACAAGAGTTGAATGTTGCTGAATAAATTACTCCCAAAATAAGAGACTAATTTTATCTAATTAACTGTCAGAATAATACAAATTTATGAATGCCTGAAAATTCTCCAGCTGAGTAACCCCCCTTGAACCGAGTCAGAGCATCTAATGATTGTCTGATTAACAGCAGAACAATCCATCAGCCTCCTGTCTGAAACAGTGAACTTCAACAGCTTTGAATCTGAGGGCTGAAGCTACACCAACGTCCTCATATTCAGCCGAAACTATTAAATCTATTTGTAAATGAGTGTAAAATCTTATTGTGGGATTTATTTCCCATGTCTCTGTGAAAGCCCACATATCCTCTGGTACCCAGAAGAGCCGTCCTGATTGGACCATGCTTTCCTCCAGCGCAACATCCAGGTCCTGTGATTGGTACATTTGTTAATCAATAGTGGCAGTCTGATTACACGGATGGCCTGGGGAACAAGGAATCACGGAGGAACCTTGGAGTCACCTTACACCACATGAGCCAGGTGTCAGGTAGGATGTTTCCAAGTCCACCTACACATGCACCTGAGATAATCACGTAAGGGAGCGGAGGAGTGAAGGAGACATTGTTCAGCCTCTTTTATTAGAGTTGGAGTCTATGACTCAACAGTCTATTTCTAGCCCAAGAGAGTTTAATGAGTTTGGGGTCTCACAGCAAACTCATATGAATTTAATTGTAAGTGGCATTTTCCTCATGTGAAGATTAGATTTGCTGAAGGTGATGCAATACTCAGTAAGAGTGTTCATGACAGCTGGACTGCAGCAGAGAAGAGGAATTCAGGGACAATGAAAGATTTATTCTACAAAGTGAAAGATGTCTCAACCTTACATGAAGTGAGACACACCACAGACCAGCAGGGAAACACAAAGACCTTTTCTACTGTTTAACAGCTCACTGCAATGGCTGTTTTATTTACTTCCTCTGTCCACATATCCATGGACTTGTCAAATGTACAGCAAGGATCCGGTTTTATCTTTTTTTTAAAATTAACCTTTATTTATACAGATAATCTCTTTGGCATTAAAGACCTACAGGTGCTGGTCATAAAATTAGAATATCATGAAAAAGTAGATTGATTTCAGTAATTCCATTTAAAAAGTGAAACTTGTATATTATATTCATACATTACATACAAACTCATATATTTCAGATGTTTATTTTGTTTAATTTTGATGATTACAAATGACAACAAATGAAAATCTCAAATTCATCATATCAGAAAATTAGAATATTGTGAAAAGGTTCAAAATTGATGGCCCCTGGTGCCACACTCTAATCAGCTAATTAACTCAAACCACCTGCAAAAGCCTTTAAATGGTCTTTCAGTCTAGTTCTATAGGCTACACAATCATGGGGAAGACTGCTGACTTGACAGTTGTCCAAAAGACGACCATCGACACCTTGCACAAGGAGGGCAAGACACAAAAGGTCATCGCTAAAGAGGCTGGCTGTTCACAGAGCTCAGTGTCCAAGCACATTAATAGAGAGGCGAAGGGAAGGAAAAGATGTGGTCGAAAAAAGTGTACAAGCAAGAGAGATAACCGCACCCTGGAGAGGATTGTGAAACAAAACCCATTCAAAAATGTGGGGGAGATTCACAAAGAGTGGACTGCAGCTGGAGTGAGTGCTTCAAGAACCACCACACACAGACGTATGAAAGACATGGGTTTCTGCTGTCGCATTCCTTGTGTCAAGCCACTCTTGAACCACAGACAGCGTCAGAAGCGTCTTGCCTGGGCTAAAGAGAAACAGGACTGGACTGCTGGTGAGTGGTCCAAAGTCATGTTCTCTGATGAAAGTAAATTTTGCATTTCCTTTGGAAATCAAGGTCCCAGAGTCTGGAGGAAAAGAAGAGAGGCACTTCATCCACGTTGCTTGAAGTCCAGTGTAAAGTTTCCACAGTCAGTGATGGTTTGGGGTGCCATGTCATCTGCTGGTGTTGGTCCATTGTGTTTTCTGAGGTCCAGGGTCAACGCAGCCACATACCAGGAAGTTTTAGAGCACTTCATGCTTCCTGCAGCTGACCAACTTTTTGGAGATGCAGATTTCATTTTCCAACAGGACTTGGCACCTGCACACAGTGCCAAAGCTACCAGTACCTGGTTGAAGGACCATGGTATCCCTGTTCTTAATTGGCCAGCAAACTCTCCTCACCTTAACCCCATAGAAAATCTATGGGGTATTGTGAAGAAGAAGATGCAATACACCAGACCCAACAATTCAGAAGAGCTAAAAGCCACTATTAGAGCAACCTGGGCTATCATAACACCTGAGCAGTGCCACAGACTGATCGACTCCATGCCACGCCGCATTGCTGCAGTAATACAGGCCAAAGGAGGCCCAACTAAATACTGAGTGCTGTACATGCTCATACTTTTCATGTTCATACTTTTCAGTTGGCCAACATTTCTATAAATCCTTTGTTTTTATTGGTCTTCAGTAATATTCTAATTTTCTGATATGATGAATTTGAGATTTTCATTTGTTGTCATTTGTAATCATCAAAATTAAACAAAATAAACATCTGAAATATATGAGTTTGTATGTAATGTATGAATATAATATACAAGTTTCACTTTTTAAATGGAATTACTGAAATCAATCTACTTTTTCATGATATTCTAATTTTATGACCAGCACCTGTAAGTTTAAAGAGAGATCTGTTTAATAAAAACAAAAAAAACAGTTAAAATTCAAATAATAGAAACATGTGACTCAATTAATTAAGCTACTGAAAATATGACTTAAAAACAGATGATAAAATGATAAAGCAGTAATTTTTTTCACAATTTTGAAGAAAACAGAAAATATTGTTTTGAAGTATATAAATGAACAATCCGATTAACTCCATGTGTCACAGCTGGAGCGTTCACATTTCTGCCTAAAGAAAATTTAAAAAGTGCACAATGTTTTAACTTTAAAAATCTGCATGTCAGTAAGAAATCAGTCGACTCAGGGTTTCGGTTTCAATAAGGAACATCACACAAGCTGATGGGGCTCCGTATCTGCTCTGTAATAAAAAATCTCCTTACAACGGTGTAATCTTCAGACGACTGCTCTCAGGGGATCGTAGAGCAATTCCCCTTTTCATTATCCGATGTTCGAAGGCTGCACCAAGGATTTCTGTTAAATCAGCTCCTGATTTAAGACTTTGACTTCCTGACATCTATTTACAGCTGTGAGAGTAAATTATCTGCATGGGGAAAACTGTTTAAACAAGACAGGTTCGTCTTTTCATGATCTATTCCTTTCTGAGGCCAGAAAAGTACTTTGTATTGTACCGATGTGTCTTATATTAATTCAGCTTTCGTTTTAGACTACATGATCCACTGATGAGACAATGACAGGGATCCAAATGTGTGTGAGGGCTAAAGGGAACTGTTCACCAGCAGAAAAGCTGCTGCTTCAATGCGACTCTTCCCGAAAAGTTGAGGCATGTGTTGCAGTTAAACATAGAAACAGTTTGATCTGTGCAGGCATTGATTACATCAGCTCTTTAAAAAAAGGGGCTGAAAACTAGTTCAAGTAGATGTACAGTACACTTCCTGAAAGGTTTGCAATTCTATTATGCGAACCTATTATCATTAATAATAATTATTAATATTATTATAAAAACATGAGTGGGAAAGTATCACATTCAAAATAAAACATTGTCTAGTTTATTTATGTCAACAGGCACAGTTTTCGAATTAAACCCTGTGAAACCTGCAAAACGATTAATGCATAGATGCAGCAAATCAACAAAAACTGTGTATTAAATGTTAATTAAAAGTAGCCCCAAATATTTAAAAAGCTAAAAAAAAAAAATGCTAAAAATGAATCAAAATCATACTCTTATGATTCCGTAAACTTTTTTTTTAGAACCATGGTTTTAGGATCTTTATTTCTTTACAGTATTTGTTCAGATGTAATTTTCATCATTGTTTTTTTAATAGGGTATCTGAAGTTGTTATAGTCTTTGGGCAACAGCAAGATCCTTATGTAAACCAGAAGTATTGTAACTGGAGCGTTGTTCAAGTAATACATTACTGAAGTTTAAGCATTAATTCAGGAATACATGTATGTACCTAATAAGTACATTTGTTTTGCTGTGGTTAAAAGCGTTCATACGTTTAAACAGTTTTACAAAACCAAAACCTAATTTATTGAAAATATTTTTAAAATACAGAAATAAGAAAACAAACAATAAAAAAAAAAATAATAATAAAAAAAATAAAAAAATATGTAGATATGAGTCTCAGATGTGGGTTACAACTTTTCCAACTACTATACAAAACCATCAATAAAATCTGTTTTTATCCAGGTGATTACATTTGGTAAAATTTCTAACCAGCTGACATCCTCAGAATAAAAGAAAAGAGCAATCATAAAAAAAAAAATGTTTAAGACAAATTCTTAAACGTGGATAAAAATGGATAAAGCTGAGGAGAAAGTTTGGCACAGAGTTCAGATGACACAATGTAGAGGAGTTAAAAAAAACAAAACAAAATCTGTCCTCTATCTGCCACCAAATCAAAGGAACCTCACATACATATAATCTGATATGACAATGAAAATCTTAAGTTTCCCACCCTTAAGTGTTTTACAATAAATAAACCATCTCTAATACGAATGCATGCAAGTTGTATTTTTTCTTGAGTTACAGCCTCAGTTAAGGGTTTTCATCATTTTGAATTTCACATAGATATTGGACAAACGTTCAGAATGACTGGTTATTCAATAGAACTTTTCTGTAATATTTGTATTATGTATTAGAAATATATTCATAATTTCATCTCATTTAGCTTCTTTATATATTCTCCTGTTTGTTTTCAAGTCATCCTTTTCGAACACCACATTTATGCAAATGGTGTAACGTAAGGATCAGCAGGACAGTCATTTAAACTGATTTAATGACTGACCCTCCTTAAAGCTCTGAAGTGTCTTAGATGAGGTCAGGATCTTTGAGAAATACACTATATTGCCAAAAGTATTTGCTCACCCATCCAAATTATTGGAATCAGGTGTTCCAATCACTTCCATGGCCACAGGTGTATAAATTCAAGCACCTAGGCATGCAGACTGTTTTTACAAACATTTGTGAAAGAATGGGTCGCTCTCAGGAGCTCAGTGAATTCCAGCGTGGAACTGTGATAGGATGCCACCTGTGCAACAAATCCAGTCGTGAAATTTCCTCGCTCCTAAATATTCCACAGTCAACTGTCAGCTGTATTATAAGAAAATGGAAGTGTTTGGGAACGACAGCAACTCAGCCACGAAGTGGTAGGCCACGTAAACTGACGGAGCGGGGTCAGCGGATGCTGACGCGCATAGTGCGAAGAGGTCGCCAACTTTCTGCAGAGTCAATCACTACAGACCTCCAAACTTCATGTGGCCTTCAGATTAGCTCAAGAACAGTGCGCAGAGAGCTTCATGGAATGGGTTTCCATGGTCGAGCAGCTGCATCCAAGCCATACATCACCAAGTGCAATGCAAAGCGTCGGATGCGGTGGTGTAAAGCACGCCGCCACTGGACTCTAGAGCAGTGGAGACGCGTTCTCTGGAGTGACGAATCGCGCTTCTCCATCTGGCAATCTGATGGACGGGTCTGGGTTTGGCGGTTGCCAGGAGAACGGTACTTGTCTGACTGCATTGTGCCAAGTGTAAAGTTTGTTGGAGGGGGGATTATGGTGTGGGGTTGTTTTTCAGGAGCTGGGCTTGGCCCCTTAGTTCCAGTGAAAGGAACTCTGAATGCTTCAGCATCCCAAGACATTTTGGACAATTCCATGCTCCCAACTTTGTGGGAACAGTTTGGAGCTGGCCCCTTCCTCTTCCAACATGACTGTGCACCAGTGCACAAAGCAAGGTCCATAAAGACATGGATGACAGAGTCTGGTGTGGATGAACTTGACTGGCCTGCACAGAGTCCTGACCTCAACCCGATAGAACACCTTTGGGATGAATTAGAGCGGAGACTGAGAGCCAGGCCTTCTCGTCCAACATCAGTGTGCAACCTCACAAATGCGCTTCTGGAAGAATGGTCAAAAATTCCCATAAACACACTCCTAAACCTTGTGGACAGCCTTCCCAGAAGAGTTGAAGCTGTTCTAGCTGCAAAGGGTGGACCGACGTCATATTGAACCCTATGGATTAGGAACGGGATGTCACTTAAGCTCATATGTGAGTCAAGGCAGGTGAGCAAATACTTTTGGCAATATAGTGTATCTCATCAAGTTGTCTTCTGCTGCTCCATCACTGCCATCTCTCCAGGGTGGAGTCACATCAGCAAGGTGAGACCAACGGAGCGATTCGCCCTGCGTGCTGCAGAGTCGTCTGCCTCCATTTAGCAGTTTGTCCCTCAGCTCAGCAAAGCATCTGTCTGGATCAATGAGGCCAATAACCACAGGCTCCAGACAGCTCGCCTGTCTGCTGCGGTGTTGTCTCTGACATCCACTCTTGCTTTATCGTCTGAAGTTACAGCTGCTGAGAGCTCCCACTCAGCTGCGGGTCAGCATGCACACATTATTCTGGACCTGACAGGCCTCCATACAGGATTTTTATGTAGTAAAAAACACACCTACCAACTAAAAAAAGGTCAAAATGTGCCTGTTTGTGTGTGTAGGAGACAGGATGGCGTGTTCACACTCCAAACATAATACTTCAGCATAGGATCACACAGCAGAGTTGCGTATGACTTACAAAATAAAAAATTTCCCAGGTTTTCCCCATGCAGATATTGTAAAATTATTGTTTTTTGTCTTAGGTTGCAGAACAAACATAAATATAAACAAAAAAGGAAGGTCCAATGGTTCAAAAGATCAGAAGTAAAATGGAAATTATATGATTTTAGACGGGAGCTTAATAAGCTTACAAGGTTCAACTCCTTACTCTCAACAAGAAGTCTATACAATTTTGTAATATGTTGTACAATAGCTATATATATATATGTATATATATATATATATATATATATATATATATATATATATATACACACACACACACACACACACACACACACATACACAGAAGACTAAATTCTATTATATCAGAGAAGTCCAAAGTTGGTCATCAAGGGCTGATGTCCTCGGGGTTTTGCTGAGCTGGAATCACCTGCATAAGCTGGGCTGAAGCCAAGACGCAGTGGTCCAGTCTCAATACCCTCACTACTGCCCTTGATTACTTTAATTACACATTCCCACTGAAGTTTTAAGTGTGTAGTCTCTCATAATTCTCTATAGCGGTCTTTGGCCCCACTCCTTGTGCAGCCTTGATCTACATTTGAGCTAACCGTAAATCAAAGCGGACTTCGGTGAAGTTAACTACCCAAAATTCAATGCAGCATGTGACCTCCTAGCTGACTTTGGGATACAATTGGAAAGCATGAAGAAGCATGAATTTACCTGGTTCTTCTGCTGAATGGTCAAGATCTCAAAAGGTAGAAGGTGAGATCTTCCTCTGCAATTGATGCTTATATCAATGATTTTGTAAACCATGAGTGGAATAAATTCAGAGAGAATTTTATCTGAGATACATCCCCTCTCAGATTTAGACAAGGTGTAAGGAACAACTCACATGAAAGCCAAGAGATGACAAAAATGAGGAACCAGCAAACAGTGACTGGGTAGGAGGTGTATAAATGGGAGACAGAAACAAAGACAAGGATAATCAGCAGATTGGGAGCAGGTGACGGCAGAGGAATCTAGAGGGGAGCTAAGGGAAAGGAGACTGACATAAGAGGGCAAACAAGAAATACATAAGAACTCAAATACAATCAAATATTGCTAGAATAACACAAAATGAAAATTAAACCAATAAAAACTCAAAGAGAAAACCAAAACCATAACACCAGGTAATCAAAATGATGATCAAACAAAACAGATAAGAGATAACGTTCGATGTTTTCAATCTTTATATAATTAAACATTCAAAGCCCTACCATATCCTTAAATTAAATAAGTTAATATCACTCTTTTTAAATTTATCAGATTTTCCTAACCTTCCTAAATTAAAATGTTTATGGCACATACTGTACTTGATAATAAAAACCTGTTGTATTACGTTATTATAAAAAAGACCATGTATAAAAAAAAGTCAATCTCACAGTTTATTCAAATTAAAGAGGAAGTAATTGTCTATATTTACTATGTCTATCTTCTGAAGTATCTGGTCTTATGTTACACAACTGGTTATCACAATTTATAATGTTTAAAATTTTGAATTGGCTCATAGATTGTACATGGTCCTTTTGATTTTCAAACATTAATTTCTCTAAATAAAAAGGTTAAACCTGCTGTTTATTTTAAAATTTCTAGAAAATTCCTATATCAAAACAAGGAAAACATAAAAAAAACCTGTAAGGAAAATATGCTAAGAAATGTCTTGATATTTTTTTTTCTAACTGGCCTTAATTTGAATTTTCTTTCTTCTTGCATTTTCATCTAGTTACACTTAGGGCCGGATTTATCAAGATCCAATTTTGCGTGCAGTAATTTGCGCTCGCAAACTGGACTTTTGCGCGAGGGGCTGAACCATGGTTTGCGGGTGATTTAACAAGAGTGATTGCGTAACTGGTGGAAGGTGCAAAACTGTTGGAGACGCCCTATTTAAATGATGGTTTTGCGCGTTTTGTGGTTTGCGGCAAAGTAGTTTGTAGTCTGTACAAACTAGTGCATTAAGAAATTTAAATCTTACAGTGACCCCCAACAAAAAAAATGAATAAGTAAATAAATAAATATATATATATATATATATATATATATATATATATATATATATATATATATATAAATATATAAATTGGCAACCTTTATTCCCTAAGGTGGTATGTGCTGCAGTAAAAAAAAACAAAAAAAAAAAAACAGGTGTTTTGTATTGGCCTGTGACTGTGGATGAGATCCCCGCAGCATTTGGCACGTTGCTCCACAGGCGCAGGGGGAGAACCCCGACCCCGTCGGACAGCACCTCTGAAAAAACGAGATTGGGAGATCCCAGCTCTCGCTGCAACCGTACGCTGGAATGACCCAGATGCAAAAAAGTGCAATGTTGCAAGGAGTTTTGTGATATCTGGTATTGCGTGGGTCCTCCTTGTGGCTGGCTCCAAATCCATTCGGAGTTCCCCCAACAGCTCCAAAATGGCAATGCTGGATAAACGAAATATTTTGATGATCGTTTCCTCGTTCATTTCCTCGTTCAAAATATTCACACGGAGTGAAAAAATGCATCCTCTGCGTCTCCTTGCTTCATTTCGATGTCTCCTTCTTGCGACAATAACCGCTGCCATGTGTGCGCAATTACGCATACAGACCATTTGCACCTTCTTTTGAAACGTGTTAAATATAGAGTCAGATACCGTTAGTAAAATTGCTTTCAGGTTTGATAAATCACTTTGCGAGTGCTAAATTAATATATTTACATGTTCTCCTCCCACAAGACGCACTTTAGCGTGTAAACGCCCCATATTGCATATTCATTGCAGAAAAAGTACTAAATGGATAAGAGGCGCTATTTAGCACGTTTTAAAGACCAAATCCTTTTAGCACGCTGTTGATAGATCAGTTTGTACATTTTTTAGCGTGCGCAATGAAATAGCTCACGTTTTAATACACGCAAACCTTTGATAGATCCGGCCCTTATTCTCCTATATGTTTTCTTATATATTCAAATGTCTATTTTTTTATCCTTTCCCAATTTAACATATGTTTTGTACACTGCCAACATTTTTGTTGAATTTTATTTTGTGAAAATAGGGTTAAAAAGGTAAGCGCCTGTGCCGAATAAAAAACTTTCTTTCAGGGGTATTTACCAAAATAATTAATATTTACAGTAAATGTTTGAATACAAAAGTAATTTTTGCTGCAGTAATAATTTTTTAGCAGTAACATTACAAAAACAGGAATAGGTGCTGTCACTTATGATGTCTCCATTACAATGCAGGGCACAAGTAGTGTCCAAACCCTCCAGATTTTGTGCACTTGAGACCTGCTCACTCAAACCCTTAAGTGCATCTCCTAAGTGTGCACCCTCCATAGAAGGGATTGGGATTTAGAGTGAGTATTGGGACAGGGCCATTACAAATCTGTTGGACAGTGTCCCTCAAGAACCATTTTAGGAAAAGCCTGTATTAGATTTGTGTCACTACACAAGAAAATAGAAAATACAGCAGTAAAAATAGTTGCTCAGTCATATGAAAATGATTAAGGCATTGGTGGATATGTGTTTACACACCTATTGAGTAAACAATAGATAAAATATTAAAGCTACTGAAAGTCTAATACACCTTTCCTCATTGTTAAGAATAATCCTTTTTTTCAATTGTGTTGGAAGAAAGTATTCATTAAAAAATAACACTTCCACAATATCTCCACTTACAGTCTACAAAGTAGCATACACCAATTTTTTTATCAGTCAAACCAGGCTGCCACAGATTTCTTGGACATGTTAAAAATGTTTGGCTCGGAAACAAACAACTTATACATGCTATGTTTAGAGCATATACGCAAGACTAGAACAAGGTAAAAGCATGACAGAAATTAGCAGAATTTTCAAATCGAAGAAGAGCATGAACATACAGTATCTATTGATTTTAATGCAAATGCTAAACTGAACACAAAAGAAACAAACAGCAAAAACCTAAAAGAAATACAAGACATACAAAAACAATGTTTCAAATATAAAAGCACTGCCTCTTCTAAGTAGAATCAGTTCAGTGGAAATTGCAAGGCATTTTGCAGTAAATGAACTGCAATCTGCTGTAAAAGGTCAGACAGTAGAAAAAGGAAAGTGGAAAACTTTTTTTTTTGCATACAAAATTTGGATCCTGTCTTCTGAGCATTAAATGATTGGCTCATTGGTGTCATTAGACTGTCAGTGAACAGTGGGATGGTAGATCACTGGAGTAAAGTTAAGGGACTGGGATAATTCTGTATCAGCTTGGAGTCCAAACCATTTGTAATTTGTACTACTGTTGGCTTTGTGAATGTATTGTGGATGATAGAGGTCTAAAAAGGAACAAAGGGAGAATGCAATGACAGATGTCACAACAGTGACTGTGACTGCTAGGGATGCTCCTGGTACTAAAAATAACCTCTGGGAAATTAACCTTCAACGATCTCTGCAAAGAGTTGGGGCACTTATGGGGTTTAATAAGCTATATAACAGGTGTTGAGTGTCCATTAAAGAATAGAGAGCAGCTCAGACTCAAGCTAATCCATTTTATACTTGGTTGGAAAAGCCATCTATAAGCTCATTTTAGCTTTGCTTTGTATTGGTAACAAGAAACTGCTGTAAAAATTCAAACATCTTAAAATTTTACCAGCAGAAGCAACTGCCACACAATTCATGCAATAGAAATAAATGGCTTCAAGATCACAGTATTGCTATGTTACTTTTTATCTGAAATCCCTTTAGCACCGACTCTTATATTGTTTACAGCACTTTGATCAAAGTCTATATACAGTACAGGCATAAACTGCTGCAGTTCTTAATCAGTAAAATGAATTAAGAAGTAAGGCTGTCCTACCAAGCTGTTGATCAAAAATGTTCTTAACCTTTTAGACTCTTTAATGTTGTTAGTCTCTGTTGGGTTCAAATCAACAACATCCTAACCCCCTGGACATTGTTCTGTGAGGCAGTTTTTTTTCTGATCACTGTCCTACTGTGTTTGAAACCTTTTTTTCTTCCACATTTATGACGTTAAACATTCAACGTGTCATTGTTTTTTTTTTATAAATTAACTGTTGAAAAGGCAACAGGTGCTTTCAATTAAGTTTTAAAGTCTCCTGCTGGTTTGACAACTAAAATGAAAACCTACATTTTTTTTTAAATCAGAAATTTCAGAAGATCTTTGATATGCTTGCTCCTCTATAAACTGTGAGACTCAAACCAAAGTCAGAACCTTGTCTAAATGACATTTACCTGCCAGACAAGAGTATAAAAAAGCTGAATGAAAATAGAAAACACATAAATTACAAATGTCTGTTATGTTATGAGAGAACCTGATGAGGTATCAAACATTAAGGCTTAGAAAGCCAATTGTGAAAACAAGTTTCCTTTTTCTATCATTAACGGTTCTAAATAATCCGCCGTCATCATATCTTGAGAATTCCCCTAAAACTTTTGAAAAGTTACAGCTGTATTTTTTTTGTTTTCAATAAAATACAAAACCTTAGATCATTAATCCCTGAGCCTTTATACAAACCTTTCACTTTATTGCAAAGCTTGCAGTCTTTAAACACTTTAAACTTTTGTGCTTTAATAAGTTGGAGAAAATAATTAGTAAAATGAAGACTTCTTCCTATTCACATGTTATTTCAGCTTGTTTTTTAAAGAATAGTTTGTTCCAGTCTGTTTTTTAAACATGCAATTATTCAAATTTTGCTAATAAAACAAAACAAAAACAAAACCACACAAAAAAAAAATCTTGCCGATATCTACTGATGTAGAAGACTCAGTTATTCTCCGCTTTTTAGACGGCTGTCTTTAATACAGTTGACCACAGCGTTTTGCTTTCCAGATTTTATCTATGTTGTGACAATGGGTCTTCACTGGACTGGTTCAGGTCTTATTTGTTTCTCTGTAAGTATCAGAGAAATTAATTTCCCCTCAGCTTCCATCACATTAGGAGTGCCTCTAGGGTCCATTCTTGTACCTATCTCATTTTTCATACATACATTTATACATGCTTTCTTAAAGGAAAATTCCGGTTTTTAACACTTTTAGCCCATTTTCTGTAGTGTCCAGGATGAAATCGAATGATCGACACCAAAAGTTTGACAATTGGTCCTGTCTCTGCTATTTGGCTCATGCAGAATCCCCCCCTGGCTGCTTCAGAATGGCTTCCATAGTGCATGTCCGATAATGTCCTTAAAACAACCTTAAACGTTCTTTTTTTAAAATATGCTACTCACCGGGTCGTCAGCGCTGTTCAATGACATTCCAAAAAAAGTTTCGTAAAGAAAAAACGTTCCTGTAGTGTTTTATTTAGCATTTTATAAATCCCATTGAGTTCTGTTGGAATAGTCAATATCCCTCCGCCACCGGAAACGGAAATGGGGCCTGTTTACGCTTAGTTGTAGTCTTTTCACAAGGCCCAAGTGTTTCTGCTTCACTCTGTGTACTCCGACGTCGAGGTGCTAACGTCTCTGTTAAACACTTTAAAAAAACTCTGAAAATGGAATACGAAAGGTGGATTCTTGAGGAGGACATATTGGACTTTGAGTTTGACGGTAGAGGATACCGTCACCAACTAGTGGTCTGGAGTGTGCAACGCTTCAGATTCGAACGGGAAGCGGAAGTTTATAAGCGGTTGTGATGTATCGGAAAAAATAGTTCTGGGATTTACAAAATGCTAAATAAAACAAGACAGGAACGGTTTTTCTTCACGAAACTTTTTTTGGAACGTCATTGAACAGCGCTGACGACCCGGTGGGTAGCATATTTTGAAAAAAGAACGTTTAAGGTTGTTTTAAGGACATTATCGGACATGCACTATGGAAGCCATTCTAAAGCAGCCAGGGGGGGATTCTGCATGAGCCAAATAGCAGAAACAGGACCAATCGTCAAAATTTTGGTGTCGATCATTCGATTTCATCCTGGACACTACAGAAAATGGGCTAAAAGTGTTAAAAACCGGAATTTTCCTTTAAGGTTCCATTTTTGGAAGATTTTATATTTCATTTCATTCAAACGCAGATGGTACTCTACTGATTTTTTTCCAATTAAAGCAAAAATTGCTCTTTCTCTATTCAACAACTATTTGTCTGCTTTACTGAGGAAAAAAGCTTAGATGTTTTTCAATTTTTAAACTTCAATGAAAATTACACTAAATATACGATTTTTAGTCCCAGTGGAAATTGTTGCATGTCACTCTCTGTTCTTAGTGGTTCTTAGTAGCAGTTTTTAAAATCGTGTACAAAATTTTGAAATTATTTTTGTCACAGCTGTTAATTTTTTGCAGTGTTTATATTTTTTATTATGTTTGAATATAATTTATTAGTTTATGTGTGCTGTTGTTCATAAAAGTTCTTTATACATACATTGATTTGATTTTAAACAGAAGAATCAAGTGAAAAAAATAACAAAACAAATTAAAAAGATCTTATATAATGAGGCAAAAGAGGAGAAAAAACAAGCCAGAAGAGCTTATCAGAAGCAATGTTGATCGGGTTAGGTGGCAGAAGAGCTGAGGGACTCAAAAAGATATGCAACTAAAGGGAAAATTCCGAACGATCCTATAAGAATTAAATGAAATGCAAATAGCAAAAGGACTAAAACTAATAAGAAACTAAAAGTAGAGGAAAGAACAAATAACTGAAACCATTCAAATATCTGTGCACATAAACTATCATTTTAACGCACGACAACCAATATAGACAAAAATTTTAAAACAAAGACAAAATTATAACCAACATAAACACTGGTTATGATAATACACAACTATTCAGTTATCTTTCTTGTTCAGGTTAAAACCACAACTGTAGTCATAAGAAAATCTATGACTCGATACATTTTGAAATATTCAATGATAGCTATTAGCAATGCCAGGGTCTACCTTTTAATTTTAATTTCTCTTTAGAATCAACCAAGTGTTTATCAAACTTTAGAGATTTTTGTGGGAGAGAAATACTTATCATTTCTCATAGTATTCCTTGTTTCTAAAAAGTAAAACCAAAAATATCTGCTCAGTGCCAACAGTAATGATTCTGCTGAATCCTATAGCTCTGAACAGATAGGTGTTAAGGAAGATCAATAAGTGTGTTCTCTGGTTGGCCCTGTCCCACAGCAATTACCTCTTTCACACACACTGACACTCATACCACTGTTTGGGTCGAAGTACATTTGACCCACAACCCTGCAAAGTCAAATTAAAAAGCCTCTCTCATCACAGGCACTTGTACACTTTGCAGAGATTAATGGAGAAGATATCACTGCATTAAAAGACACTTAATGAAGTCACCTATAATAACATCAATGAATAATCTAAATTAACAAGTATTTCTAGTATGCATGTTTTAGTAATGATTAATTTTAAGCCTGATCTGGGGATCAAAGTAATGTTGGGAATTAAAGCTTAATAATACTCAATCAGTGTGTATGTGAATTCTCTGTCATCAATGTCATGTTAACCACAAAACATGCTTAAACTGGACTTTTGATAGTTTTTTTTGTTTTTTTTAGATGTTTCAACATTTATCCGGGAGTCTTTTTCCGTTGCCAGAGCAATCCATATACAGAGTGCTGCTCTATTTAAGTAGCGGTGAGGTCCATCCTCCAAAGCACATTCCAAGCTACGGATGACCGACGACCTGCAATGAATCTCTGGAGATTACAGTGGTGCTACCATGACATAGTGGTGGTAGGGTCATGTTGTGGAGCTATTCCGATGCCTGACAACTTGATAGAACTATGACCTTTGGTGTCTAGCAGAACACCATTATAAGGGATGTCTTGCAATCATTTTTTTTTCGATGAGCTCGAGCCACTTATTTTTTTTCATCCCCAAAAGTTGCTAAACAAATCTGCAAAAAAAAAAAAAAAACAGGCCACATTTAAAAACTGCTTGCTCGTTAGCACAGACATTGGGCCCCAATGTTTTGGGTATCTTTTTCCATGTAGAAATATTTGAAAACAGCAATAACTAAGCTTTCTTTTTTACTTTACTTATTATTTCTCTATGGTTGAAATCAGTTTGATAATCTTCATCTTTTTAGAATAACTAGAAGCTGTTAAAAAAAAATTAAGGGGCCATATAGTTTCTCATAGCATTGTACATTACAATGCTGGCACCACTTTTTAAATTTCTTTTCATATTAATTCTTAGATCTTCCAGAGTTGCCCTGTTCTACATCCATCAATCTTCACATTAACTCCGACCAGCTGTTATGTCATTTGTGATGCTGTCATCACCATGGTTCACCATGCAGCAGTTAATCTTTCTCTAAAAGCATATTCACATTTACAGAACAACTGCAATATATATTTTGGCTAACTTAGAAATGTCAATTTTTTACAATGGTGTGTGACATTTTCAAATTGTTATGAACATTTATTTGGCATTTCGAATACAGTTCTGTAACAATATACCTTTGTGTATAATGCTTACTACCATCCTTTACATTTTTCTTGCAAGAATTGCAAGAAGTCCTTCTTTTAATTTTTAGGATATGTGGTGTTTAACCATTTATAGCTGTTACAGATCAGAACCACGACTTCTGAGGGGATCAGATTACGGGTTTGTTTTGACGCAGCCTGTTTTGAAAACCCAGCATAACCTTAGGCCCCGTCCACACGAAGTCAAAACGAACACGAAACGCTAATATTTTCCAGAACGTTTGTCGTAAAGATGGAGACGTAAAATAAATGTGATCGTCCACACGAATACATGAAAACGCTGCAAAATGTATGCCAGGCCTGTAAGTGGCGCTGTCGTGCCAAAGCAAAAATAGGCGACGAAATGTTGGGCATGCGCACTAATATTTATACATAGTTGCCCTGCGGGTCCATTTTCGTGGTTCAGTCAAATTCAGGTGCTAAACTATGTCGTCGATATTGCTCTGTTCTTCCTGGAGATATTCCGGAAGAAGAAGATTCTGTTGTAAGCCCGACAGCAGGGTGAGTAGCATTAGCAGCAACCATTCAACACAGTACGACGCCATTGTTGTTGTGACACTGTGTCGCGCATGTGTGTTTAGAGGCGACGCTATGACGCATGAGTGTAAAAAAAAAAATGCGGTTAGAGCTTAAAGATGGAAACGCGAAAACGGTGTTTCAAAATCTTCCTACTCTGAAGGCTGAATAAAAAAAAGATTGTTTACAGACCACCGAAACGCTGGCTTCGTGTGGATGAGAGGCTGGTTTGGTGAAAAATTTGTGCGTTTAGGCCAGGGTTCGGCTTCGTGTGGACGGGACCTTAATGGTATTGCTCATGGTGTTTTTTTTTATTTTTTATCTTAGATCTCGATCGATCAAGATAGCACCTACTTCCTGTCCTGGCCAGACTTACTGTGTCCGTTGAACTTTTCTGTGTTTTGATTGGTTACGACCCACTGACAGCTGAGTTGCTCTCTGGCTGCGCTGCCTGGGAGCTGCAGGAACACATCACTATTTTCCATACACATTTCAGTGTTCTCATATCATTTGCATTGTGTTTATAATTGTTAATTATTAAATTAAGTGAAGCTTGATTAAGTGACTGTTAACAAAGACCACTGTCACTGTTTGTTTTTGCTAGAGATCATCTATGCTGCTTATCTGATGGGCATTCCCTAAGTGCCTCACAACAGCTGAGATGAGAAACTGAATATTAAATAAATATTCTACCTCAAAAACTCATTTAAACACTTTTATGTTTACTACTTAAATTATTTTTATAGCAGCGACCGACTGTCTAAAAGACTTGGACCAATTTCATTCAAGTTAACATGAACAGAAAGAGACAAATTGTTTCCTTGTGATTAATAATGAATAATTCTCAAATTATAACCTTGTTTATTGACATTTACTGATGGTGAAGACATATTGGATTTTAACAGCTGGTCCAAACCTTTCAGCCATAAAGGTAAGCTGTTAATAACACCTGATAATTGAGCAGATTCAGTTACGAATATTTAATTATATATCATTAATGGTTTTATCCTTGATTTGGATGAAATCTTAATTAACTACAGCTTCTAGCTCTAGTTAATAATATATTCATAATTTGCTGCAAAATTTCACAACATATGTATGAGCTAAAACACATTCTAGGAAAAACTTTAGCTGGAAAGGTGATAAAAACATAAAAAAAATAATAATGACCAAATGACTAAATGAGGGCATTATTAATATTTTAGGATGCTTTTAAATATTGGAGTTTAAAATAAAATAAAAATGTTCTTGCTAAATGGCTTGATTAACGTTTGTGATGCAAATGCCAATGTCAGGGTTCCTGTGTGTGGCCTGGGTTAGTGCAAGTTGTGCATCTCTACTATAGAGGATCTTTGTGAAAAACTTGGGAAGCCTACACAGGTGAAAGTAATCTTTATAATATTGCTGGGCTTAAAAGAGTTCTAGAGCCTTCATTCAGGGTTGGTTTCTTGTGTGTTGAAGATGTTTAGTTGCTTCCTAGTCTCTTGCTTCCCTCGAGTATTTTATTTGTTTTGTTTGGTTTTCAGTATTTTTGTATTTTGGATTTTTGTCTCTGTTTCCCTTGGACTTTCATTAAACCATCCAAACTCATCTGCCTACTCTTCTTTGCATTTGGGTCCTCAAAACCTCCACTCAACCTGACGGGGCATGCTTTTTAGGATATATAAACTAAGAAAATAATACATTTTTGTGAGCTTTTTGCTGATTTCAGGGAACAGTGATAGTAAATGTAAAAAAGATGAACAAGGTTAAGAAATTTTAGCTTCTTCTGAAAGCGATTCATAATTTTCTGAGTTGATACCACTTTGTTTGGCAGAATAAATGCTGATTTATTAACATAGAGTTCCTGCTGTGATAATAAGAGCAAACCTGCGTGTAATAATCTCCTTTAAAATGAACCCTTTAAATGTGTGTGTGTTTAACAGAGAGAGAGTGAGAGTTTCTGAGGACAAGCTGTGCTCTGCTCATCCATCATCCTTTTAAGAGCCATTACTACATGTCACTGTAACCTCCTGGGAGCGTGGAGGATGGTGAAGTGAGACACTCAAGGATGAACATCCAACTCCACAATAACGTGTTTTATCATGTCATCTGCACACAACATGTCTGTGTGGGTCTTTAGTTGTGCTTGTTCTCTCCACTGAAATGATTCTGTTTCCCGGGTGATGAGAAGTCCTGCTGCAGGGGAAAATGTCAGCCATAAAGAGTTAAAAAAAACTGCATATCAGGTGCTGTTCATCCATGGACATCAAATGTGTCTGTCTTCATTAGCTGCTGAGTTTAGGTCTTTATTAAAAACCTCATTCAAAATTATTATATTGTCTTGTTTTGATCTGAAGGCAATAATTTTATTCATGTTATTTATATTGTTTACATATTGATTAGGGGCATTTTGCAACGAAAGAAGTATCCTGACCTATCTACCTAAAATGAATAATTAAAAATAACAAAATGAAAATAAAAAATACATTTGGGGAAAAAAATAAGGTTAAAGTGCAGTATACAAATTTTTTGCGTCTTATATTCAAACATTTTCTGGATTCTGGCCAGCCATTTGCATAATACTACATTTAAAATGCACAACTCCAAAATGCAAATTGTTATGCTTGGTACATGTGTTAAAGCTAAAATATGGAAATTTTGAAACATAAATTCGTACAATAGAAGTCACAGATAAATTGCTCAAAAAGGTACATATTTTAAGTCTTTAATATTAAGTATGGCTTAAAACTGGTGAAAAAAAACAAACAAATAAGTTTTTAAAAAACTCCTCCTAGTAAACACCCACCTATTGGCCTGGGGTAGACAAACAACCTGAGGAGTTAGATCTTTTAGACAACTCAATGATTAAATAAATTTGATAAATGATTAATTAAATTTGCAACAATCCAACCCTTTTTTTCATTCCCCAGCTAAGACTTATCTGCGGAATGGACAACAAAGAGCCAAATGGCATGGCAAGCATTGCTTACTGAGTAAATGTATACGTAAGTAACACCTCAGTGTTATTTTACACAGCTATGCATCCCATCCACTGTACCGTATATTAATCGTGTCTATGAGAATTAGTTTCATCCCCCAGACGTAGCTCCTTAGGCGTGAAAAGGGCTTTGGAATAGATAAAAATAAAACACAAAATCAAAATTTCATCAGGTTAGAGGGACTTCTTACTTCAATAATACATGGGCTACAATAAAGCTGGAAGCTGATGCAACATTTGCATCATATTAATATATGAAGTGATTAGTCTTAGTGAAATCACCGTGATGTTTGTGAATTAAAGTTTGTGTCAAAACTCAGGAGCGACAAATGTCAAAAATCTGCTCTTCTTTTAAAAGCTGACAGCCCTTAAACATCATGTAACCTTAAATCTACAGAAATAAATCAATGTCATTCCTATTCAAATATGATTCTTGTAATGACGAGCATTTTTGTTTCACACTTATACATACTCTTGTCAAGGCGCAGAACAGGGGACCCAGTATTCATGGCAAGACAGAGATAGGAATACTTCAAAACACGATTATTAAAAAAAGGCGCATCTACAAATCTGCAGTGGCTAGGGTGTTTAGAGCAGTAACCTTTGCAAGAGGGAAACACAGGTTAGTGACCATGATAATCTGATGAAGGATGATTATGAAGGCGTGAGTCACTAACCTGGTTTAACAGTTCAATCCATAGCCAGAGAATGTGGTAGGATCCAGCCGGAGGGCTGCCAATAAGGTGTGATGCCCAGAGTGTCCCAGATGGCACAGCCCTGGAGAACATGCAGGAGGCCAAAGCCAGTTGAGAAAAACAGATCAGAACAGGAAACGGCAGGCTCAGAGAGCCAGGAGTCCAAAGACAGTCCAGTATCAGGAAATCAGAAATACAAGGAACTCTCAAAACAGTCTCCCCACTAGCGAGAGAGAACAAGAATAATCTGCCATTGATTATTGGATTCAAGCACCTTAAATAGAGGCAAGAACAGGTGGATCAGATAAGAGGCAATAAGCAACTGAGTTAGACAGGAAAATGGAATGAGTAAATAATCCAATCATCAGTGCCAAGATCATGACAACTCCTTGTTCTACCAGGCAGAAAGGGGTATACATGATAATTTTTCGATTTTACTGTAACATTACAGTCTTCTTACTAGTGTTGTTTTGATTTGTTTTGTTTTTTTATCTAGCTTTGTACATGAAGTTGCCAGATACAGTCTGTGATATGTTGAATACCATGCTCCTGCAGGTCACATGGCCAATACGCAGTTATAGGATCTGGTGTATATATGCCAGTCTAGCCCATGAAAACCTTTATCGCTCATATAATTGATTATCATTGTGATCCAAAGGGTCGGATCGGTTCTGGAAGATGCACTCCTGCCTCAACACTGAATTTCATTTCCTCTTTGATGAAAGAGCATTTCATTGTTTCCTAAACAGTTGACTGACTGGTTGATGGAGCGTTCTCTAGGATTCAGATCTATCCTAAAACTTAGCCTTACCTGGAGCAGATTTGCCGTTTGAAGCAAGTTACAATGGTGACTTGGCTCGCCAAGAATGAATCCAGCTTCGTGTTAAAGTCAGTGTAAACCCTGAAGATACCCCACTAAACCGTTAATCCAGCTTTGTGGTGCTGGGCTTTTGGGCCGTATTTATCAAACTTCTAAAAATTTGTACCAGGATCACTCTTAAGAGTTAATTTAAGGCAAACACAAGCTAACATACACTTTTAGTACAGTGTTGGACGAAATATTAATTCAAACCGAACGCATGCAAAGTCTATGGTTGATAGACTTTTGATACATATAAAGGTGCATCAGAAGGGCCTACAGTGCTTCTTGAGTAGCAGGAGCAGAGCATCTTGACGCACCTGAGCAAGTGAAACATCGCCTTATGACACGCTTCACAAGCAGCAGATGCTGGAGGTGGTAAATGTGAAAATTTGCTGCTCAACACGCCACATCAGCCAATCAGAGAAGCTGATCAAGGAGCTGGCAAGGAACACTGCAGAGGGCTACGATCATTCCTCTCTCCTATTAATGCCTAAATTAACTTAAAATGTCAAAACCTGCCAATAATATATGTTCACTTTTATTATTCTGGTTTGCACCACATACCTTAAAAATTATAACATCTACTTCAACCAACATCAACAATAGTGGGAAATCCCTGAAAGGCGAACCAGCCTGAGAAAGCTGCTCCGACAGCAAAATAATATTTTTCATAATCTTGATTAACTGATGGCACAGACACTGTTTTGCGGAATAATTTGTAAAAGACATAAAAAAAATACTTTTTACATACTTAACACAGCAAATATAGCAAAGCCACTCTCTGTCACTGAACACAGGGGCAGCACAAGCATCAGATGCATCTAAACACACTTAACTATACATGCTTCAAGATCATCTGTGACGCTCCTTAAGCATGTCTGATCTAAATGTGTAGAAGCATCGAAAATGAATCAGCACACGCGTCTTGGCTGCTCAAATTGCGACTGGTGTGAATGTAGCATAAGTGTCAGAACGGATTAAAACAGTACTTGTGCCATAAATTGAATTTTAGATTATGTCATTTCTAAGTCCATTGAATTGATACTATCCTCAATTGAACTGTTTATTGGCCCAAACTACAGAATTGCATAACCTAAACAGTACAATAAAATCTGGTAGACTTATTGAAAAAACCTGAATAAAAAAAAAAAAAAAAATATCTCTTAAAAGTTCTGTCCACTTGCAAAAATGTGTAACTTCATAGACATATCCACATAGAAAACCTTGGTGAGCTAAAAACAGCTGCTGGTGGAGACAGTTCGTAAATGTAAACATCTATATCCTGTAAGTTAGCTCATATATACCACCATTATCAACAGATTGCGGAAAAAAATCACTTTTGCTCTTGGACGGCAAGAAAATGCTTTGAAAAAGTTGTCATTTGCTTGTGTGGTGTGGTGTTGTCAGCTTGCAGCTTGTGCTTGCATGCACTGTTGGATCTAGCCACAATAAAAAATCCACACAGAACATTATTGCTGCAGACACTGTGATGGGCGACTCATTTTCTGTGTGGATTGTAAGTGCGTCAGGCCTAATGAGCCCTTAATGGCTTTTAATTTCAGCGTGAAGCACTGCTGTATGTGTTACTGGTTAAATTACGTCTATTATTAAGTCTGTGGCATAAATTATACCTGCTCTGTATAAACAATACCATTTTATCAGCTGTGTGTCATCAAAGCTACAATTTCTTCATCACTCGGAACTTCCCTGATCTTGTCTCTGGCCCCAGTACCATCCACCTGGAGACTCCTACCAAATTACCTCTGTAGATATCTTTAACATTCAGAGGAATGGAAGTGATTCTCAGACTTAAGAAAGTTCTTAAAAAGCTTTTATTCTTAAGTTTGAGAGGAGGAGTAAATTCCCCAAATTCTCTGAAACTTAGGAGTAAAAAAGCACTCTAAATCATCATCATCTTCCTGGTTACTAGACATCTCTTAGTTGTCCTTAGGTGTGAGTGTGTGTGTTCATGGTTGTGTGTCTATGTGTCTCTCTATGTTGCCCTGCGATAGACTGGCATGCTGTCCGGGGTGTACCCCGCCTCTCTTTCTCAGCTGGTGAAAGGCACCAGCACACCTTGCGATACTAATGGAGTAAGCAGGAGAAGATAGATGGAAGGATGGAAATAAGCCTCTGGTCTCTTTTACTCAGTCAAGTCACATCTGTTTATTGATGCTGTGGATTAAATCAGAGGCTCAGCTGAAAACATTTACTATATCTTTAAATGTGGTAATAACATTTTGGAATTTTTCACTTTCTTTTGAATGAGCTGGAGGTGCTGAATTTTTATTTTGTTGCAGGTCCAGTAAGTCACATCATTTATGAGATCTTGTACTTTAAGATCATACGGTTTATTTGATTCCTAATAAGTCTGAGCTTCTGGGAGTTTCAGATATTTACTGATTTGATGCATAAATATTCTCAACAACCAGCAATTATAACAACCAGCAATTGTTAAATAAATCAGTATAAGATTGTAGTAGGAAATGTCTTCTATGCAGAGCCCCTTTCTCTGTGTTTCACGGCAGTGGAGGAAACAATGAAATGTTTCTATTGTGTGTTTCACTCTGATGGGAAGACAGCATCTCAGGATATTTTTGATGCTTTCAGCTCTCTGTGATGGTTTTTATGTCACTTTTTTAATCTTCTGAGAAGTGATGAGAGCATGTTTGATGTGTTTACTGGGCTCAACAGAAGTAAACATCTTATGCATTTTTTTTCACAGAAACAGAATGACAGCCAGTAAACTGCCTGATGCAGCAGAGATCAATGAAACTGTCAACAAAAGCAATGTTTTAAATGATTGTTCTTGCAACTCTAAGATCATGGAATTTCATTTCAGTCTGGAGTTAAAGAAAAAGGAGAAGACATTAGATTTTTCTTGTCACACATTTTTCTGCTTGTTTGTGCACAACCATGCAATTCCTGAAGCGAGCGTCGCATTGGAAGCCTGCGGCTCTGACCCAGAACAGAAATAAAGAAATTGCTTTATCCACAACAATCAATATTGTTTCTTTGTGACTGCATGCTGACAATCTGTAGCATTCAGTTTTGCATACATGTGGGTTCTGTACTCAGAAAACAAACAACTGAGATAAAAAAGATGTGAATATATGTAGGAGTGATCCCTGAAGCATAAAGCAGCAAATGCAGCACACAAAGCTCCATTCAACAGTTGGATTTGTGGTCTAAATGCTGCCTTGCTCTGAAATCTCCATGAAACCTGAGATGAGATATGTTACTTGTCTTTAGATCTTTTAAAGAAAAGAAATCATGCTATAGATATATTAAGAGCTATAGTGCAACTCAGCAAAAAGTGGGGAGAAGGAATTGAAATAATTTATACCTGTTACATTTTTTTTTATCTACAGTTAATAGCATAAACTATTTACTCACCTCCCAAAATTACAGAATTCTTCAAATCGTGCACAGAGGTTGCACATTGCTGGAGAATTAGAAGCTGCAGTTCTGCAAACTTATCTTGATGTTGTCTTTAGAGCTTAATGATTTCCAAGGAGCTTATAGACTTGGTTTCTACAGCAGGGCAACTAATTCTTAACCTAAAATCCCCAAATGCAATGCCAAGTACGCCACCACCTGATATGGACAGACATTTTCTCTACACTGAATAATTATCGCTTTGAAATGTTTGACTGAAAGTGCTGTACTGTATTTTAGCAAACGTGAGGTTTATGGTTCCTTAGTTCCAGTGAAATAGATTTTCGGGCATATCAAGTCATCTTGGATACTTTTGTTCACTGTTAGACCTGTTTGGAGCCGGTCCCTTTATTTTTTACTGTATATGCAAAATACAGGAATGTGCAAAGTAAGGAAGACACAGGTGAGCAATTTAGAGTGACAAACTTGACCGGCCTACATCATCTTCCTGGCCTCAACCTTAGGAACTAGTTTGGCTAGGGCAGGGGTCTGCAACCTTTCATATTCAAAGAGCCGTTTTGACCAGAGTTCGACCACGGAAAAGTTGTGTAGAGCCGCAAAATATAACATGACTTTTACTAGAAAACCTTTTTTTCTTTTAATCTTATATAGGAAATTAGTTGTTGCCATCTCAAACAATCAAAAATTCATTTATTTTTAATGTTAAAAAATATAATTTACAAGCTAATTAGGGATGCACGATATTGGGATTTTGGCCGATATCCGATATGCCGATATTTTAAAACTCATGTAGCCGATAACCGATATCGATACCGATGTTAAAGCTGGACAAAAATAAGTAGTCATTGAAAATAGCAGTTTTGTTATCCATTTCTGACACTTTGAAAAATAATATACTCAAATATATTTTCATATGCTGATATCAAATTAATTTTTATTTATTTTTTTTTATTTATTATTAAAAAAATAAATAAATAAAAAAGTAAAAAAAATAAAAATAAATCAATAAAAAAAATATATATATAAAAAATAAATTAATAAAAAAAAATAAATAAATAAAATTAATTTTTAAAAACACGGTATCGATCTATTTTACTTTCAAAATCTGGTGAAATTTCATCGTTCTGTTACAAACTCTCGTGATATTTTGCAAATTCTTGTGAGATTTTGTTAGTAAAATAGATCGATACCGCGTCAATATATCAACATATAAAAATATGGCAACATTTGGTGAATTTTTGGGGGATTTCGTAGCATAACGATGACATATAGCAACATTTCATTAGTAAAAGAGATTGATATGGTGTTTTTAAATGGCAATATATCAGCATATGAAGATATTGGGATATTTTAATCGATCAATATTTTTCCCTCGTCTTTACACTGGAAAAATGATCTAGAAATAAGTAAAACTTTCTTAAATTAAGTGTATTTGCCCTTGATTTGAGTAGGTAAATGAGATAGTTTGCCAATGGAATGATTATTTTTACTCTTAAAATAAGGTAATTAGATAATATTCACTTTAAATAAGAGAATGCAAATGTGTTTTCTTATTTTAAATCTAAATTGTCTTGTTTCATTGGCAAAATGTCTCTTTTATCTCTTTTTTGCAGTGTAGTAGTTATTAAGTCTGTAAAAAAGACGTTTTTGAGGAAGAAGAAGTAGCATTTTATTATTATTTTTTTTTTTTAGACTTTAGAAACTTTAGAAAGCTGATCGAATATCAGGTTAAATATCGGTGGGGTGGCCGATGTCCGATAATCAGTTTTAAGGCAGATACCGATAGGGGGCCGGTTATATCCTGCATCCCTACTTAAAACATATTTCTGGTTCTTTTAATCTTAGTAAGTAAGTAAATTATTTAGCTCTTTATATACATTTTAGCCACTATTAAGAGCCGCTGGAGAGGGTCCAAAGAGCCATATGTGGCTCTGGAGCCGCAGGTTGCAGACCCTTGGGCTAGGGTCATGCCTTCTTGCCCAGCATCAGTGTCTAACCTTACAAATGTTCTTTACATTAACAATAAAATATTCATATAAGCAGACTCAAAAACTTTGTGGAAAGACAAAAACGTTTTTATTTGAGCTCAGATTTGGGTCCAGTCTCTAAATGAAAGAAAACTTTATTCATGTATACATAGGACATTCCAAAAAAAGCAGTGTTGAGTTTCTACGCTACTCCAGACATTTTCAATTGAGAAAGCTTTCTGGATGGGAAGCGAAACGTCTTCAATCTTGGAAAACAAAGTCCAGTAGTTTGGTTTTTACCTTTTTGGAATGACTATGACCTGGATGACTGAGAATCTTCATCAGTATACATAGGACACTTTGTATAGAAGTATGAGAAAATGTTTTTCTAAATTGAACACTTGAATTTTATCTTCCTCAATTATTTCATCACAGTTTTATTCCTAAGGTGGAAAGGTACGCAACCCAAGCCCTTGTGTGTATGCCCAAAGGGATATGCACAAGGGCAAGTAGCCAGGACACATGATCAGTTCAAGGCATAGTGACAGGATAAGATTATCAAATCTCTCCCACTCTTTCCACAAGCATGTCCTCATGCTCCAAGCAGGCTGCCACCACCATTTATCAGTCCATATACCGGTACTGTTTACCAGTATTCCACATGGATCCAGCCCACAAAGCCAGAATGTGGAAAGATTGGCAAAAATTGGCCCAGGCAAGATTATATCCCACAGAATCCTGGGTGACAGTCATGCACACTTACTATTCAGCCAAAGGCATTGTAGAATGCCTACCATTTCACATTGCCTTTGCCTACCATTCCATATTGCCTTTGGCTGACTGGTCATAGTCATCCTGTAGGAGTTATTTCATTTTTGTGTCATTTTAAATTAAAATGGTTGATAAAATCTATAAAGCCCATTTTATTCTACAAAATTAACACTGCAACAAAGAGAGCTGCCATTGTATTTAAAATCAACAGAACTGCGTCTTTCCACCAATTCAAAACTATATTCAACTGAATTAAATTACCAATTTCTTTGACAGAACATAGCAAGCAAATACATGAGAGAAAATAAATGTTTAAATGTAATAACCTAAAATGTCAAGAGTTCATTTGGAGTTTCTATTTTCTTTTTTAATTCTATCGTTAGAAATCTTCCTAGAACTAGATTCCATGTTATGTTGTAGTGATACAACCCTCCCAAACTGGTAAAAAGGCAAAATGTGTTTTTTAGTGGTTGGTTTTCTAGATCATTAACCGGTCATGTTTGTAGCTCTTAAATGTCAGAACCTTTCATTTCTTGTCTTGTGTCGCTGCATCGTTGTCCAGAATCATACAGACACCCAGGAGACACCCTGTAAAATCCTTCATTCTGAAGGAATGAATGAGAGCAGCCAGGGGAGCTTTTCAGCATCTCAATTATAACAGGGGTCTGGCAGAGCCAGAATAAATGGCTGGGAGGTTTATCTGAGCACGCACGTTAAATTAAAGCCGGTGTTCCATTAAAAATCTGATTTGCTGCTGTAATTGTGAGGGCTGCTGAGTGACTGGCTCCATTAACTGTGTGAAATGATCAAAGTGTGACACCGAAGTCAGAGGTGAGGATCGCATTATGGTTCTGATTGCTTTCTGTTGTCCTTCAGTATTAGACCAGTGAGAACCATGACTGCTACTCATAATAAGTGTTTTCATTAACAGTACACAAACAAAAATGGTCGCAAAGGCAGGGATTCTGTTTGAACATGTTACAAAGTGTTTATCTTACAAGTTTTTATCAAGCGACGCATCCAGTCACTGTGGGAATAAAATTATGTTTTTATGACTGTATACAAAGATCATATGGCTTGATAAGTTCATGAACAGAAGGGTTAGACTTAACCATGCATTTCACATAAACTGGCATAAAACAATGATTTACCTGTGGTTAATCATTTCTGAAATGACTTGGCATGATCCTGAAGGAGTCATACTGGCATTCTATCTGTTTACAAACAGATAATCGGAATAGACTTTAAAATAATGATGCTCAATTGCTTGTTCTGTTTGAACATCTCTGTGAGAACACTTTTACCTGCACTGATCCTTTAAACACTCATTGTTGTTTCAGTGAAGTGTGCAGCATCTTCAAGGCTCATTGCCTCATTGTTAGTCTGACTCTGCTTCTACCAACGGATTGATATTTTCAGCAGCTGTTAATGTTTCCATTCTCTCAACTCACCGAAGACTTAAACTATAGATGCAGTTTGCATGTATAATCTGTTTATTTGTTGTTTAGAGGTTATGCTTCGGGAATTTTATACCATCGGATAGTACCTGGTTTTTCTCATTCACATGCATGGGACGGCATCAATTCAAAGTGGAACAATACGCTATTAGATGCAGAGAAAAGCAAGTGTTATATGTTTCATAGCAGCACATTCACTAAGCCTGGTACTTTGGTAACTACAGAGTACCTGAAGCTGAACTGGAATAGGGAAGTTAGAGGGGTTTTTAAGTACCTAGAGGATATCAGTGGGAGCATGAAAGAAAACACCCAATATATAATACTTTTGGATTACCTATAAGAGGTATGACAGGATGCTTTCAAACAACCATTGGGATGCTTACAGAATACAAATGAAAAACTTCTTAGGTACCTTTGAGAGTGCATAAAGGACATCTACAGGCAAGGCTGTACCAGTTCATAATTTAAAAGAACAAGCTCAAAGTTCAGTTCACTCAGATGAAAATAAACTAGCTCATGTTCATAGTTACTTAAAAAAAAATCACAAACCTATAATTGAACTATTTTAAATTAATTTGGTAATTAAGTTACAATTTCAAAATATAGCTTAATTACGATTTCACCCTTTAAATATGTGATCATATTACATAGAAAGAAATGGAAAATACTTAATGCAGTCAAGGTATACTGTATGCGCAGTGAAGCTTTTAGTTAGCCAAATTACTCAGAACTTTAGAAACATACAGGCCCATTTAGGTTCTGTTGAAAAGATCAGGATTTCCTGGGTTGGCCCGCCTTTGCGCCTTTGATCTGGGGATCCCTTTGGGCATCCTTGATTTTGGGTTCCCCAACGCTTGCCTCAGTGCTCTGGGGGGGCAGATCTTTTGCTCTTCACACCCACTATTGAGCATGTTTTATTTGGATAAACTTTACTTGCACAAGTGCACTCTCACAAACAATTACAGGTGCTTGGTTACAGGTACTTATAGATTAACTTCCATACAGAAACCCAAAATTCTTATCTTCAGCTACCACAGTATACATGTCAGATTAAATAATACTACTTATACTAGAGGCAATAGTATCAAGGTGCCTCTTTTTTGTATCTCTTATACTATATCCATTGGTTGTGCTGTTCTTTTTACAACTGTTTGCAGATGATGAAGCAGACTGAAAAATGTTTATCATTGTCTCTCTTTTATCTCCTCTTTCTTTCATCTTTCTCCTTTTTCCTGTTTTTCCTTCCCTGTTCTACTTACATTGCAGTGTCCATATAATCTTTAATACTTGGATCTGTTTTTATTTTCAATGCCTCATTTCTTGTGGTTCTAGGCAGTCCAAATCACCAAAATTCAATGTCAGAGGGCTGTTGGTCACGGATTGGTTAGAGGGCAATCAGTGGTCACAGCTTATTTCAGAACTAATATCTTCAACTGTGAAATGATTTTACACTGTTATAGCAAGCAGCAATAGTCAGCATTAACAGTAGTTAGTGTTATTTTACATTTAGATAAAAGTTAATCTAAAAGATAAGTTGTATCCTTTCATTTGACACTGCATGGCTTCTCTCTCCTGTACATATCCAAGGTGCCTTACCTAACAGCCCACAGCCTTCTATGGCATTCCTCTTTTAGTCCTAACCTGATAAATAGAGGAAGACTGTTGTTGTGTTGGTATCTCTGCAAACCACATCACGTCTGAGGGAAACCTCATCATGTCTATGGGGAAACCTTGTTATTAAAATACTGACATTGAGATAGTACATCGTAATGGAACAAATAGAAAATGAACTGACCTGACCTATGCTGACTTGAATGGATAGGGTACAAATGTAAAAAAAAAAGGTCTACACAGAAAAGCATAAGGTACTTTGAAAGGTTACCTTCAAAAGTAGCTATAGTGTACATACAGTTGTGGTCAAAAGTGTACCTACACTTGTAAAAAATCATAATGTTATGGCTGTCTTGAGTCTTCAATAAGTTCTACAACTCTTATTTTTCTGTGATAGAGTGATTGGAACACATACATGTTTGTCACAAAAAACAGTCATAAAATTTGGTTCTTTCATAAATGTATTATGGGTCTGCTGAAAATGTCACCAAATCTGCTGGGTCAAAAATATACATACAGCAACATTAGTATTTGGTTACATGTCCCTTGGCCATTTTCACGGCAACTAGGCGCTTTTGGTAGCCATCCACAAGGTCCTGGCAAGCTTCAGGTCGAATGTTTGACCACTCTTCTTGACAGAATTGGTGCAGTTCAGCTAAATGTGATGGTTGTCTTGCATGAACCTGTTTCTTTAGCACTGTCCACATGTTCTCAATGGGGTTTAAGTCAGGACTTTGGGAAGGCCATTCTAAAACCTTAATTCTAGCCTGGTTTAGCCATTCCTTTACCACTTTTGATGTGTGTTTTGGGTCATTGTCTTGTTGGAACACCCAACTGCGCCCAAGACCCAACCTTCGGGCTGATGGTTTTAAGTTTTCCTGCAGAATTTGGAGGTAATCCTCCTTCTTCATTATCCCATTTACTTTCTGCAAAGAACCAGTTCCACTGGCAGCAAAACATCCCAAGAGCATAATACTACCACCACCATGCTTGACAGTAGGCATGGTGTTCCTGGGATTAAAGGCCTCACCTTTTCTCCTCCAAACATATTGCTGGGTGTTGTGGCCAAACAGCTCAATTTTTGTTTCGTCTGACCAGAGAACTTTCCTCCAGAAGGTTTTATCTTTGTCCATGTGATCAGCAGCAAACTTCAGCCGAGTCTTAAGGTGCCTTTTCTGGAGCAAGGGCTTCTTTCTTGCACGGCAGCCTCTCAGTTCATGCCGATGTAAAACACGCTTGACTGTGGAGACTGACACCTGTGTTCCATCAGCTTCCAAATCCTTGCAGACCTGCTTCTTGGTGATTCTTGGTTGACTCTTGACCATCCTGACCCATCTCCTCTCGGCAGCATGTGATAGCTTGCGTTTTCTTCCTGATCGTGGCAGTGACACAACTGTTCCATGCACTTTATACTTGCGTATAATTGTCTGCACAGTTGCTCTTGGGACCTGTAGCTGCTTTGAAATGGCTCCAAGTGACTTCCCTGACTTGTTCAAGTCAATAATTCGCTTTTTCAGATCCACACTGAGTTCCTTTGACTTTCCCATTGTAGCTTTTGTAGCTGAGTCTAATCACTGGGTCAAATGAGCCCTATTTAAATGGGCTCATGAGAAGTCAACAGCTGTAGTCAATCAGAATCACTTAGAAGAAGTGAAGAGGCCATGACATGAAGCTAATTTGATTGACACAACTCGCTACATCACCAAAGTTGACAAATTTTGTTGCTGTATGTACATTTTTGACCCAGCAGATTTGGTGACATTTTCAGCAGACCCATAATAAATTTATGAAAGAACCAAATTTTATGACTGTTTTTTGTGACAAACATGCATGTGTTCCGATCACTCTATCACAGAAAAAGTAGAGTTGTAGAACTTATTGAAGACTCAAGACAGCCATAACATTATGATTTTTTCACAAGTGTAGGTACACTTTTGACCACAACTGTATAAAGGGCTTTTTGAGTACTTATAAATTTTCTTTGCAATAATAATTGTATAATGAATATTGAATTCTCTGGTTTTTATATTGATATTTTGAATATGCTTTAACAACCATTAGTTAAATTGTTGGTAGAGGGTAATCCTAAAGAAAACTAAGACTAAGTGGTAATGAAAACCGAAGAAGAAGCATTTAAGGTATGGTTATATCTTGAAATGGCTGTGAGGGATATGAAAGACCATAAGACCAGTATTTTTGTGTGTGTGCAGAAGGAAAAATGTCTGGGAGAGATTTGGCAGCATTGTTGTTTTTGACAGCCATTTTAGATTTAGTGTTAGTCTAATTCTTCAGGATGAAAACTAATAGTCTTAGTCGCATTTTAGTCATTACTATACGTGATAGTTTTAGTCGGTTTAAGTTGACTAAAACTTAAAAAGGTTCTAGTCTAGTTTTTGTCAGTTTTATATTGCAAAAAAAGTTAACCGTTACAATTTCAAGTAACAACCAGATTCTTTACCAGACTGACAGCTCTTGCCTACAGTAGATATTACAATTGCTGGGTATAGAATGCTGCCGTGCAGCTCATCATTGCTGTTGGATTTATTGAATTCAAATAAACTTATGAATTAATGCCCTACTTTATAGAAAAGTGTGTCCCAAAAGATAGCAGATAGCAGATCTAGTTTAACAAATCATGTTGGTCAATATAGCAGACAGGCAAGGTAACAATAAAGGAATGGTTTTAGACATACCAGGTTTCCATTCGAAACACTTCCCGATCTACTATGAATTATGCATTACACACAGATCATTACAATCTTCATTGCTCCAAAAAAAATCAAAGGACAAAAACATAATTATTTCTACTTTGGCAATTTTGGCTTTATTTCTGAGAATTTCCCCTTTTGTTACCACTGCTCAGGGGTCAAAGTAGATTTAAATTCACAGGGTTTTGATGTAAAAAAAAAAAATACAGAGAGAACCTACATAATTGCCTTGTAATGCCATGAAAATCCAGACCTAAATTGTTGACATATTGAAAGGAAACAGAGAAAATTTTTTATGACAATACAAGAAAACATTTACATCATATTTAAAAAAGATAGAAACGAGAACAATGGGAGAGAAATATTCAAAGATCTATGTTCCTTTTTACATGGCTCTTTATACAAAAATAAACAGTGTGCAATTAAAAATTTTCTTTGGATATAATTTAGGGATTCCTTTTGATAGAAGTTAAAGAATGTTTTGTATCACCTCTTGTGAGCTGGAAGAAATAAAATCTTATAGTTGGACAAAAGGATTTTTTACGCTTGACAGAGGCTGATCAGCCACATAGTTTATTAAGTAGTGAGAGCAGGAAGAAACATACTGCTAGAGCAAACCGTAAGAGTGGAGCATAAAGCGCAGACTCTGAGCTACGCACAAGCAAAGATGCATATCTGCACAAGCACAACTGGAAGATCAGAGTTTGTCAGAGTTCAGCGCACAGTACTGGACTATTCAAACAATATATCCAAACAACACTCTTAGGAATCCAGTTTGTGTGGGTTGTGTGTTTTGTTTGGTTTCCTCCACCACCAGTTGGCGCCTGGTTCTCGTTGGCCTTGTCACACAACTGTGAGCCTGAACTAACCACAGAATCTTCCCCTTCACTTTTCAGTCCCGATTCGCCAGTGTTCAGAGCAGCACTGGACTCCTCTCTACCAACTCACAATAAACCTGTTTAACCTTTCCCTGGTCTCTCTGTTTGGTTTTCTGCATGTGGGTCAGATCTTTGGATAAAATCCCGACAAACACTGTTCTCAAGAGTTATATAAGGGGGCTTTTTAAGACCTTTTCCTGCTGTTGTTTAGCAAGTGACTAAGCACATTAGGAAAAGGCTTATAGTTGGATCAGCATGTCTACTTTAGAAGAAAATAATCAGTTCACTGAAAATAAGTGAAAGTTTCAATACTCAGTTGTGCTTTACCCCAAAGTTCAACTTTTTAACTGGAAAGAAAAAGCAGCAAGAAAGAAAGAAAGAAAACATGTATTATTAAATGTATCGAAATAGATTGTGTGTAGTACTGTATATAAAAAAAGATGATATGTTTAACTAAATGCTCCTTGATTTATTCATATTTGTAGGTAAATGAACCCTGAATATTTGATGTTTTTTCAGACTGAAGAAAACAATTGGTTGTTGCTATGATCTTGATTAATAAAACTCAAGCTCTTTTTTTTAAGTCAGCAGCTATTGAAACTACACAATATAGTATAAGGAAAAGCTGTTAAACTAACAGCACTTTTTAGTTGTGCGGTTCTTCACTGTATTTCAAGACAGTTTTGAATATCTGATGCTTAACCATACAAACAACCATTCAAGGTTTATGCCTTTGGATCTGTCTGAAAGATTTGGATGGGTACAAAACCATTTGTTGAGCAGGTCTGAATATGAGCTCACATCTTATAGTCAACTGTAGGCTTTATACATTATCTTTATATTAATAACTCAGGCAGTTTTGGAGTAATGCACACTCATTAATCTGATCAAAGTCCTCATTGGGGAGCTAATGTTTCCTCCTCCCTCTCATCAGGATCAACATCAACTCAGAGATTAGAGGAGACATTATTATTGATTACTGCTCTTATTACAGGAATAGGGTGTGAAGAAGATTTTTCTGGTTTGGGGTGAAGTTTTAATAAGATCCAGCTCATTCGGAAAAAGAAAAAAAGATTGCTTTCTTTTGGAATTACTGAATGTCTCTACACACAGATGGTTATACTATAGTATAGTTTCTTAAAAAAAAGATTCCTAACAAAAACGATGAACTGTTCCCTCTATGTTAAAGTAATGGGACAGATTGGGGTTCATCTGCTGTAATAAATATGTTCCTCTGGTTAAAGATGGTTAGTAGTGTTGCAAAGCTATATTGTGAGGTATATTTTGTGAGTTTAAATCTAGCAACTTATAGTCTTATACATTTTAGGAGACTACCAATAAAGCCTTATCCTTTGAACTGCTTTTAATAAATGTAAAAACTGCCTGCCATAGTCAACTTCATATAAACTTACACATTAACTGGAGCAACAATCTTCTCCTTCGCCACCTTCCTCTCGTTTGTAGCTGTAGTGCTGTTTCTCTGTCTTTTAAACACATTCTTCTTTTTATTAAATTCTTTTGCATTTCTGCATTAAAATCTCTAGTTCCTGTGGGCTGAAATAGGCACTTCCTGTTGCCTGTTGTCATGATGACTCCTCAAATCGGTGCTCCACTGATAACTTTTCATACTTCTTGCACACGCGCTAAACTCTGGGTGGATCTAGTTAAAATTGATTAAACTATTTCATAGCAGCCGTTGTGAAACCAAAAACTCAGAGTTCCCGACTTTTGGCTAGATCAATTTCGAGTTGCAGATTTTAATCTGAATTTGTTAAACCTGCTTCATGTGACCACGGGTCATAAAGTCATAAAAATATCTCAAGTGAGTAATTTCAGGGCCAAAAAAAATCAGATTTGGGCCACATCTGTCGGTAGAGTGAACGTAGCCTATGTGTTGTTAAAGAAAAATGATCTAAAATGATTTAAAACTACTAATGGGTAAGTATTTAGAGCACCATACCATAAAATGAGTATCTCCTGGGGGCGAACATTATTTAAGCCTGCAGGAGAGATTTCTGCTTGGTTTACAGAAGGTCAAAAGTCTTCCAGAATAAACAACCAGAGATCGTGTGAAACTGAATCAGGAAAAAGGCCCCCCGCATTCCACAAGCTGTCTGTGGAAGCTTATCTTGTGTTTTATGACCCTAGGAATTCTAGATGCCAGGACAAGCTTTCCGCCTTTTCTTGTTAAAACAAAGAAGCAAATGACCCCAGATGTTTGCAGTAAATAAGGGGAAGCCCTAGCAGTGTCAGAGATGGCTTTTGGTTGGAGGACCGAGGGCCAGCCCTTTTTGAATGGATTAGATACAAGAGGATAAAGCTTTCTAAATAGAAGAAAAAGATCAGATTTTGCTCTTGCAAACTCTCCAAAGATGTCTTGTACGTCTTTGCTTTCTTTCCTCCTATGTCAGGTAATGGAATGTATGTCTCTGTTGTTCTGCAGTTTCTGGTGTAGGTTTGTGCATTGTCTTATTTCTAAAGTGTATGCATTGTCTTATATTGGATTAAACTCTGTAATTCTGTGACGTCAACACGCAATGTTGGTTTTATTACCAAACGCAGCTCGCCGAGTGGACCTGGGGAAGGGAAGAATCAGAAGCCAATCTTTTTCCAAAGTTAACTATGTTAGAATATTTTCTTCCTTAACAGTGTAGACATTGGACAGCATCTCATTGACTTTATGTGATAAAAATCCTTGATTGCCATTAAATTCTCTGGGGTATTAGATACTGCATTACTGCCACAAATGATAACTTTGCATTTCTTTTTTTTTTTTTCTGCAGAAGTAGGCTATTTCATTTAATTCCTAAAATAAAGCATTAATTGAGAAGTAACATGTTGGGAATGCCTGTGTCAATTCTGAATCATCTGGGTCATTGCAACCACAAAACAGGCTTATAGGGGAAGGTATCAAGGTTTTCACTCAGTTTTTGGAAGACATTCTGACTGTTTGAAATGAACATTGCTTTCATGCCTTTAACCTTTGTTGTCAGAAGATGCAAAATTTTCCTGGTATCCATTCAAACAGACAAACCTATTCTCAAGAGGGATTCCCTTACTTCCAGCTGCATCAACACGTCTTCTTTTCGGATCTCCTATTCTGAGGGGACAAGGGGCAGTTTTCTGTAATTTTGGCCATTCTGATTTATTTAATTGCTGAGCCGTTTCTCTAAATCCTTTCAACTTGATATTTTGGTTTTACACCTGAAACATGGAATTTATTATCATTTTTTGCAGAGTGAGTCATTGAGCTGACTATCACTTTGTGGGATAGCTGAGTCATGTAGAATATCATTAAACAATTTTTTATGTGATATGAACGTAAATCTCTCTGTGAACACTGACAGTTACATTCACAAAAAAATAATTATGTAAACAAGGTGATCATTAATTTTATTGATTACCGGGACAGCCATTTCCTACTTTTCAAACTAATCAGTTTACCTCATTACTAGTATAAATTCACATTTTGATCCATCCAAGTTCTATCCTGACCAGTTTTTGCATCATGACAAAATATATTGGATACAAGCAGCTAGGACTTCCTTAATATTGTGAGCAGCTTTTTTAATGGAGATAAGTTGAGAAAATATAAAGGTCAAAGATGTTAAGATGTGGTCAGAGTACCTCCTGAATCTATTTTTTTCTACCTCAACAGGATTCATTATAAAACATAAAACTAAATGGAACTGCCCCTTATTTTTGTTCAGGGAACAATTATGGGCCTTCCAGAAGGAAAAGGTTTTTACAGAGGAATGTCTGGGTTTCTGTTTTTGATCTGTTACATTCTTTCTCCAGTCTTAAACTGAGTCTAAGTGGAAGTATAACTGAAGAAACTCATTGTCACCAACAGCCATCCACCTGTGACACAGCCAATCAGCTTTGAACCTCACCTCAACGAAAGCCAATTGGCATCCAAAATTCATCTTAAAAGCCCTCCGATCCGCTCCTGTGTGCTCCTGTGCGCAGGCGGCGCATGCGCTGTGTGACTTAATTCAGATGACACCGTTTCAACCCACTTCAGCCCCTCCTCCACCATTGTAGCCAAAGCTTCATCAGAGCTTCATTCCTCCCGGACTCTTACTGCGTTCCCTGTCTCATCTTACCCGGTCCGGCAGAAGGCCGCCATGTTGAGCCTGGTTCTGCTAGAGGTTTCTTCCCAACTGGGAGTTTTTCCTCTCCACTCTTGCTGCATGCTTGCTCATTATGGACAGGTTCTCTCAACCTGTGTTATCCAACTGGACTTCCATCTTCCAGGTCCCTGAGTGAAGCTCTAGTATCAGCTCACGCAGTCTACTGGATCTCCCCATAAAGCTTAGCATACCGTCTCGCTAACCAGCAGTCTACAGACTGACCAACTTCATCTATCTCCACTCCAACAGCAGTTTCAGGCCTGGGGGGAAACAGCTCTATTCTTTGCTCCTGTTCATGCATATCTATCAAAATTAAGCGCTATGTTTCCTGCCCGAGGTCTGAGCGCCAAAGACAATGTAATTGTATCAATGCATTTCTCCTAATTGTCTTTTCTCTTCAACTGAGTTTTTCCAGATTGAAATAAACATAAGAGACTGCATAGATTACTGAAAGAGCTTAAATAGAAAAGGAGATTCTTCTTCAGGCAGAGCACAGTGAGCAAGAAAGTAATGGAAAACATTAGTAAATAAGTGTCTTTTGCCTCAGAAGGCTTTCTTTGGTTCAACTGACCCAACAGGAGGCCTTTCCCCTGAGAATAAAGCAGCAGGAAGCTGCACAGATGTGACACATCAGCACAAAGGCATCATGGGAGAAGCTGGACAGCCTATAGCGAGGTGGTGGTGACCTTTTCCTCTCCACCCACCACTGCAGTTAAATTAGCTGCAAGATGTGGACAAAGCAAAGAAGAGGTCACTTGCTGCGAGGCTGCTGTGGCTTATTAAAATGTGTCAAAGCTAAGAGACTATATATACACACACACACAAGCTCACAAGATTTATGAATAAGAATAAAGAAACATTGCTATAATTTATTGAATGTTGTTATGTTCTCCAAGGGCAGAGACTCAAACTGCAATGATCTTGATGCTTTCACCTCAAATGAAAAACTAAGTGAGTCATGCAAGACAGATATCTTTATCATGATTTATTACTGCTGCAGCCTTCAACATCTTTTCACCCATCTATGTCCTTCTACACATGTGAATATTAACACAAATCTGATTCAGGCCAAACTGTGCAGTCCATAGCAATTTAGAAAACTCAAGGTGGTCTATAGATTCTGTTTTGCTGATGTGCTGTCATGTTTTTCTTATATATTCTGTGTCAGCTGAGTTAGCATCAGGCATGTTTAAACACAGATCCAACAGATATAGTTTTGTTTGCGCCTATCCGCTGCTACATGTTTGAACATACAGTATGTACTCATTTTTTGTTTTCCCTCCATAACACAGTTTAGGGGATTTAGGCAACATGTGCAGTAAGGTGCTCTTTACCTCTTGGTCTACAAGTGCAACGCTATATGTAGCAGATAACCAACACAGCACACAACCCTGAATCCATGTCAAGCATGTCAATGGCAGCGTTATGCTGTGGGGTTGTTTTTCTGCAGGCCTATCACAGTTAAGATTTTTTACATTTATAATCAAAATGCTTTTGTTGTTTTAAGACGTTTTAAAACTTGATACAATTTGTTTTTGGACACTTATAGTCTCTAATTGGCTATAAAAAAAGGCATGAAGCTGAAAAATTATGTTTTTCAAACAATTTAACTAATTAAAAATACTCTGCAATAGAATTAAACAGGTGTTACACTATTCCAGAAAAAAAACTTAGCAGGACTGTACAATTCCAGGCTTTATGTGTATAAAACTATAAACCACACAAGTCAAATAATTATAATCCCGAGAAAGTAAAGAACATGTGTTTATTAAAGGCAGCCAGCTGTAAGATGTGCAGAACTTCTTTAAATTACAGCTTCTAACCAATATGTATAAAGTCCTTGCACCCACAAATAATGAGCAATTTAAAGAAATATTTAGACTTTTTTCTCTAACATTGGCGTCCTGTGCACCAGGAAATGTAATCCTTATTTAGACATGTTAACTAACGTTTGTTTGTAACAAAGATTGCTACAGTGAGCTGAATATTAAATTAATCACAATTCCAGTCTAAACTGTCGATGTAGAAATAACATATGGAAATACAAGTACTACAATACAAAATACCATCACCGATATCTTCCCAGTTTTTTTTTAACAGATTCTTTCTGTTGTTAATCTGATGAGAAGATCTATACAGTTTGTATTGGTTTCCTTCTTTTTCTTTTTCTTCTGTGCTAACAGTGATGCCACAAGTGTCTCATTGGTTTGCTCCAATAAAACAGCTATTCTGTGTACAGGTGTGTGTGGGTTTATTAGAATGTTTTGGCATATTGGTTGATGGTGAACACATTAAGCATTTACATCATGTGTTGCACCTCTTGCCTCTATCAGTAGTTTTCATTGACTGTTTTCAGATGAAACAATTTTTATTATTATTTAAATTTTTTGCAGTGAAAACAAAGCCTCTCCCACTGGTAGCTCACCCCCCAGGGATTTGAACCCTGAGCCTTCTATGTGCAAGTTGGATGATTTACCACTTGAGTTAACCACCCACATTTACTGCTTCCTACCAAAATTAAAAATGTTTTTTTAATCTGATATGGCACATTCATAGGTTAGGAAATCACCAAAAAGTCAGCTTATCATCAAGTGGGCCTAATTAATCTAAGTCGACTCACACCGTGGTTGATCCCCTCCTGCCCTGCCCCCTCTGCATGTGTGAGCCTGTATGGAGGTGTGCATGCAAGATGCAAAACTCTCTTATTTTTGCACTGACCTGCTAATTGGTGGCAGCCCAGGGCGGGGCTATTAGTGTGCACACCTGAAGTGCTTTGCCTCACATTGGTGAAGGCATAATTGACACCCAGGAAAGCAGCTGCTAATTTCTTGCAAGTTGTGTCAGAGAATCGTGCAGAAAACTAGCTGCAAAGAACTGAGGAAACAGGCGGTAAGAATTCTGAATTTTATAGGATCTTACTGCTACTGCTCTTTAATTATGTGTAATTTGAGTGGAGTCCTCCTCATTTGATTTATGCTCCTTGACTTAAAAATGGCTGCAGTGGTGTAAATAATGTGGGAAATGTGTATCCATATTGTGCTTTATCAGGTTGTGTAAGTCATTCGATTGGTTTAGCAGAGCACACACTAGTTATCAATAAAAGCTGGATTAGACCTATCTGATATAACTCAGGCTGTCGCTGGAGCAAGACGCATTGTAATCTCCGGCTGTATCCCGCTACGTAATTGAATGCTTTAGATCAAAATGTATTAATGTTTTAAAATGGACCAGTTAAAATCTAGAACAAAATCCACCACCAAACACCAAAGCGACATTTATTGGTCTTGGTCTTGGTTATCAACTAATAGCTGGTGTCTTTCAGCACTGATATTGCATTAATAAGGGATGATTATCAATAAGAAGTCTAAAGCAACCTGAAACATATTCAGAACATAATGATGAAATGAAGTGAAGCCAAATAAGTCATCATATTCTAGTGGCTGTTACATCCTCAGCTGAAAGGCTCACCCCGTCCTCTTACTGTCTTTTTATCTCTGTCATTCAATGACAACAAAGAGAAGTGATTTGTCAGTAGGACTCAATGACTGTTTCCGGAAAAGGACTTCTAATTATAGATAAAATGAGCTCTGTGTTAAATTGGTTCACATCTAATGAATTAATTGCCCGCAGAGTCCGTTCACAGCAGGTCAGCCAAACGTGGTTCACAGAGATAACAAAACTGTTATTTATGAAGTATATACTTGAGCTGAATTACAAGAATTATTATTATTATTATTATTTTTTTTTTTTTTTGTGGAAAGGAGCACTGCATGATCAGTTAATCACTTAACTCTGTTTAAATTCCTCCCATGCTGAAAAATCTGAAACAAAAATTACACAAGTGGATAAAATTCTGTCAACCAAAACAGACTGTCAAAAACATCAGACTCCATCTGATTAATGAGAAATAAAGCACAAACAGAATCAGCCTTAACATCCTTTCATTAACTTGTTTGTTTGAAAGAGGTATTTGTCTTGTTACGACTGTGGCAAGATTTGACTTCATGTAGAGTATAAATCAGTTCACTGTAAACGACTCCTCCTATTGCGTGAAAAATAGAGTAAATTAAGTCAGTTTGGACCAATAGTTGAATAGCTAAGACATTTGTTCCTCGGGTAATTTTACATGCATTCACTCTGAATTTTTTTTTCTCCTTTTTGTGTGCTCAGTGACCCACAGTATCTCAAACAATTGTTAAGGTCAGGTAAACATAAAATAGAAGTATCTTACTGTAGGTGTAACTCTTGCATGATGGTGTTTCTGTCTCTAGAGACAGGAACCTGAGCTGAGCAACAAACCTTTGCAGAATGGAAATGGAATAAGGAATATCCTCTTTATATAAAAGGTATTTATAATCAGATTGGTTAATTTTTGTTTTTAAATCTGTATTTAGATATAGATTTGAAAATACGTTTTTAAAATCTGATATTTAATTAGGGAATAGCACATACAATTTACAATTCCTCTTTAATAATTTAATTCAAAATGGGAAATTAGAAAATGTTTTTCAAATTGCCTGATTTAAATGTTAAATTTGTAATGGTTGGCTTTCTTTTTTAGTGACTCTCTAGGTTATCCATACCCTAGAACACCTAAGTTTGATTGTTGATTACTGATTGGAGGTGTAGTGCTGATGTTTTGTTGTTGTTTTTTTTTTTTATTCTCTAACATGGTGCTGTGCATTAAAGCTAAACATGACAACATTTTTAAGTAACTCATAAAACAGACTTTATTTGAAGGAGACCGCACAGTTTTTTTGGAAGATGTTTCTCCAACTATCATGTAGTCTTTGTTAGTTATGGATACTACTTACAATGCAGTTAATGGAGCAGATGTGCTGTATGAATGACATCTAAGAGCTATGGACCTAATATTTCATTCATTATCAAGAAATCTACAGCAGCCTGATTTATCTGATGGTCAGATATCATCCTACAGGTATGGTTTCTTTGTAAGAATATTTTTATGGTGTCAAAAGCAAAATATGCCTTTCTGAACCATTAAAATAAAAGCTATATGCCTCTGTCATGTCTGTACAAAGAAAGAAAATATGAACCTTACTCTGAAAGTCTCATAACGAAGAAATATTTTCAAAACATTGCCTCCCAGTCTATTTACAGATAGTCTAGGCAGTCCTCCAGTCTGGACATTTATATCCTTAGATCTTTATTTAAATTTTTTTAGGACGGAAAAAAAAAATCTGTTCTGGAAGTAAAAGTCAGCCAATGAAGAAAAAGTAAAAACTGTAGGAACACAATTTTTGTCTATCTTGTGGCAGCTGAATTGTTATTTAAAGTTTACCACTATCTTAAATACTCCTTTCTCCTCGCAGTGTTCTGCTTCCACCTTGTCCGTCGATGACCTGCAGGACGCCTCCATTTGTCTAGGCTTGCTCTGGCAGGCTGCCTCAGCGAAGGCGGCCGAGGAACATGGAGGTCAGTGGTAACACGGTGAGCCTGCATGAGCCGGCTGATCCTTTATCATGAAGCGGCGACAAGCTGTCAGCTGTGATAAAGTGGGAGAAGCTGCTGCTGCCTGTTCAATAAAAGACTCATTTTTCTACTTTAGGAACAGAGCATTGCCTGTTACAGGTCTGATCTATGTGCTGGAATATCATAACTATCATAACATCGCTGAGACATGAGGGACTCGTGGATATGTGTGTTATGTATAGTACCCTTTAAGGATATGTATTTGTCTGGGAATTTAGGCTTCACTTCTCAAAGATCAATCTGCTCTTGCGATTAGATGGGCTGCTTTTTCCTAATTGTATTGAGATTTGTGCAGAAAATCCATTTTGATAAATGTCTTTATTGTTACTCTTAAGGCAAGCAGACCTAAGGTCATTTCAGTGCTCTGACTCCTATAGAAGTATTGATTGTGTACTAGATTCCGACAAATGCAGGTAATCTTGTTATCTGACAGTTGGCCGACTCTGTCACAACACGCTGCAGGACCATGGACCGCGTTTCCACATTACAGCAGAATAAAAGGCATCAGTAAATATAGCATTCCAGCATTATGTTGGCTCCCTTCTAAACTTCTTTTTATTTGTTCTTGTGCAAACACCAGTCATAATTTTATACTTGCATGAAAAAAGTTTCTGTGCAGGTTTAATAAAATTTAGATTTCCCTTTAGAGCAAAAATACCAACACTTGACAATGACTAATGCCAATGCTGAATATTACACTTTGTGCACTGAAGCAAGCCTTAAAGTTTTTTGTTACTAAGTTACTTACAGTAATAATATAAATAGACAGAAAGAGGTTTAGAACCCCAAACTAAAATCAATTTGGTGTCTGTTTGTATGAGGAAGAGTATGTTGGCAATTCAAAGAGAAAAAGACTTGTTTTCAGCCAGTATTTGGCTCAAACAAGGTATACCTGTTTAACCTATTATTTAACTTAACTTTACCCCCTAATTTTTCTACAAGGATCTTCTGGACCTATAGAATTTTCAGCCTGAGAGGTATCAGACTTCATTGCTTTGTTGCACATGGTGTTTCTTTTTTTTTTTTTTTTTACCTCTTGGGAAATTCTTTAAACCTAAACCAATGTTATAACATGTTTGAAGAAGTCAGAATGAATATAAGCAACCAAGGTTTTACAAAAAGATAATCATGAATGCCCACCTAAAAGTTAGGAAAGGTCTTTAAGCAATCACAGAGAAGTTTGTTCTTCCATTTGGATAGAACAAAGCTCACTGTGATCAATAGGTTAACACTCAGTGTTAACCTATTGATCACCTAGTTTTGAAATGGAAGAATGAAAGACAGAATGGCATGACACAGGTGTACTATACAATTTTGAATGCGTATTGATAGAGGATATGAGTGGGAACTTAACCTTCATTCATACACAAACATTGCCATTCTCTTTAGCCCTTTTCGTAGAAAATAGGAGAACTCCTAATAATACAATAATTCCCGCCGCCCTCCTCCAACATCTGTCAAAAGGTAAGTATCAAGTCTATTTTTTACTGATTACGAATTAAAACACATCAATATCTATAAACCAGATTAGACAGACCAGGGATCACACATAGTGAGTTGGTTGATTTAAAAAATAAAGGGGAGGCTTTCTGGATGCCAAAATCGATCCAGCGTGAAATGCTGCATGGCACATTTTGCTTCAGATAAAGGAGCTGGCCAAAGCTATGAATTGAACTGAACAGAGCTACAAGGTCACAATCTACAGAATATTTTTCAGAAATCACAGCAAGTAAACTGAATACAAAAAGGAACTAGAGAGCTTAAAGGAGAAGAATGAAAATATCCGACAAGAGCATAGAAAAGTGAACTCAAGTATGATGGCAGTAAAAAAGACTTTTTGGATAAGAGTGTGAGACTTGCAAAATAGTAGTGTAAGGATTGAAGTAATTCTGATCCCATGGTTATTTGGACACATTTTGGGAGCGTTGTGAATATTTATCCTGAATTGTATATGTAGGGCCAAAATCGTTCCTGTAGAATGTTTTATGTACAGAGCAGCAGAGTGTCAGGACTTAGAACGTTGGACCCAGAATTCAGGCAGACAGATTGAAGTGATTGGCAGCTTCTTGTCACCTAGGACTAGATGGTTAAAATCTCTGTAGAGGGAGAAAAACAGGTTAGTGACCACATAACTCTGATAGAGAACGATAGCGAGCATGTGAGTCACTAACCTTGTTATTAAGTTCAGTCTGAGCCAAGAGTGGAATCCAGCTGGATATGTTCCACAGCATGCGGTGGAAGCCGCCAAGAGAGTTTCAGGAGTAGAAGCCAAAGGTGCAGCAGACAGACGAGCAGAAGCCAGCAGATGAGGAAGAGAAGTATCTGGCATAAGAGTTCAAAGCTGGTGTCGATAAGGAAGCAGAAGTCCAGGCCAGATGAACAGAGCTGCAAAGAGGTCCCAATCTTGGGTCGGTAGACAGACCCAAGGTCTTTAGCAGGCAGAATCCAAAGGAAGTCCGTAGACAGGTCAGGCAAACAGATCAGAACAGGGGCAGGCAAACTCAGAAGTTCAGGAGCAGAAACTAGTCAGGATCAGGCAATCAGAGTAAAGACACTGGGGTACACTAGAGCAGTGTTTTTCAATCCTGGTCCTCAAGGCTTCCTGCTCTGCATGTTTTGGATGTTTTTGAGGTTCAGCACACCTGATTCAGATGATTGCAGTTCAGCAAAGCCTGATAATCTGCTATCAATTGATAACAGGTGTGTGAAAGCTGGGAAACATCTAAAACATGCAGAGCAGGGTGCCTTGAGGACCAGGTTGAAAAACCCTGCACTAGAGAGCGCTCACCTACAGCTCGAATAGCCGGACAGGTGGATGAAATAAACCAATAATCCAGTTATCAGTGCCAAGATCATGAAACAGAGTACATATAAACACGGAAAACCCTTCACTCATTTAATCCCAATGGGATTCTATCTCACTTAAAACTCACTGCATATGTTTCTATACTGCAAACAAACTGTAAAACTATAGAATAAAAAGAGCCAGTACATTCTTTTTCCCTTTAATGTATACTGGTAATGAAACTGTAATTGTGCACAGGATGCCCTCCTTAAAGCTCAATCTGAAATGATCAAAGCATAAAGAGGGAATGATCCCATGAGAGAAGCAACGGCTCAGTTAATAGGATTCTCCTTCCAGCAAGATTAGAGTTATCAATTTGCTGGGCGTCACATTAGGGAATCCTCAGCAGTCCAGGCCTGTGATGAACCAGAGTGAGGTTCACTCCATATAATCAAATTTAGGATCATAATGGCCCAAGGAATCCAGCTTAGTACAGTAGGCAATACTGGCAGCAGCAGCTTTGATGGGGTGAGGGTATATGGGTTTGGATTCCTTTAAAGTAAATGCCTTCAATGCCCTTCCTTAGGACCCACTTTCTTATAGGTTTTATGTGTTTTCCTGCTCCCACATGCCTTTCTTTAATAAATGGGTATTTTACTGGATCTTACAATCCTTTGCTGAGAAGAGAATACAGTCACTTGATTCAGGTGTCCAAAAATTGAGACAAAACGTAAACATGCAGGATACTGAGTCCTAAAGAGCAAGGTTGAATACCCTGGCTTTTTAATCTGTTTGTATCTATTTGTATATATGAAGGTACCCTTCTCAGAATGAAGTCCAGTCTGCTTCTGCTTGTCAGCTTAATCGGTCTAAATCCAGAAGTCTTCTTAAAACTAGCTTTTCGAAAAATAAGAACATGATTCCCTTGTGTTTATGCATAACCAGATTCCCATAATTGCATGATACATTTTATGGGCAAAATAATGTCATGCTATTTCCTTTGTTCTAGTGCATAAAAGGGTACTGAACACAATTTTACTTGAATCTAAACATTAGGAACCTCCTGTTCTGTAAAGTGTGTGTGTGTTTTAGGATGAATGAAATATTTATCTGATTGCTTTCTTAGACTTTTAAACAAACTAATAGATTTCCCATAATCTAATGAACTCACTATGAATAATAACGTCTCTACTAGGTTTTGCTTTGTTTTTTTTGGCCTGATTGGACTTGCTGTCCTTTGGGTAAACTTGTTTTTCTTTTTGAAGTTCAGATCTGTCATCTGCGTTGATGTTGTTTATTTCAGTTTTATTTTGATGACTACAAGTTAATCCCGCATGAAGTTAGAGTTTTAAAGTGTTGTTAATCCCTGCAGACCTTATTTCATCATTTGAAGCCTGTGACAGTAATTGTTGGAGACAGCGGTGCAGACACATTGTGACAGTAATGAAGTGTAAATACTGCAGCGTTACCTCTGCTCCTCGTTTCATTCTCATTCCTCCAAATTCCTCCTTAATAACAGCAAATTAGAGTCATTTTTTCCCCTCAATATTCATTTGAACATGGTGTTCAGAGGCGTTCATCTTGATACAACTGAACTGTCGACAGTTAATACCTGCAGTTTGAGAAAATAGATTATTTTCTTTTTTAAATCTAGATTCGTTAAGCTGACTTTAATCAGGGTAAATATTTTTTTCAATGTACTATTGTAAACAGGCATTTCCTCAACAGATTATCTTGTGCAAACAGAAATGCAAACTTAAATGCTGTTCTTTGAGGCTTTGACTACAAGTGTAAAATTTTAATTTGGGTTTATCTTTAATTCAAAATCTTTTTAAACTTGGCAGGCCATATTGATGTGTAGCAGTAAGGTTTAGTTCTATACATTGTTATTCTAGGATAATGTATAAAAGGAGAGAAGTGCAGCAAACCTTTTGAGTTTATTGGGCCAAGCGAGACATGGTGCCAACCTAATAAGCTTTAGGCAAGGGAAAGTTAGTTGTAGAGAACAATGCAGCACAAGGAAAATTCAAAGTGCTTTACATGAATTAAACAGTAAAAACGAAGAAAAATAAAAGCAAAATAAAGCAAAAGAGGGGCATGCAGTTGGAGCAGCAGTTAGCGCGCACGACCCATGCATGGAGGCCTTAGTCCTCAACGCGGCTGACCCAGGTTCGAACCGACCTGTGGACCTTTGCCGCATGTCTCTCCCCCTTTTTCATACACCCTTTCCTGTCAGCCTACTGTCGAAAAAACGAGTCACTAGAGCCGCAAAAACTGATGTTAAAATATTAAAATCATGTTAAAAGCTGGTAAAACAAACAAAAACAGTTGGAGCACAACCTGAAACTAATAGTGAATCAGTTTAACAGTTTAACTTCAACACTCAAAGGCAGTTCTAAGTGATAGTTGGGTTACAGGCACGAAAAATTGTAGAACTTAAAACAAGAATGAAAATTTATAAAATGCACTTTAAATTGGCCACATTGCACAATGCACTGGAGCCTCTGGTTTAGTACAATTTTTTTTAGCACCTTTTTGTATTTTAAAAATCAACCAAAACCATTTCTTATTTGTTAAATTAACAGATATTATGGAAACTGAAAAATATGAAAAGGTGAACTCCATATGACAGGGTGCTCATTCACAACCGTTTGGAAAGAAAGAAAGAGAAAGAAAGAAAGAAAGAAAGAAAGAAAGAAAGAAAGAAAGAAAGAAAGAAAGAAAGAAAATTTTATCTGGAAGTCTGTTATCAGCTTCACTTGTACCACCTTCGATATCCCATGCTCAAACTTCAGCAGCTCAGACAGCAGCTGCTCAGAGGCCAAACATCTTTCAACATCAGCTTCACCTCCTTCTAGCACGCAATCAAACTTTCACCACCACGCCCCATCTCCTCTCTCACTCTCAGCCTGTTCTCTATCCTAATCACCCTCTGGCTTATCCCATCACCAATATCCAGGCCCCGGGGTAAACACCCTTCGAATGTTTTTCCTAGGTTACGCATCCATGCAAATGTCGATTCACAGCATCAGTCTTCTGCTGGGGCCTGAGCGATAAAAATATGTTTTCATTCATGTCAATACAACTTTTCTAATTCCATCTTTTCTCAGTGTGAGTCTGTCGATGTAGAAATCAAATGTTGTAAGAATGTCAAAACAAGAGGGGATTGATACTTATGTTTTTTTTTTTTTTTTTTTTTAACATGGAGTCAACCAGAAATCCAGAAAATGGCTCTTTAAAACTGAATATGGTACAAAAAACAAAGTTGAATGTTTTATACAGTTGTTGGGTTTCTTCCTTCCTTATGTCTCTGAGCACTGAACATCTTGTACTTCTGGGCACCCCAGGTAGGTTGCAGTTCTGGAATATGACAGCATGTTTAATTTTCTCAAATCTGTTCAGATTCATCTTCTTTTCTCAACTCATTTCTTGCAACTATTTTGACTATTTGCATAAAAATGTTTGATTGTCCTGTGATCATTCCCCATCCATCCATTTTCAGACAGTCAGTCTACGGGCGAGAGGCGGAGTACACCCTTGACAGGTTGCCAGTCCATCGTAGGGCAACACAGAGACAAACAACCATTAACACACACACTCTCACACCTAAGGGGACTTTAGAGAAGCCGATCATTCCCCAATATCTTGCAATTGTAAGAGTGCTGCATCCCTCTAAAAGACTTTAAAAAAACTTTGACTTGTGAGTCATCTAATCTTTTTCTCTGACCCATTTTGCCTGAAGAAAAGAAGCTGCCTAATATTCATGCAAGCCTTGATATTAGATGCTGATCTCCGTGGGGTCTGGCTTTCCTCCTTAAACAAATACGCATTAGTTGGTTTGCTTATATCCTGTAACCCTGCAAGTCTCTATAGCTTGGAGTTGAAAAATTTACATAAAAATGATATGATCAAAAATACAACTTGCCTAATAATTATGTACAAAGTGTATAGTGCAAAAAATGCATATTTACAGGTGGAAAAATGCAAATATCCATGTCCTTTTTTGCTTCTCTTTGCTTCTCATTTTTTGGATGCTCAGGATTAGTTTATTATTATTGCACATAAGTGAAATGTGTCCAAACTGTACAAGTATGTTAAATATACAAACTGTTGCTCTTCTTTTAATGAAGGTTTTAGTGTTCATTCATTATTAGGCATTGAGTTATCCATCTGAAATTCTATTTGATTTTACATTTCTTTACCAGATCTGTGCATCTGTCAATGAAAATGTCTTCATCCTAACAGAGCAACAAAGAAAAGACTGAAGTTGTAATAAAGCGGATTTATATCCTTTAAACAGAACATTAACTGCTCAAGTATTGAATGAAAAGACAGCCTTACTGCAGGAAAACTATGAGTGACAGTTCAGTGGATTTATTTGTCTGTATAAGAGGCCAGAAACCCCGCTGCACTCGGCTGCTTCCAGCGCTTGCGGCCAAGATTGATCTTTGTCAGGGCCACAGAAATTCTCATTGTTTCTGAGAGAGGCAGTCCATTTATTTGAAGGCCCACAGAGAGCTGCGACCGCAGAGGGGAGATTTAAAAGGCAACCTATAAACCCGCAGAAGGCTGAAGGGTGTGAGGCATGTGGTCAAATAGAGAAGAGAACACTCATTTGTTCCTTTGCTGAGTGAAGTCTGATGTTCCATCAGGGAGCTGCAGACCTAGATTGGATTTCTAAATGGGAAAAGTCAGAGTGTGGTTAATATTAAACTATAAATAACATGTTGCATCATGTGTAATTCAAGTTCGCCAGATGATTCATCTCTGCTGCATGAACACACCACAGTTAAAAGAAGGTCTACATTGGTTCTGTAATTTTACAGATCAGAGCTCAAAACACTCCCCTGTCTCTGTTTTCTATGACATGTTTTATGATGAGCAATCTCAAACTGCTGATGGTTTAACCAATGGTAAAATGTATTGATTAACTGTGTTGATACAATTATCAGGATGTCAATAAAATTATATACAGATCAACATCCCTGCAGGGAGAGTGGACACAAAAATGAATCTGTACCATTAAAAAAATACAAAAAACATAGATTATCAGTATAATGAAAACTAAACAATTTGTCAAAAAGACAGTTTTGAAATTGGAATTAACTGTCCTACTGCTAAATGCTACTTACACAGCATTTATTACCTATGATCTAATGCAGCGTTCACCAACCTTTTTACAGTTGAGGGCTAATTCAGGGGCACTGAGTCACAGGAAGGGCTACCAATACTGACCTATGATTTGCAAGGGTCAATGTTCACCTAAACTTCATACATTATATACATATCTTTATCGTATCTTGTAATTTCTAATTTTCTTTTAGACATTTTCATTTTGAAATCTCTATAAATGCTTAAATGCCATATATGATTAATGATGAAATGTTCTATAACTGATTAAAAAAAGAAGAGCAACAGAATACAATGAGAGTTCTAACATAGCTCACTGTTGAGTTGTTCTATTTTCAGAAGACTCTAAGGGCACCCCTTGTGGTCCTTGAGGGCCCCTTGGTTCCCTTGAGCTCCATGTTGGTGACCCCTGATCTAATGCAACATGGCAATGTGGTCCTGTATCTTAGCATTGTTGCACATCTGGTAAGAATATAAAACTTTTGTTCGAATGTTCAGTCAAGAGGTAATTTACCCATAAACCAGTATTTTGGACTTGGTGCATTCCTTTGCGGTGCTGAACATTTCTTTTTTATTGAATTTGCCATAAATGGTTTTATTAGACTTTATTCTTGTGTTCTCTGCATGTTTCAAGCTAGCAAAATACAATATGGATTCAAAAATAAAAATGTTAAAACATCAACTGTAATGTTGGTCTGTATTTTTCTGACTCACATGCAGAATCACAGTGAGTACCAGTGAATTTTGATGTTTTATTCAAAAAAGCAGCAAGAATCTGGAAGCAGAGAACTGCAGGAGGTTAGTTGAAATTTTTTGTTGGTCAGAGGTGAGAAAGCAGACTGATCAGGAAGGAGTTGGTTGACGACAACTGATGACTGATGGATGTGCATATTTGAGAGATGAAGGGAGGTAGGTGGATCTGTAGAGGTTTGATTCAGCGGGCTTTGCAGACTGTACCCCAAACTAAAGTCCACATTAAAAGAGATTCACAAGAAGAAAAATTTCAGCAAGAAAGTTATTCCTTGTCTTTGACCATCAAGGCAAATCACCCGGCGAAGGGAGATGATTCTTCACCTCCTTATAAACACAAGTCATCTTCATTAAGAAATATTCTCAAGTGTGCAGCAACATGGGTCGGCCCAGCCACCAGCAAAGATCCTCTCTGTAGCAGGAAGCTCACTCAGAAAAAATGCAAAACCCCAGAGAACAGGCCAAACATTTTCCAAACCAATACAACACTTTAATCCTCAGTAAATAAGCATGCTAAATGTACTTTTGGTTTGAACAGCTTGATTTTAATTTTACGAAAAATATTGAAAACGTTACAGCTCTTTGCCAATGTAGTACAAATTATAAAGACCAAAATAAATGTTTACATTGTAAATAATTATGGCTTGGAAATGTATATTGAATGTGTTTCAACCAAATAGTATTATAATTTATTAATCATGCAGAAAATAACAGGCAAATATAATTAGTAATGGTGTTATGAACAGCAAAATGTAATTCTGAAACATTTTAAAATGCTGTTTTCTTTCAAAGTTAATACAATAGTCCTTAATGGTTTGCTGTTATATGTTTGTGTTAAAACAATGTCAGCTCTTTATTGATTCCCAGCACTCCTAAGTGCATTACACTACACTCAGTTATTCTCTGGTTTACTCACACAGTCACACACTGGTGATGGCAAGTTGCATTGTAGATAGACTGGCAGAAACAAGTCTAGCATACAATCAGTGCTACTGGGCCATCTGAACAATGAAAAACAGTGGGCACAGGACTAACTGCCTTGCCCAAGGACACAATGAAAAAGAAGAAGAAAAACCGTTAACCCCCAGTGTAAAAGAGGAATTCCTACAACGGCCTCCTTAGCCGTGAAAAACCAGCTGCGTGTCTACAGACGAGCATTGCTTCCCTTAAATCAGGGTCATTTCTAAACATTTTGAATTCCTTCACTCGACAAAAATTGTAATATCTAAAGGTATGCTAGTATTTTCAGAGTATACCATTTAGTACAGCTGCCAATCTTCCAGTCCAAACTTAAAATATTTAGACTTTGTGCTCTTTAAGATATTAAGGTTTTTGGTTCTGATTTATTGCAAATACATAAAATAAAATTAATTAGAAAATGTTTACACATTAACTAGCAAAGACAGGGATTTTACCTCAAGAGCTTATTGCATCATTACTGTGCACCATCTGTTGGGAAGATTTGGTTTTGCAAAAAAAGTAAAGACAAAACAAAGAAAAGCAGTTTTCCTCCTTTGCAAAGCTAAAAGAAGGATTCTATTTTATGATCCATGCTTTGTGAAATCTTATTATCTTCCTTTTGTGTATGTTTTAATGTTTCATTACTGGGCCGAATGGCTCCTTCTTTTATAGTCTCATTCTGCTTTAGTTATCTGTGTACATGAATCACTGACTGCGTCCCTTATTGCTCTCAGTTACATAATGGAAAAGAAGCACACGCTCTAATGTCTTCACCGAGTATCGATTGAATCTAAATGACTGTCCTTATGATTCAGCTCTGGAAAGGTTTCTCATTAAGTGTCCCAGCAGTGATGAATGATGTAGATGAAAGGGGAGGAGGAGGAGGAGGAGGGATGAAGGCTAAGTCATTACAGAGCAACAGATATGAAAGGACATCAGATCTTTGCAAATATTCAAGGAAGAATCTCATTCCATGAGAGTGCTTGGTAAACAGAGTGCTGTAGAAAACAAAGGAGGGAAATACATGTGACTGCGTTCTGTTTTTGCTCATCTTTACTGTAACTCTTGAACAGGAGTTGATATGTGGGTGTTTTTCCAACCAGTAACATATTTTTGTATTTAGTCTAAGAGAAAGGTAACAAACTTGAAAATCTTGGTGTTCTTTGGGGTACTTTAGAAAAATCGTCCACTCACAGATTATCATTAGATCTTTTATTTCCAGCGATTTTTAAAAAATCCTATATGGTATCAACATAACTTAATAATTTCATCCCAGTATGAAGTCTTTCCATTTGCCCTCATTCAGAATGTAATCTTCTATTTTACACATTGCAGTCTACAGGTTCTCTTAGTCTACATTCTCACTGCACGCTTTAATGCAGAAATCCTATTTTTTATTTAATCCAATTTTCTGCGTAGTTGTCCCCCTTTACCTTCAAAATATTGCCTATATCTGAATTCCATATGAACTGTTGGTGGCTCCAAACTGACCCTCATGGGTATAAGAACAATAAAAGTGTTATCCCTTGGTGAACAAGGAAAAATAAGTGTCATGGTTTAAGTGTACAATAGAAGCCACTTATTGTATTAGCTGTTGTTTTTTGGGAAACACGTGAATAAAAGAGTGATGAAACTCTATATTGTCCTGTTTTAAGGAGATCTGACTGCCATCTCAAAGCAACAGGAATCTGGATGCTAAGACACAGCCAGGGTTGTTTGCAACTTTACAGAGACTGAGTTTAAGTAGAACTTTATATTGTCGAGGGCCACCCTTCAATTATATATACCAGCACCTCTCCTCTCATTTCTAAAGTCATATGATTCAATTTAATGTAGTGTATCAGGTTGAAACAGAGAAATGCCATCATATGCTAGGTAACCACAATAAAATTTTAGTCCTCAGTTTGAAGGGTTGTATATGAATTTTATGATACAAACTAGATCCCACAAATAATAGGTTTAGTAAAACGGTTTACAGCCTTGCAGTCTTTCTATTGTGCAGTACTATCCCAGCTCCTGTTTGTTTTTCTAATCTCACCTGTACTGCAAAGTAATAATTAATTCAAATCCATTTAGTTTATTGATATAGCACCAATTTCTCACATATGTCATCTCAAGGAACCTTACAGAGACAATTCAACAAGATGATACAGTCAGACTGGTTCTAAGTTTACTATCTAAGGAAAACCAGCTGATTGCATCAACTCATTGACTCGAGGGCAATTCCTCACACCGAGCATGCTTGTACCAGCAGTGGAGGGGAAAAACTCCCTTTTAACAGGAACAAACCTCCAACAGAACCATGCTCAGTGTGTATGATCTGCCAAGGCTGACTTGAGTAGAAGATAGAAACCGACATAAAAAAATAAGCAGATACACAGTATAAAAGGTAAATGTTAACCAGCTCCACAGGTGCCCCGTCCAGGAAAGACCCAGCAAGGCAGACGAGCCCTCGAGCCGGTTCCTATATCAGAGGATGAATGAGAAAACATATAGTTAGTCACAGTGAGAGAAACAGGACTACACTGAAAAACAGGCCAAGCTCCAACACCTATAAACAAAGGTGTTAAAGGAAACAGCACAGCTGATATGATTTTTTTGTGTGACCCCTGAATATGCTAAAAGGACACAAAAATGGTAATGTAAGTTTTGAAAGACACTGTTTAGGCTAGTTGAATTTATAAATTCAACTAAAAAGCTGTGTAAGTTAGACTAGACAGAATATAGTCAGTCTATTATTGCACGTTGACAAATCGGCAATGTTAAAGCTAAGGCGATTTGGCAACCAAGAAAACCAGGAAAAAAAAAAAAAATAACATGATTTCATCTTCAGAAAGACGACAAATGTGACCTTTGTTTACAATTCTGTAAAGAGAAAACCAAGGTTTTCCTCACCCTTGAAGCTTTCATCGTGATACCTTGAAACTACAGACATCTTTGGCAATCGTAAGATAAAGTTATTGTTGCTGAATTCTTAGTTCCTATGAAATGGAGAAAAAACACTGTTCCAAAAACAAGGGGAGCTTTGGGTGAGAAACCGAAACTTCCAATTCCACCAACTTTTCTCTACAGAATGTACATTGACATTGAGAAGTGACCCATAACAAGGAAACAAAAACATATAGGAAAGCGATAGGAAATAATCAGGGCCCTAACTACCGTATGATGACTGTGAAAAACCGATGGGTGTCTCATCCCCTTGTCAATAGGCTAAACAGTTAGGATCTCTCCAAGGCATCAGTGTTTCATCATTTCTTCATCAGTGTCAGCATGCTCCTGAGCCTGAGTGGGATGGATTAACACCAAAGCTGCTCTGGGAATCCACTCCCAGGGTGAGGTTAATGCCAAATGCTCATCTAATGAATCAGAAAATATGCCACGGATCTATCAAGCCTGTCTTTCTGGATAAGAAGGTGAATCAAGGGGGCAAGTTTGATGCATTGAGAATCAATGGGTGCTCACACAGCCTTTCAGCCTTGACGTGTGCGGATTCAGTGAGTATATCCAGATGCACAGCTGAGTTTCACCTGTCAGTTTGTTATTAGCAGAGGGTTAAGTGCATAGACAAGAATAAACCCACCTGAGTTTTGGGATTTGGAGCAGGCAGTTTCTCCTACTTCTTTCATGAGTAGTCACCCTCCCACTGATCTGTCAATCAACAGTTATTCTAGTCTTTTAACAGCACCTGATAGAAATTAGTCAGTATTACAAAAATATAATTCCACTTTGCCTTTCTTTTTTTCACTTTTCAATGTTGTCCCTCACCATTGAACAAAATGTCGCTAAAAATGGCGGTCAGAACATTCAGAACTAAGCTTGGCGCTCATTGTCAGTGTTTTTTTTGCAAAAGACATGTCAGTTAGCAAAATTATGTGAGCATATCAAGGATTATTCAAAGTCATCTATACTTTTCCCAACCTACTCCTTGCTGGGTCCCAGGAACTGGAACCTATCCCCATGTCCAAAAGTCTATGGCAATGTTCACACAGGTCTTAATGCTTAATTCTGATTTTTGTTAGATCTGATTTTGCTGTGTGTGGCTGTTTTTGATAAGCGTTTGAATTGTATCCCTGAAGTGACCACCATGCGCATAAAAACAATAACAAGTCACATCAAACCATTCTCGGAGCAGAGGCTACCCACATGAGCACTAGCTCAATTACGGCTTTTGTAGGAGCAGTGGCAGCAACATCTCCGAGCAGAAAGTATCATGCCTATAATGTCTATGATGAAGGGGCAGAGGCGAGAAACCCAGGCGCGCTGGAAGCTGTTTCAAGCGAGGGGGGCAACACGGAATGACGTCACGGAAAACACGTGACGTCATTATGTTGAGGGCTGTGGCTGACGTTTTTAACATAATATTGTTACAAAAACTGCCATTTAAAATGCATCGGAACAAAGCATGAACATTTTAAACTTTATTTCTTCTCTCTTAATCATTCAAAACAAACAACAGCTCCCAATCAACAGGATCAGGAATGAAACATGGCCTAAATATAGCCTAAACTGAGCATTGAACGTCTTGAAAGTCCATTCGACTATGGATATGGGGAATGATTTCATATCTGAAACAAAAAACACACACACAAAAAAAAAAAATTAACTAATTTCATATTTTATCACTAAATAGCTTAATACAGACATAAAATTTAGTGATATGCAGCCTTATTCTAGCGTAGACTTCTTCAGCCACAGGACTAAGATGAATAGGCACATAAATAACGCTAAATGCGGCAGTATAGGGGAATTAAAACCATTTCTTACCTCGAAATAATCAGAAATACGTTTCTGCTGCCTATTGCTAGCCATGCCTAAACGAATGTGAGGTGGCGGAAGCTTCCGGGGGAGTAGCCTAGTTTTTTATGAAATATTAAAATAATGAATCATTAGTTTATATCTTATACACAGCCCATCATTTTAATCCCATATCAAACACAGTCTTTAAAAAAATAAATACATAAATAATTTCATGTTTTTAGGTACAATATTATGTAACTCCACAGCCCCCCACCATGGGGGGCTGATGCTATGACGAGGGAGGCTGCAGCCCCCGCAGCACCCCCCTTCCCGTGCCACTGGAGAAACCGTGTCAGTTACGAACAGCAACAAAAAATACAACTAACCAATTCATTATTTCATGATCAATTTAACTCATACTTCAAACCAAGATATTTCATGTTCATATATGTGATGACAAATCAGACAAAAAAAAAAATAGTAAACTAGAAATAATAAAATATTTAAACATAATTCAAGCATTTGGCTCCAACACCATAATACCTTGGAACCCATGGATGCATGCGGAGAACACCCAAAGATCATCCAAAAAAAGCAAGTAATAGCATTTGCACAGCCCCTAAATCAAAGCTCCTTCATTGACTTGCCACTTTTATTTGTTGGAGAGGTTGTAGCACTCCATACTCTTAAGGGATATGCTTTTCAGGGATCTTGCATTCAGTAGTTTATTAGACTCAGGAGAGTGGTCAGACTTACAGCGATTCATACCTAGATGTAATGAAACCACAAGTTGGTCCAGGTCTGTTGGGAACCAATTTCAGCTAAACATGGATTAGACCAAGGAAATGTTAGTCAATATCTGCAACCCAAAGACATCTGTCTTGCTGATCTGATTTTCAGGGGCAGATATTGAGCGCTTACATTATACAGTACCTATACCCCAGTGTTACCCTAGACTGCAAGCTACAGTAGAGTGGACATTGAACACTGAGGTAATTTGCAAAAAGTGCATTAGTAGACTGATCTTTACTAGACTGCATGAGAAGACTGTCTTGAAAAATCCAAAGGGCTCAAACAGACTCAACACACTCCTAAAAAAGTTGCAGGAACCAGGATAGCTCCACATGAGAAACAGAATGCTGGTAAAAACACAGTCAAAAATAACCACAACCTCACTGTGGTAATGATACCTACTCCTGTCTGTGTCTGAGCCTGTCAGGCCTCTGGAACTGTGAGCCTTACATAGTCATACTTTTAATGACTGTATTTAGTGATGTGGATGTCATTGAGATTTCATTGGTTCATTCTATTTTTATGTGTTGTCTTTTATAAACATGTCTGATAATTTATATAATATTGGTTGTTTTCATTTAAAATTCCTTTTCCAGAAAGCTTAATTACTTGTTAAGTGATTAATAGTCCTAAAATGCAGAGAGTGGTAAGACAATACTGTGTTTAATGTACCTGAAGGGATTTTGTTGTTGCTGAAAAGCTGACTCACTGTGTGAACCAGAAACCATCTCATACACATAATGGCTGCGTTAAAATTCACAAGATATGCTTATCTTTAAACAACATAAATTAGCATAGACATAAACCTTATTCAGCTTCTTGATGTTCTTTGTTTTAACCACCAAGTAAACACAAAAATGTTTTAGAATGATCACTAAAATCAGACAGAACTATTTAGGTGGACACTGAATGAATTACTTGATCTTCATTTATTCCCTTCCTCTGCTTAACACTCCTTTATGAGAGACAGTTTTGTGCTGATCCAATGCATATTGAAATTTTTTAGTATTAACTCATGATTACTGTTCTGGTGCTTCAGTTGAAATGAATAGATAATGTTGTTTCAGTGCAAATGAAGAACTGTACATAGTGCTACTGAGGTGCACACATTTTCTCAGAGTTTGATGCAAAAATTGCCCTATCCGCCACAAAGTAAACTGTAATAACACCAAATAACCCCTTGTTCTGGGATCTATTAATCATCACCCGGATAAATTATTCCTTTAGATATTTGCCTTAGCAGTAAATCAATGCAAAAAGATACAGGGCTAGGATGACATTTACCTCTGATTTCCCTATGCTCACATTTTCACCTCTCTGGCCAAGCCACAGAGAGAGGCAGTCCATCTCAGGTGAAGTGTTGTTAAGTTCGGGTCCCATTTTTCATAATCCATTGGACTTTCACAGATCAATACGTTTGTTGCTGAGTGTGTGTGTGTGTGTGTGTGTGTGTGAAACAGGAATGGAGGCTGTTAGTAGGGTCTCTAATGCAATTTAATGCAAGCTGACCAAAGTAATGATCGGGAGGAAGGGAAAACAAACATCCCTGGGAATCAGAGCTCTTTAAGCCGTTCAAAGCAAAATGGAGAGAAAGGGATGCTTCTTTTAGTTTAAAACCAGAGAAATAAAAATTGTTCAGTCTGAATTAATCCCTCAGGAAAAGTGGATCGATACAAACCAGCAACTTTGTTTTGCATTTCTAATGTTGACCATTTTACCCTACAATAAAAAATGAGTCACTGGAATTTGAGCAAAAATCATTATCTTCCTATTCTTGTGCTTACCTCTTTACTTGATTGCACTGAATAGCAGAAATAGCTTGCTCAGCCATGCATTGAACCTGAGGATGAAATAGGTTAGGAGATTATGAAACATGAATAACCTTTATGAAATTGACATCATTAAAAGCTGACATGGAGTGTTTTAAATTAAACAAAATAACTTGGTATACAATTATTTAAATAATGATGGATTCACATGATTATAAGTACTGTTAATTCAAAACTAAACTTTTAAGGATATTATTTATCAGGGTCTCACAAGTACAACACCGCTTTTTCTGAATCAGTGGGGGAATTTCCACACTGACATCAAGCATGATCACCTGGTCTCATAGAAACCCTGTATGTGATCCTTATCTATCTCCATAAATTGCTGTTAATGCTGTCTAATGCATCTGTGGAGTATTGTCAGCTTTTTACTATCAGCCTTCACTCACTGCTGCGTGTGATGATACCGTTTATGCCTATTCTGTACGTATCAATTCCAACCAATAGGTCCAAATCGATCCATCTTTAAAGGCTAACTTGTTTTTGGTAGCAAGACAGTGATATGGTAAGTTGTGTTGTTTAGTCGCAGTGAAAAGAGAAATGGGGAACAGCAATTGATTTGCCTCATTTTTGGTTTTATATATTTATTTGGTTTTAACAGTTTTCTCTGGATGTTATTGGG